>NC_086329.1:21111150-21440793 GCF_036172605.1 Pelobates fuscus | reverse complement strand
CCATTTAATCTCATTGAGTTGGTTATAGTGCCTGGAATCTTCCTGCACGGCCCTTCCATTCAGTGTTAAACCATTTTCAAGCAGTTAAAGCATGACTCCCAAACGTCCCGATTTCGGGTGGACATTTCCTTATTTTGTGGTCCTGTCCTGCCATCCTACATTAGTCCCCTGGTGTCTGGCTTTTTGGGGGCACCATGGAACTGTCCCCAACAATCATAGCATGAGCGCATGATACAGTTTTTGCTTCAAAAACTGTGAAATGGATAATATTTTATAAGGCAGGATCTGCTTGTGTAAGTAACTCTAGTTACTTAGAGTTCCTCGCTAGTGCACTAGTTACTGGAGCACTCAAAGTCAATTTAGAGAATTATGCGCTAGTGCAAGGGGTGTTTTGTATTGTTGAAGTGTGCACTGTTTGCCGTTGCAAAGAGGAGGGTGTGCTACGCACAAAAACGTCAGTGTTTGCTGTGCCCAGCACATTAGGTACTAGAGCAAACAAGGAGTAGTCAGAGGCAGCGAAACAGTATCTCCATGTGAAGAGGCTTGCCCATGCTAGGTCAAGGAAGATTAGTTCAAGAGGCAGTGTGCTCAACATGCAAGGAACTGTGTGTACTATTGTAACGAAAAGAGGTCTTTCACTAGCAAAAGAAACAAAATATCCTAGTGAAAGGGGACCTAGGGTAAAGAAATGGGCATGCTGCTGCCAGAACCTGAGTGTGGTAGTAATATTCATAGTATATAAAAAGGTGGTGAAGCTGGCCCAAGGAGAAATGCACTCCAGCGTAAATAGCAAAAGATGTTTGAAAAGGTAATTGAATGTTAGGGTGAGGGAGATTGCATCCTAGTTCAAGGTTATGTTAGTGAACACGGCAGTGTGTTCCGGTGTAAGTAATGTGCAAGTCTAAGGGCTGTCTTTTATAACGGGGGCTGGTATAAAGGGCCGGTTGCCTGTTTAAAGGCCATCAGGTGTTTGCGAAAGTGGAAGTGTGTGCCAAGGTCAGAGTGTGCTAAGGTCAGAGTGTGCTAAGGTCAGACATCTGCTTTTGTGTGTGATTGTGAAAGAGCTGCATTTGTGTGTGATGGTGAAAGGGGAGGTGTAAATAACTGTGTGTTGGTGTAAGGACCATTGTGTGCTAATTTAAGTAGTATATAACAGTATTAAGTGTTGTATATGCTATTGTTAAGGTGCTATGGTGTTAAGTAAAGGCAGTAGCTGTGTTTAACACCTGAATTAACATTCAAGGACACCGAAGTTAATATAAGGGTAACAGCTTGCTCAGCCAATGAGAAATCTGACAGTCATTATGAACTCAATAAAGATTATTGCCCCTTCCCCCCCCCCCCCCCCCCCCCCCAATTTTTGGCAAAACAAGAATAAGAATAGTGACACATAACTTTGAAAGGACAAGCTTGATGGACTTGAGTCTTCAGTGAATACTAGTCTACCTATCTTCTTCTCTACCTCTATTCTTACCTTTCGTGTCACTATACCCCACTCCCTCTAGCATGTAAGCTCATTGAGCAGGGCTCTCAATCTCTCTGTTCCTGTGTATCCAAATTGTCTGGTTACAAATACATCTTTGTTAGTCCACCCATTGTACAGCGTTACGGAATTTGTCGGCGTTTTATAAATAATAATAATAATAATAAAGGGATGTGTGTACCAGTATATGGAGATGTGTGTGACAATGTGCCGATGTGTACTGGGGACTGTGTGCTTCTTTGAATACCTGTATGTGAATCTGAAAAAGCTTGCATGTGTATGTGTAGTAGTGAGGGTTATTTTTTAAGGGTCAGTGTGAGCTGGCGTATTGGGTAAAGGGGCAGTGCCAGCCAGCACGGTTAGCAAACATGGTTCTAGCTCAGCAGGATGGCTCCATATACTATAAATGTGCACTGACATGCTAGTACCAACAATAAGACCCCAGGATGTGATTTTTAGCATGACGCAGCATGGCCTCTACCCCATGACATGGCTCCCCACATCTTCTGTCACAGCCCATAGAGGAGGGAGCTGCTCTGTGATGCCTGGGGCCCTCAGTCCGCTGCAGTCACCGCCACTCACCTAATGCACTGCGACACATCGATAATACAGTGTACCGGGCCAGAGACGACAGAGCTGCCCCCCGCCAAAGGCACGATCCACTCCTGACACATTAACCCTTTTATAGTCAACGCGGTTTTATTGAAAATCCATTTCCCAATACTCACTGACCCATCAAAGACAGATTACATGAAACAGCCTCTCTCTCTGCTATTCATACATTACCCCTACCTCTCTCTCTGCTATTCATACATTGCCCCTACCTCTCTCACTCTGCTATTCATTCATTACCCATACCTCTCTCTCTCTGCTATTCATACATTACCCCTACATCTCTCTCTCTGATATACATACATTACCCCTACCTCTCTCCCTCTGCTATTCATACATTACCCATACCTCTCTCTCTCTGCTATTCATACATTACCCCTACATCTCTCTCTCTGATATTCATACATTACCCCTACATCTATCTCTCTGCTATTCATACATTACCCCTATCTCCCTCCCTCTGCTATTCATACATTACCCCTACCTCTCTCTCTCTGCTATTCATACATTACCCCTACCTCTCTCTCTCTGCTATTCATACATAACCCCTACATCTCTCTCTCTGATATTCATACATTACCCCTACATCTCTCTCTGCTATTCATACATTACCCTACCTTCTGTGCCCTCTCTTCCTCTGTCCACCATGCATTCTGTGCCCTCTCTTCCTCTGTCCACCTTGCATTCTGTGCCCTCTCTCCCTCTGTATAGTGTGCATTGTGCCCTCTCTTCCTCTGGCCACCGTGCATTCTGTGCCCTCTCTCTCTCTGTCCACCTTGCATGCTGTGCCCTCTCTCCCTCTGTACACCGTGCATTCTGTGCCCTCTCTCTCTGTCCACCATGCATTCTGTGCCCTCTCTCTCTGTCCACCATGCATTCTGTGCCCTCTCTCCTGCTGTGCATTGTCCATTCTGTGCCCTCTCTCCCTCTGTCCACCGTCCATTCTGTGCCCTCTCTCCCTCTGTCCACCGTGCATTCTGTGCCCTCTCTCTTTATCCACCATGCATTCTGTGCCCTCTCTCTTTATCCACCATGCATTATGTGCCCTCTCTCTTTATCCACCATGCATTATGTGCCCTCTCTCTTTATCCACCATGCATTCTGTGCCCTCTCTCTTTATCCACCATGCATTCTGTGCCCTCTCTCTTTATCCACCATGCATTCTGTGCCCTCTCTCTCTCTGTGCACCGTGCATTCTGTGCCCTCTCTCCCCCATTCATTCTGTGCTCTCTCTCCCTCTGTCTCCATGCATTCTGTGCCCTCTCTCTCTCCGCCGTGCATTCTGTGCCCTCTTTCCTTCTGCCCACTGTGCATTCTGTGCCCTCTGTCCACCGTGCATTCTGTGCCCTCTCTCCCTCTGTCCACCGTGCATTCTGTGCCCTCTCTCCCTCTGTCCACCGTCCATTCTGTGCCCTCTCTCTTTGTCCACCGTGCATTCTGTGCTCTCTCTCCCTCTGTCCCCCATGCATTCTGTGCCCTCTCTCCATTTGTCCACCGTGCATTCTGTGCCCTCTCTCCCTCTGCCCACCGTGCATTCTGCCCTCTCTTCCTTTGTACACTGTGCATTCTTTGCCCTCTCTCCCTCTGTACACCGTGCATTCTGTGCCCTCTCTCCCTCTGTCCACCATGCATTCTGTGCCCTCTCCCCCTCTGTCCACCATGCATTCTGTGCTCTCTCCCTCTGTCCACCGTGCATTCTGTGCCCTCTCTCCCTCTGTCCACCGTCCATTCTGTGCCCTCTCTCTTTGTCCACCGTGCATTCTGTGCTCTCTCTCCCTCTGTCCCCCATGCATTCTGTGCCCTCTCTCCATTTGTCCACCGTGCATTCTGTGCCCTCTCTCCCTCTGCCCACCATGCATTCTGCCCTCTCTTCCTCTGTACACTGTGCATTCTGTGCCCTCTCTCCCTCTGTACACCGTGCATTCTGTGCCCTCTCTCCCTCTGTCCAACATGCATTCTGTGCCCTCTCTCCCTCTGTACACCGTGCGTTCTGTGCCCTCTCTCCCTCTGTCCACCATGCATTATGTGCCCTCTCTTCCTCTGTCCACCATGCATTCTGTGCCCTTTCTCCCTCTGTCCACCGTGCATTCTGTGCCCTCTCTTCCTCTGTCCACCGTCCATTCTGTGCCCTCTCTCTTTGTCCACCGTGCATTCTGTGCTCTCTCCCTCTGTCCCCCATGCATTCTGTGCCCTCTCTCCATTTGTCCACCGTGCATTCTGTGCCCTCTCTCCCTCTGCCCACCGTGCATTCTGCCCTCTCTTCCTCTGTACACCGTGCATTCTGTGCCCTCTCTCCCTCTGTCCACCCTGCATTCTGTGCCCTCTCTCCCTCTGTACACCGTGCATTCTGTGCCCTCTCTCCCTCTGTCCACCATGCATTATGTGCCCTCTCTTCCTCTGTCCACCATGCATTCTGTGCCCTCTCTTCCTCTGTCTACAATGCATTCTGTGCCCTCTCTTCCGCTGTCCACCATGCATTCTGTGCCCTCTCTCCCTCTGTCCACCTTGCATTCTGTGCTCTCTCTCCCTCTGTCTACAATGTATTCTGTGCCCTCTTGGCATTCCATTCCTTTCTCTCTCTGTTCACCATATATCCCATACCTGTTCTCTCTTTGCTCTTCATGCATTGCTCCCACTCTCTGATTTCAATGATCTGTTTTTCGTGCACTGCTTATTCACACCCTCTACAACGCAAGAATTTGGATTACTTCTCTACTTTAAATTTACAAAATGCTGATATTTCACCAGCTCTCTTGCTAGCCGGTTTGTTTAGTACATAAAGTGACCACACTGGTGCCCAGGCCTTACCATGTACCCCAAGGAGCATGGCTACATACCACTTCAGCGGCGTCTGTGAGTTCTTTAATGAAATATAAAAATCCATAGATTTACACATGAGCAATACTATTAGGCTAATGAGTGATTTCACAGCCCCTTTGTTTTACCTAATACTATTCTGGAGAGTTTCTATAACAAAACTAGACATTTATTCCCATAGCAAACGAGACCTAAAATTTTATACATCCTAGTTAATGTGGCAGTGTGAAGCTAACTAAAATCTATCCAGTTTATGGTGTTTAGGTTCTAGAGTTAATTCTAGAGACCCAGAGTCCTGATCGTTTCTCTGAGCTTCACGTAGGAATCAGCAATGCACATCACATCTGGAATCTATAAAATATACAATTAGAACATGACCCTCAAAACTATCATCAAGGAGTAAATGTTAAATACTTTGTATATCCTATACATAAACACAGGTACGTTACTCAGGATACGCGTTTATACATACTGGTCAGTCCCTACAAGCCTGATCTAAGAATCCTTGCTATATTCCCAGCCAGACCGGCATTATATGAGCTGACCTGTCTATTTATATAGTAGCTCTCTCCCTAAGTGGGTTAAGATCCAGGCCAGTTTTCCTGCCTGCGAATCAATATGTAAATAGCCTAATTTGCATCAGAAGCATGCTTATTATATGTAAATGAGCCGCATGAATATTGACATTGGGAGTTTAAGAGTTCCTTATCTCTGTGCACAGAATGCACCCAGGGCCCTGTGCACAAACAAGGGCCATGGTGCAATGAGATAACATTGTCCATTTAATCACATGACATCTCATGTCAAAGGTCACCTGTCTCGTATAAAAAAGTTAACTCCTCCTCTGCTGGCCGGCAGAAAATGGCACACTCTATTTATATATGAATAATTCTACCCAGCAGTATATACAATTCAAATTGGAAATTAAATGAAAGAAATGTCCCTGTAAGGACTGCCATGGATATCTTATACCTTTATATGGAAGAATATGAATACTATATACTGCAGGGCAGCCCTATTCATGTACCTCGCTTACCTCTGGAAAAACACGGTTGAGGTGGCAATCAAGGGTCACAAAGGCATTATACGTGAAATTACTTCTTGCTTACACTTCACATTATCAACATCTGGCCCATTACCTGCGCATACCACTTCAGAGGTCATTGAAATATTGAAGCGATCTCAGTAAGAGAATGAATAAAAAGGTTCTAGAGGATGGATAGGAGATTACCATCTGTGAGCGTCTGATAGTAGTGCCTGGGTAATGGTGGCGATGAGGTTAAAGTTTTACTGAACCTGTCTGGATTCTAATTGCCTGTAACATGACTGCCCATCTCACTGCACAGCCTCTCCTCAGCTATCAATCACTGCTTTGTCAGCCAGGACCTTGTGATTGCCCTACAATCTCCAGCCTCCTTCCTGGAAGGGCTGGTGCCAGTCTTGCGTCGCACCCTCTGTGCCAACCATTCAGTGCCAGACTCACATTTTATACAATATGCTAGTTTTGAATTATACACCCTTTCTGCAAATCTTATGGTTTACACACCAGGTTGATTTTCTTTTGCACAAACATTTTGGCAGTATCATATTTTACCTTGTGCCATCCTGACATTGTACACAATATTTTATTTGCATCACACAATAAAGCTTATATTTCACACGCGGTTTTGGTTTTCTAGTGCACACATTGTACCAGCTTTACATTAAAAACCCAGCCCCACATTGCACACATCATCCAATCTACACATTACCATACCACCCAAATGTCCCTATTTAGGAGAGAGAGTCTCCAAATTGTAAGAGTGTCTGAGTGTATAGAAGAGTTCCACAGCAGTAATACTCCCAGTCAGGGCTCAAAATTCCGACTTGACAATAACCTTCAGCGAGTTAGAAATAATCCATGGCAAGTAGAAATTCACCCATGAATGGTATAATATGGCTTGCAGTGGCGAGCACGTTTTTAAGGCCTGGCTAGTGGCAAAGGACTACAAATTTGAAGGCCTGCTACCAGTAACATGTCTTTAAACCACAATAAATGTGTTTAGAAATCACTCTAATAAGATACATTGTTCTTGTTCTAAATTACATTTTAGTTATTATTAGTAAGTCAACTTATATGTCTCAAAACAGCCCCACCACTGACCAAACCCCCACCACACCCCTCAAATTAAAGTGCCTCTAATATTGGGAGGTATTCATTAACCACTTTCTCCCAATATTAAATTTCACAGTGTACCATTCTTGCAGTACGCACACTTTCCAAGATTCCTAATTCACTCTGCCAGCCTTGTGTTATACAAACTATGACATCAGCGTATTACATAAACTGTGCTAGCCTGCATTACATCATCACACACTCTGTGCTAGCCTGCATTACATCATCACACAATCTGTGCTAACCAGTATTACATCATTACATCATCACACACTCTGTGCTAACCTGCATTACATCATCACACACTCTGTGCTAACCAGTATTACACCATCACACACTCTGTGCTAACCAATATTACATCATTACATCATCACACACTCTGTGCTAACCAGTATTACACCATCACACACTCTGTGCTAACCAGTATTACATCATTACATCATCACACACTCTGTGCTAACCAGTATTACATCATTACATCATCACACACTCTGTGCTAACCTGCATTACATCATCACACACTCTGTGCTAACCAGTATTACACCATCACACACTCTGTGCTAACCAATATTACATCATTACATCATCACACACTCTGTGCTAACCAGTATTACACCATCACACACTCTGTGCTAACCAGTATTACATCATTACATCATCACACACTCTGTGCTAACCAGTATTACATCATTACATCATCACACACTCTGTGCTAGCCTGCATTACATCATCACACAATCTGTGCTAACCAGTATTACATCATCACACACTCTGTGCTAGCCTGCATTACATCATCACACACTCTGTGCTAACCAGTATTACATCATTACATCATCACACACTCTGTGCTAGCCTGCATTACATCATCACACACTCTGTGCTAACCAGTATTACATCATCACACACTCTGTGCTAGCCTGCATTACATCATCACACACTCTGTGCTAACCAGTATTACATCATTACATCATCACACACTCTGTGCTAGCCTGCATTACATCATCACACAATCTGTGCTAACCAGTATTACATCATCACACACTCTGTGCTAGCCTGCATTACATCATCACACACTCTGTGCTAACCAGTATTACATCATTACATCATCACACACTCTGTGCTAGCCTGCATTACATCATCACACACTCTGTGCTAACCAGTATTACATCATCACACACTCTGTGCTAGCCTGCATTACATCATCACACACTCTGTGCTAACCAGTATTACATCATTACATCATCACACACTCTGTGCTAGCCTGCATTACATCATCACACACTCTGTGCTAACCAGTATTACATCATCACACACTCTGTACTAGCCTGCATTACATCGTCACACACTCTGTGCTAACCAGTATTAAATCATCACACACTCTGTGCTAGCCTGCATTACATCATCATACACTCTGTGCTAACCAGTATTACATCATCACACACTCTGTGCTAACCAGTATTACATCATCACACATTCTGTGCTAGCCTGCATTACATCATCACACACTCTGTGCTAACCAGTATTACATCATCACACACTCTGTGCTAACCAGTATTAGATCATCACACACTCTGTACTAGCCTGCATTACATCGTCACACACTCTGTGCTAACCAGTATTAAATCATCACACACTCTGTGCTAGCCTGCATTACATCATCATACACTCTGTGCTAACCAGTATTACATCATCACACACTCTGTGCTAACCAGTATTACATCATCACACATTCTGTGCTAGCCTGCATTACATCATCACACACTCTGTGCTAACCAGTATTACATCATCACACACTCTGTGCTAACCAGTATTAGATCATCACACACTCTGTACTAGCCTGCATTACATCATCACACACTCTGTGCTAACCAGTATTACATCATCACACACTCTGTGCTAACCAGTATTACATCATCACACACTCTGTGCTAGCCTGCATTACATCATCACACACTCTGTGCTAACCAGTATTACATCATCACACACTCTGTGCTAACCAGTATTACATCATCACACACTCTGTGCTAACCAGTATTACATCATCACACACTCTGTGCTAACCAGTATTACATCATTACATCATCACACACTCTGTGCTAACCAGTATTACATCATTACATCATCACACACTCTGTGCTAGCCTGCATTACATCATCACACACTCTGTGCTAACCAGTATTACATCATCACACACACTGTGCTAACCAGTATTACATCATCACACACTCTGTGCTAACCAGTATTACATCATTACATCATCACACACTCTGTGCTAGCCTGCATTACATCATCACACAATCTGTGCTAACCAGTATTACATCATCACACACTCTGTGCTAACCAGTATTGCATCATTACATCATCACACAATCTGTGCTAACCAGTATTACATAATCACACACTCTGTGCTAGCCAGTATTACATCATCACACACTCTGTGCTAACCAGTATTACATCATTACATCATCACACAATCTGTGCTAACCAGTATTACATCATCGCACACTCTGTGCTAGCCAGTAATACATCATCACACACTCTGTGCTAGCCTGCATTACATCATCATACACTCTGTGCTAACCAGTATTACATCATCACACACTCTGTGCTAACCAGTATTACATCATCACACACTCTGTGCTAGCCTGCATTACATCATCATACACTCTGTGCTAACCAGTATTACATCATCGCACACTCTGTGCTAGCCAGTAAATATCATCACACACTCTGTGCTAGCCAGTATTACATCATCATACACTCTGTGCTAACCAGTATTACATCATCACACACTCTGTGCTAGCCTGCATTACATCATCATACACTCTGTGCTAACCAGTATTACATCATCACACACTCTGTGCTAACCAGTATTACATCATCACACACTCTGTGCTAGCCTGCATTACATCATCATACACTCTGTGCTAACCAGTATTACATCATCACACTCTGTGCTAACCAGTATTACATCATCGCACACTCTGTGCTAGCCAGTAAATATCATCACACACTCTGTGCTAGCCAGTATTACATCATCATACACTCTGTGCTAACCAGTATTACATCATCACACACTCTGTGCTAGCCTGCATTACATCATCATACACTCTGTGCTAACCAGTATTACATCATCACACACTCTGTGCTAGCCAGTATTACATCATCACACTCTGTGTGAGCCTTTGTTATGACCGTACATGCACTGTTTTAGGCTGTATTACATACACTGTACTAGCCACAACAAAGACACAATGCACTAGCCTCACACCACACTTACTGTGCCGGCCTGGCATTATAAACTCTGACACACCACTCCCCTCATAGTACAGGTCTCTTTATGGAGCTTTACAGGAATAAATCTCATTGTCGCATTCTGCAACAATATCTTAAAGCTACAGCTTCAAAATAATAAAACATTGATTATAAAAGTGCTCCTATAGGTATTTAAACTAATATGGAAATTATAATGAATTTAAGGTATTTAGCCTTAATATATTTTTTTTCTTGGAGATTTCGTGATTTACCCCAATCACAAAAATGTCATGAGGTGTGGGCGTTCGTGCTGCTGAATGATTTGCCTAATTACATAATAGGTGACATTGATAAGCTATTTGTTTAGCTGAGTATCCTCTGGAGTGCTCCACGTCTATCCCTGCACTAGACAGTGCGGAGCTATGGGACACGGAGTCCCTTTCCTTACAAAGTGACACAGCGATGAGAGGTAACGGACATGGAGTCTGTCATTCTCACTGTAATTTAGATAATCTTCATTCAATCTAAAACCTTTTAAGAGATCTATGGCAATATACCTCAGCACAGAATGCACCTGTCATGTTTGAATATATTTATTACCTGTTATGTATTAAATTTATATGTGTGTGTGCGTATGTATGTGTATATATATATATGTTTATATGTTGTATTTTTGTAATATTGTATCCTATTGTAACAATGCAAAGTTTTGTGGACCCAGGACATACTTGAAAATGAGAGAAATCTCAATGTATCCATCCTGGTAAAATATTTTATAAATAAATAAATAAATAAATATGACATGTCAGTTTTATGGTGGAGTGACGGAGAAAAGGCAGCTGTGGGATCCTGGAGATTGTTCCTCCTACTGCAGGATCACACGCAAAAATGAGAGCTATAGGACACACAGAGGGTTATTCACAAAAGTGAGAATTCAAAGTTAATTTCTAATTAAAGACCAAACTAGCAGAACTAGAAACATTCTCTTACTCAGCTATGCGTAATGTTTGGCTAATTTTTCCTTATAGGGACATTATAGGCACCCAGACCACTTCAGCTCACTGAAGTGGTCTGGGTGCATTGTCACTATCACCTTATCCCTGCAATGTAACACAACGCAGTTGCAGAGAAAGTGAGAAAGTTCAGTGTTTATATTGCAGGGTTAAGACTGTCTCTAGTGCCTACGTACCAGACAGCCACTATAGGTGCTTACTGCAGTTTAAATGGAGTTTGACTCCGTGAATTGACATTGGACGTCCTCATGCTTTGTAGGGGAACACTAGAGTTCGGAATACTGCTTAGTAACCCTCACACTAAAGCGTTCCTTCATGTTTGAAATTCACTTTGAATTCTCTCTTTAGTAAATAACCCTGACAGTGTGTCCCTCCATTTGCAAAGTAACACAAACACACAACATATGTGATTCTGAATCTGTTCTTTCCATTGCAGGGTGACACAGACATGTGAGCTATGAGATAAAGTAAAAGAAATCAGTCATTGCTGGTTGGCACAGATATGAATGTTATGTGACGAGATGCTGTCCTACCCACTGCAGGGTAACGCAGACACACAGACACAGAAAGACGCTATATGCCACAGAGT
This sequence comes from Pelobates fuscus, assembly GCF_036172605.1. NCBI lineage: Eukaryota > Metazoa > Chordata > Amphibia > Anura > Pelobatidae > Pelobates > Pelobates fuscus. The sequence continues at coordinate 21,428,869 of NC_086329.1, read as the reverse complement.
GCATCCCTCTCATTACAGAGTGACACACAGAGAAAGGAGCACGGGGAAGGGTGTTTGTCTATTCCAGGGAGACACAGACAGAAATGAGTTATAGAACTTCAATTCAATTCGTTATGGTTCAATTACCCCAATGCAGGGTGAAACAGAGAGAATGGAGATATGTACCCATTGTACAGCGCTACGTAATCTGATGGCGCTATATAAATAATATAATAATAATATTAATAATAATAATATGGGACATGGTGTCTTTCCCTCTCACTAAAGAGTGACACAGACAGAAAGGGGAAAGGGATAAGGTGTCTGTCTGTCCGACTGTAGGTTGACTCACACAGAGGGGAGCAATGAGAGATAGCAGCTGTCCCATTGCAGGTATATACAGAACATGGGTGTGATAATACAAGAAAACTAAGAGATACATTGTGTTTATCCAAAACATGATATCACATTTCTACGATAACTGGTTCTCCATTTAAATTCTAATGTGTATCCTGACCCATAGAGCTGAATTTGGCAAATGTATAAAACAATCAGGGGTACAATGAGACAACAGCTTCACCCCATCCCCCATTTTAAGAGGCTTTTCATAAGATGCTCTGCGTACAATCAGTGCAGGGAGAGCACCTTATGCCCGGGGAAGAAAGAGTTAAAATTCCATTAAATAAGAGGCAGACTGGAAGCTAGAGATAAGGACAGAGAAATGGAAGATAAATGGGAGTAGAGACACAGAGAGAGGGAGGGAGAGCAGACAGAAAGCCACATACAAATGAGACAAAAAGTGAAAATAAGTCAGAGAGAAAAATAAATCACAAAGATAACGGTCAGTGGTCATTTATCGCCAATATGACAGGGGCCACAACCAAGAACTATTGCACAGAGCTGGTTGTCCTACGCAGGAGTAGCCTTATAAAAGGCATGGAGCTCCACAGCACCAAAACTAAAAACAGAGCAGAGGAGCTCTGTGATACACTCATACTTAATGAGTTGTATTGCTATGGAGCTCTGTGATACACTCGTACTTAATGAGTTGTATTGCTTTGGAGCTCTGTGATACACTCATACTTAATGAGTTGTATTGCTTTGGAGCTCCGTGATACACTCATACTTAATGAGTAGTATTGCTTTGGAGCTCCGTGATACACTCATACTTAATGAGTTGTATTGCTTTGGAGCTCCGTGATACACTCATACTTAATGAGTGGTATTGCTTTGGAGCTCCGTGATACACTCATACTTAATGAGTTGTATTGCTATGGAGCTCTGTGATACACTCGTACTTAATGAGTTGTATTGCTTTGGAGCTCTGTGATACACTCATACTTAATGAGTTGTATTGCTTTGGAGCTCCGTGATACACTCATACTTAATGAGTAGTATTGCTTTGGAGCTCCGTGATACACTCATACTTAATGAGTTGTATTGCTTTGGAGCTCCGTGATACACTCATACTTAATGAGTGGTATTGCTTTGGAGCTCTGTGATACACTCATACTTAATGAGTTGTATTGCTTTGGAGCTCCGTGATACACTCATACTTAATGAGTGGTATTGCTTTGGAGCTCCGTGATACACTCATACTTAATGAGTTGTATTGCTTTGGAGCTCTGTGATACACTCATACTTAATGAGTTGTATTGCTTTGGAGCTCCATGAAACACTCATACTTAATGAGTTGTATTGCTTTGGAGCTCCGTGATACACTCATACTTAATGAGTTGTATTGCTTTGGAGCTCTGTGATACACTCATACTTAATGAGTTGTATTGCTTTGGAGCTCCGTGATACACTCATACTTAATGAGTTGTATTGCTTTGGAGCTCTGTGATACACTCATACTTAATGAGTTGTATTGCTTTGGAGCTCCGTGATACACTCATACTTAATGAGTGGTATTGCTTTGGAGCTCCGTGATACACTCATACTTAATGAGTGGTATTGCTTTGGAGCTCTGTGATACACTCATACTTAATGAGTGGTATTGCTTTGGAGCTCCGTGATACACTCATACTTAATGAGTTGTATTGCTTTGGAGCTCCGTGATACACTCATACTTAATGAGTTGTATTGCTATGGAGCTCCGTGATACACTCATACTTAATGAGTGGTATTGCTTTGGAGCTCTGTGATACACTCATACTTAATGAGTTGTATTGTTTTGGAGCTCCGTGATACACTCATATTTAATGAGTTGTATTGTTTTGGAGCTCCGTGATACACTCATACTTAATGAGTTGTATTGTTTTGGAGCTCCGTGATACACTCATACTTAATGAGTTGTATTGCTATGGAGCTCTGTGATACACTCATACTTAATGAGTTGTATTGCTTTGGAGCTCCGTGATACACTCATACTTAATGAGTTGTATTGCTATGGAGCTCTGTGATACACTCATACTTAATGAGTTGTATTGCTTTGGAGCTCCGTGATACACTCATACTTAATGAGTTGTATTGCTTTGGAGCTCTGTGATACACTCATACTTAATGAGTTGTATTGTTTTGGAGCTCCGTGATACACTCATACTTAATGAGTGGTATTGCTTTAGAGCTCTGTGATACACTCATACTTAATGAGTTGTATTGCTTTGGAGCTCCGTGATACACTCATACTTAATGAGTTGTATTGCTATGGAGCTCTGTGATACACTCATACTTAATGAGTTGTATTGCTTTGGAGCTCCGTGATACACTCATACTTAATGAGTTGTATTGCTTTGGAGCTCTGTGATACACTCATACTTAATGAGTTGTATTGTTTTGGAGCTCCGTGATACACTCATACTTAATGAGTGGTATTGCTTTAGAGCTCTGTGATACACTCATACCTAATGAGTTGTATTGCTTTGGAGCTCTGTGATACACTCATACCTAATGAGTTGTATTGCTTTGGAGCTCTGTGATGATTTTTATTCTAATGATGCGCCCATACACACGTCAGATTACCATGAGTTTTTCCGCTGATGGCTCATACATCCTCAATATAAGATAGCCCCGGCCCCCAACATCAGCCTCCATTGAATCAGGGTTCCAGTGGGCAATGTAAAAGGGGGTGGACAAGTAACATGAATTGCATCACTGGCACTGCCCATGCTATGCTTATTAGGGACAATACCCGGGTTTCCTCAGGGAACAAACCCTGAGTGTCAGGACAGGACCTTAAATTTGGGACTGTCCTGCTAAAATCACCCGTTACACCACATTTAACTGCCTGTTCTACTGCCACAGAGCTCCGTGATGCACCTTTACACACTTTACATTGCTGTTCGTTTTATTGCTGTGGAGCTCTGTGATGCAATCACTCACACTCCATATTACCATGAGTTTTATTGCTATAGTGATCTATGACGTACTTATACACACACACACCATATTGCCAGGAGTTTTACAGATGTGGAGGTTTGTGATGCACTTATGCACACACATACTATTCTGAGTTCATTAAAAAAATGGGAGTTCATAGCAAAAAAAACAGAACAGAGATTATACATTCACATAGTCAATGTCTTATATATTATTATTATTATTTTATTATTTATACAGCGCCATCAGATTCCATAGTGCTGTACTAAGGGTGGAATCAAGATGTTTATTTGTTTGTTTTTTGCTATTATGCTTTATGCCGCAGTGAGCTATTTCTTACATTAGAGTTGAGGATTTTAGTAACATCGTTTTTTTTTTTGTGTTTGTTTTTATCACAATCTTTATTGCTATCATTTTAATATGAATATTTCCTTATAAATTTTCATAAACCATTGCTGTATATAGAAGTGTACGATACTATCCCGACATCTTGTAAGATAATATGCAAATGAGCCATTTAAAATTAAATTATGTTTTTATAACAACAAATTAAGTCACATTTAAAATGTGAGATGTTAATGTTTACAGACAAAAAAATAATCTGTGAGCATATTTTTTATGTTAATTCAATCTGTTTATGCTGAAATTCCTTAATAGAAGGGCAGATTTTTTTATTTTATTTTTTATATTTTTTTCCTTATGATTATGTACCAATTTATTGTATTATCGATTTTGTAAATATAACCCAAATTAAAAGCATACAGAACCAGTGACGACAACATGTAGCCACACTCACAAAGCCTGTCCAGCCAACTTTGCCGTCTCCGCTGCGCACACCCAGCTTTGTTCGAGCTGTTTAGCATTATTATTGGTGTCAAATTAAATGACCTCTCGTGACAGCCAAGTGTGGAGCGAGATACAGGAGAGAACAGGAAGAAAAATTGCAGAGAGCTGCATCTTTAAAATATAGAAAGGAGGAGTAAATTACCCTGCCTGAAAGGGAGCAATAATTAGCCCTGAGTAGCTTATTAAAAGGAGGTCACAGGGCAAGCAGCCATCTGGGAAGTGTGTTTGTCTCTGATTGTTTTTACACGCCATTCACACACTGTATTAGCTTTCATGTCGATGCACCTGCCCAATCCCAAAGGAACACTTAACTCCTTCACCGCTGGGAGGCATTTAACCACGTGTAATGCTATGTGTGAGCAGCCACTTCACTTTAAGTGATGCTTCAAAGCAGAATGGTGCATATTTCAGACCACAGTGACACTAGCTAGGGGTCACACAAGGCAAAGGGGCACAACCCGCATGCTTCAAGTCAGGGACCAAGCAATACTACAAGCTATGTGCTACTATATACCACCCAAGAGCCACACAATGTTACAAGAAAGTGGACACAGTAGAAGGGACACTTCATTGCACAAATACAAAAAAAAAAAAAAAAACACCATTTAGTAGATATACCCTCAATGAAAAAAATGCCTGTTTTTAATTATGCATTTTACCATTGGGGTTATATCTAAAAATAGCTTGCAAAAAGTGCAGATCTCTTGTCTGCAGCCTTTGCAAGCCCTCCCCTTCTAACCCCGCCCAGACTTTCTGTGGCTATCCAATCACAGACTTCCCAATGCAACTCAATGAGAAGTCTTTGTAAGGCAGGTGCTCTGGGCATTTGCTGCCTAACTCATACAATAACCACTGACTGATACATTGTAACCATACCAACTGACTGACTGACTGATACCATAGCCACTGACTGCCTTATACCATAACCACTGACTGATACATATACCATTACCACTGACTGATACATTGTAACCATAACCATTAATTGATACAATGTAACCAGAACCACTGGAGGCTGGTACCATAACCACTGATTGACACACTGTCACCATTACCAGTAATTGCTAACATAACCACTGACTGACTTATACCATAACCACTGATTGATACATTGTGACAATAATCACTGACGGATACATTGTAACAATACCCACTGACACAATGTAACCATAATTACTGATAGATACCATGACTACTAATTGATACATTCTAACCATAACCACTGACTGACATATTGTAACCATAACCACTGACTGATACCATAACCACTGACTGACTTATACAATAACCTCTAACTGACTGATTCATTGTAACTATAACCACTGATTAATACATTGTAACCATAACAACTGACTAGCTGATACCATAACCACTGACTAATACCATAACCATTAACTCATACATTGTAACCATAACCACTGGTTGATACACTGTAACCATAATCACTGACATTTATATTATAACCACAACAAGACTGATACCATAACTACTGACTCACAGTCAGTAGTTATGGTTACATTGTAATCAAAACCACTGACTGATAACCATAACTATAACTACTGACTGATTCACTGTAACCATAGCCACTATAGATTGTAAGCTCAGTTGAGTAGGGTCTTCAGCAACCTATTATTCTCTGATAATATTCTAAAGCACTGTGGAATAAGTTGGCGTTATATAAATGCCATTAATAATAATAATAATAATAATAATAACGATATAACGAATGTTATTCACTTCACAGCTGTCAGTGGTTTTAATACTGTGGCTGATCAGTGTATGTCAGAACAAAGACACAAATAATGACTATGCCTGTCGTATTTATAACATAATATAACTAGGGGTATTGGATTACACAATGTACTTATTAATGGAACATTATCTATACCTGTGATTCTGACATTGTTTAATTACTCATCTAATATATAACGGCTGGTTTTCACCTTTCACCTTTGGATATGTTACCAAACCTGCTATTATCCTCTAGACTGGACACAATTCAAGAAAGAACAGATGAAAACACGCTTTTTTCTGGCAATGTCAGATATGTTTCTTTAAAATCGTGGGAACTCTGTTTTGTACCATTTGATCTATTTTGATTTACGACAGATATGGCTTAGGTGTTTATAGTAGCCAGGTATAACACATGGCTACTAGTAAGGAGACATGCAATGCTGACAGCCGAGTCCACTCAGTGTTGTCAGCCAAGGGCCACACAACTTAACAGCTAAGACCTTAAAAATCAAGATATTATGCTAGCCAGGACACAGACAGGGGCCACACGTCTTTACAGTAGCCAGAGGCCGGATGACAGGGGAGGTTAATGTCAGGGCAATCTAGCAGCTTCACACTGGTACCAGCATTAGACAGACCTCACTGCTAGAATGCTAGGACAGGAGAGTTCAGGGCAGTCCATATAAAGAGAGGGCGCAAACACTTCCATCATAAACAGAGCAAACACATCACTATACCTGCTGCCAAACTTCAGAGAACACTCAGTTTACAAATAAAAGATAGAAAAATCACTGGCAGAAAAACAAGGGCAGTTTACCAATTACATAACCTCTCATCCCAACAACCCTCTCATTAATATACCCAGTCTGTTTTTCCATGATTGATGCGTGGCCTGAAGAGACCAGAAGACTATATGCTAATAAGTTAAATACTACATGGTGATTGCTGGTAGCGTATCAGTAACCAACGGAATGCAAGAGAATAGGTATCACAGTAGTGATGGTTGTATAGCGTAAATGATAAGGCAATAAGAATTGGACCACATACTGGGGCTAGGGAGGGAGTATTTATCAGAATTGGGTATTTGTGTCATATATAGGAACATCAGAACATCATATCAGAATTATTATTAGAAGTAAATTTAAACAAACAAAACAGTAAAGAGTTAGGGTCTTCTAGAGAGTGCAAAAAAACAAGTAGTGTCAGGATTTTGGAGTCGGTTTGAAAATCTCATTTAAATAGTTATAGAAGAGAACTTACTAAACAAAGTAGTGGCCCCAGATAGACAGTTCTATAGCAAGAATGTGACAGCATTAACAGAAAATAAAATGGAATTTTCTTAAACAGTAGCAAAAAGACAGGGACCCCCCTACTGTCATAGCAGTGAATTTATTATATTTACCATTCTAAGTTCTAAAATATAAGGGACCCTTTCAAGTCTGAGCAGAATTGGTTTAATAAACAGGAGGAAAAAAACAAGCTAGGAAGAGAGTTGTAAAGGGTTAACACGGCCATTTAATTCTCTGATCTGACATATCAAACACACAAGTCCACATGGAAATAAATGTGGGCAATGAAAGATTAATTATTAGCCACAATGTCTCATTTATCAGATTCCATCTGATGGGGGATAAGGTCTGGGTGGAGGAAACTCATTTTGCAATTTCCATTAAGCAGGATTAGTGGGCACACAGAGACTCGAATCTGCCCTCTCCCCAGGATGCTTTGAAACAGTTACCGTAAAATACTCTGATGATAAAAACATACAGAACCTGTGAATCCAAAACTGACATGGGCCACAAAATTATCCTCAGGCTAACTACCACTAAATCGTACTAAAGGTATTATCTTTAAAATAGTAAACAAATCTCATTAAAGAAAACCCAACATGGCATTATCAGTGTTCTAGTTGTTTGAACCAAAAACCTACAGCTACTCCCTACACCTTCTTTTGTAGCCTTATGTAGCATAAATATATTGCTAATTAATTATCAGACCTTAAAACTACATTGCTATAGTCTCCTGTCTAATGGGTCTTTGCTAAAACCTTTGCTAAAAACATCTCTCAACTCCCCCAAAACCACACAAGAGTGAAGAGTGACACCCCTATACTTCTCGTACTACCACAATATCACATAATTGTAACACCTCTTGTTTTAAGTACTCTAAAATCTGAAACTTTTTGCTACCCCTGTAACTCCCTTCTCTTGTACCCTAAAAATCTACACCTATAGTTATCCCATGCGCCTTCTCTACTAAAAACTGCACCTCTAGTTCAGAGTCCTATCATCTGTACCCAAGATCAACTATAACTGTCTCTGTGATAGCCATTTTCTGTACTCAGGACCCCACACATACATTTGTCCTGTACCTTAAAACCTAACACCTATTTGTGCCAATTGTACATTCCATCCTCTCAACTCCAAAAACTAGAAACTGATTTACTACCTCTGTAACTCCTGCCTTATCATAATGTCACCCCATTCACGTCACAATCTCTATTTACCAAACCCTAATGTGATATACTATACTGCCTGCCCTTAGTACCCCAAGCCTCAACTACAAGTACCTTTTTTGTACTTCACACCTTCTGTACAACAAAACTGACAACTATCTGTTTCTCCTCTTTAACCCGAAAACCCAGCTCCTAAAGCTATTAGATTTACAGCAAAAATTTAGCTAACACTGATAATTGCCACTATTGTACCCTGAAATCAGAGGTTAGCTATGGATGTCAGGCTTGGTTGATACATCATCTGTATCCCGAACCCCATAGTTATATGTAACCCTTAAACCAGCTGTCCTTTATACCCTCAACTTCAAATCAAACTACCTGACACAGCCCCCATATCCACTGTCCTCAACCTCAAAACAAACTGCCTGAATTGCCCCCTATACCCACTCAACATCAAAACACACTCAAAATGTCCCTATACCTCTTATCCTCCTACTCAAAACACGCTACCTAAAACTGTCCCTATACCATACTACTAAACGCCCAACCTATTACAAAACTATCAACTATAGCTATCACTTATACCTAAATACATACATGACAACCCTGTCCTAAATTTCCACACCTATACAGCTACCCCATACACCCAGGGCTGCCATAAGAAATTTTGGGGCCCCAGACACTGCTCAAGGCCTGGGCCCCCAGGGCCCACTCCTGAGTCCGCCCCCAGGGACACAAGGATGCAGTGTGTATAGTGAATGTAGTGTGTGTATTGAATGTGATGCATGTAGAGTGGATGTAGAATGTGTGTAATAGATGCAGAGTTTGTGTGTAAAGTGGATGCTGTTTATGTGTGTAATGGATGCTGTGTTTGTGTGTTAAGTGGATGTTGTGTATGTGTGTAAAGTGGATGCGGTGTGTATAATGGATTCCGCGTGCATAGTGGATGCAGATTGTACGTTTGTGTAATGGATGTAGTGTTTGTGTGCATTAGATGCAGTGTGTAGTAGATGCAGAGTGTGTGCTTGTGTAGCGAATGTAATGTGTGTATAATGAATGTAGAGTGTGTGTTTGTGTAGGGTATGTAGTGTACTATAGTGAATGCAGAGTGTGTGTTTGTATAGTGGATGTAGCGTGTGTATAGTGAATACCGAGTGTGTGTTTGTGTAGTGAATGTAATGTTTGTATGCATTAGATGCAGTGTGTAGTGGATGCAGTGTATGTGTGTAGTGAATGCAGAATGTGTGTAGTGGATGTAGTGTGTGTTTGTGTAGTGGATATTGTGTGTATAGTGAATGCAGAGTGTATGTTTGTGTAGTGGATATTGTGTGTATAGTGAATGCAGAGTGTATGTTTGTGTAGTGGATATTGTGTGTATAGTGAATGCAGTGTGTGTTTGTGTAGTGGATATTGTGTGTATAGTGAATGCAGAGTGTGTGTTTGTGTAGTGTATGTGGTGTGTTTAAAATAGGGCCTGCATTCTGTGGGGACAATAGCATTTTTTTTTTTTTCACATTTATTTTAATACATTTAATTTTATTTCCCTTCCCTGGTTCTTACCTGTGGCCAGAGAGGGGGGAGATTACATTGCCTGGTGGTCTGGTGGCATGGTGCGTGCCTCCTGTTGCCTGCACTCCGCAGAGCTGGCCCAGAACACTCAGTCTTCACTTTTCAGCTGAAAAGTACCTGCTTTCCTCTTTAATTTAAAACACTGTTTCCCCCCCTGTCCTTTGTACTCCAAATTCCTTTACCTACAGCCATTCTGTGCATGCAGCTATTGATACCTACTGAACATCCTATTCTCTAAATAATAAACAAATAAACTCCCCTATTACTATTCCACACACTTACTACCAGGGCCGGACTGGGACAAAAATTCAGCCCGGGCAGTAAAGGCAGAGCAGCACACTAGGGAGGGTTGGGGTCAGAAAGGGGCCCTGTTATGTGATCACCTAGTTGTGTGATACCAGTGAACAAAATTTGAACAATGCTGTTAAGAGTGTGGTTGTGCATGTGTGAGGATGTTCCTTGTGATGTTGTATGTGTTGGAGGTTGTTTGTGGGATAGCATGTGTGTATAAGAAACTGTTTGTGTTGAAGTGGTTGAAGGGCTATACTGTGTGAGTATCTAGGAGCTGCAGGGGGTTGCATTGTGTGTGTATCTATACGTTTAGAATGTATGCATGTAGGGGTTATAGTGCACAGGTGTGTATAGGTGCACTAATGTGTATAGGGGTTCAGTGTGCATGCGTGTAATGTGTATAGGTGCATAGTGTGTGCACAGGGAATGTAGTGGATGGGTATAGTGTATGTATTTATAGGGGATATAGAGTAGCGTGTGTATAGAGTGTATGTGAGTGCATTAAATAACGTGTATAGAATAAGCATACTATCCTTTCTTATGAGGTCATTATACCCTCTCTCAGAGTATTGAACAAGCCTGCTATTATCTCTGTGTATTACACTATGTTACTCTCCTGTCTATCTTTACATAATGCCAATGCTTCCCATCCGAGTATTACATGGGTCCAATATGGTGCTTCCTTAAGTTACATGAGGCCAAAAGACACAACTGTCTATATTAACAGCCGCTACATTGTCTTCATGCATTATTATTATTATTATTATTATTATGTATATAGCGCCAACAAATTCCGTAGCACTACCCCCTCTCTGTATTACGTGACTCTGAGTATTACAAGATCCACTCCCCCCCCTCTGTACTAACTGGCCCAAGTACAAATGTACATGATAACAGCAAGTCTTGCCACTGAACATCTAGTTTTCTTGAAATACAGTGATGCACACAGCCATGCAGTAAGTCATATGTCATCTATTAGGAAACAAAATGGAAGCAGAAACCACCCACATGGCAAATTAACTTTATACTTTGCATCAGGGTCTGTCGCACATAAAGAGTTTATTCAGTTAACGGTAAAATTTTGGACAAAATAGTTTAACTGGAAATAGTCTACACTGAGGTTATTTTTCCAAATCTCGTTATGCCCTAAATTCTGTAATATGTTTGTCAGATCACCACTATTAAATGTTTAGAATTTTATAAGATGGTCTGAAGGCAGACACTTTTATAATTTAGTTCGCCATTAGAGACAACCACATATATCGCCAGGAAAAGTAGGTCCTACAATTCAAGAACTACTCTTTCTGTCTTCCCCACATTTGCATTCCATTAAAATGTTTCAAATCCATCTTTACAAAATCGAGCCTGAAAGTGAATTCTTGTGTATGAGCCCATCTCTGAGAAAAACGCAAATTATGTGTTTTAACCTTTTGCAGAAAACCCCTTCTTCTGGCCACCCTCTACTAGATATCTGTATTTATGCGTTCTAACCCCTCTCATAGCACGCACAGATAGCAAGCTCTCTCCAGCACGCCAGCAGTTAAGGCGTAGTTGAGCTGTTACGCGACTCCCCGCTTAGTCTGTGTATACCCAAAGCGGACTCATTTGCAAGCAAATTGCCACAGTCAGATCCTTATGTAAATCAGTTTACTACAAATATTGTGCTGATCTGGAAACATAAGTGTTTAGCTGCCTGAGGGCGTGTGTGTCTGGGAGGTGCCAGGGAATGTACACATCATATGCACCTGCTCCAAACCCCAGCGTGTTCTCTGATACATGACCGTGCGGCAGCCGTGACCTTGATACAAGGAGCTTACAGTCTAAAACGATGCATGGGTGCAGGCTTTACCCGCTCGTCTTTCAAATTTCTACACATTCAGGTTTACATTGTCTAGCCTTGATTCTAGATTATACATTACATTTAATATCCAGATATCACAGAATCCCTCGTAAAGTGGACCTGTCATCTGTGCATTTTTTTTTTTTTAAATAAAATAACATTCTTTAATACAAGCTATTTGTTGCATTTATTTCTGGGTGTAAAACTGTATGGTTAAGAAGCTGCAGGTAGGGAAGTAGAACCTGCCTTGTGTTAAGTGTAGCGATTTCAAAGGTTGGAACTGATTCAAACTAAGTCTTTCCCATGCCCTTAAATTTCGTCAGATGCCAATCAGTGACAGCTGACGTTATCCTTCTCTTCTCGCATGATGCTCTATAGCCAGTAATTGAAATTACAACACGCCTGAGAAGGAAGAAGAGATGACATCATCTTCAAGAGATGGCCGTTTTTGTATTCTCGGATACACGCAAGTGTTTATGCGGCGGTCACACAAAGATGGGTAAAACTTGGTTGCGAGTAACAGATAGTGGCACAGAGATTCAAGCTTTCACCAGCTATTTCAGGATAAACTGAATCGTACTGAAATTAATATTTTAGGTTTCAAAAGCACGCTCTGCCGTGATGCCTGCGTGTATTTTAGCTAAAAAGAAAAAAAAAAAAACTTTACTCCCTAAAAAAGCAGTGATCTGTAACCTATTGCAATCAATCTATAGACTACATATATATTGATTCTAGCCAGTACTGCGCTGAAGTGCTCTGGTACTAAAAGACATAACGCAGAAATTCATTGAACCTACACGTGTCTCTAAGAAATTGTGTTTGTGACAATCATAAGCAGCGCCAGCCTCAGAGGTGTGCGAACTATGAGGAGGTGCTGCAAAAGAGCCTGACCAGATCTTTGAGAGTTCTGCAATGAACATGAGCATTCGTTTTCGTACGAATACGATTTTGTCCGAAAATTAAGACTAAAACGTAAACGAAAGCCTTACATACGAAAAATAAACGAAACTAAAGGGCAAATGCTGAATGCATTACCTTTTCGTTTCGTTCATTAAATAGACTCCATGCTGCAGGGGAATTAACCCACAAAGCACGGAGAAATAACACTATGCATGCACGGGGGGGAAAAACAAGGAGGGAGCCGGCAGCGTTACCAGCTCCCTCCTTGTAATATTAATTCCTAGCCCCCCATTAAAACCTATATTAAACCCATATTAATAAAAGGGAGGTTGAATCCTCCCACATGCCACAAGTAGGGGCATGTCACCTAAACAGCGAGCAGTCATTGTTATTTCAAACTAAATATAAATCAGTGTGGGGGTCACTATGACAAAAAGGAGGTTAAATTCCCTCGTATGCCCCTACTCGCAGCATACCGCGAGTAGGGGCATGTTGCCTAAACAAACTTAAAACTACTAGTGGCTGGGCAGCTATTGCTGCCCAGTCACTAGTGCAATAAGGGGGGACCTGGCACAGGTCCCCCCGTTTCCCCATGGTGGGGAACACAAATAACTAAAATGGGGGAGACATAGTGCCCCCCTGTGCTCCCACCCATTAACTGCAGGTGGGGGCTAATAATATAAACGGGGTGACCAAATGTCCCCCCTTGTCCCCACCCATGGGTGGTGGGTGGGGACCCTAAGTAATTAAAGGGGAGACCTAATGTCCCCCCCTGGTTCCCACCCATGAGCGGCAATTGGGAACCCTAAATAAATAAATAATGGGGGGGACCTAATGTCCCCCCCAGGTCCCTAACCATGAAAAGAAAGTAACCAATCAGAGTGTTATGAGTCAAATTACCCAGCATTGGAAAATTCCAAAGAACTTTCCCATGCTGTGTAAAATGACACAGAGCACTCTGATTGGTTGGATTCCAGGCCAACCAATCAGTGTGCTGTGACAGGTAAATGTAGAGACTTACCTGTCAGTCTCTTCATTTACATGTCAGAGCCCTCTGATTGGTTGGCTTAAACCAACCAATCAGAGCGCATAGAACCTAATTGCAGGGCATGGGGAGGCTTTATAAGCCTTTCCCCTCCCTGCGGAGCTCATTCTGTGCAGTGTCCTCCTTTTTTTTAACGTATTTTATTTTTTGCGTTCAGGTTTTTTTTTATTAGTTTAACAGTTGCGACGGGTATTATGGATTTTTATTTGGCCTTTTTGGGGCTGAAGAAAGAAAAGAAAAGAAAAGAAAAGAAGAAAGAAGACATTGAATGGTAAGTATGAAATTTTATTTTACAGGGTTAGTTTATTGGCCCCCCTCACTATTATTAGGGTGAGGGGGGTAGGTATGGTATTTTTATTGGTGGGGTAGTTACTAGGGACTTGGGGACCCATAGTCACTTAATTATTTGTGGTCCCCACCTGCCGGTCATGGGTGGGGACCTGGGAGGACATTAGTTCCCCCCCATTAATTATTTATTTAGGGTCCCCACCCACCGTTCATGGGTGGGGACCTGGGGGGACATTAAGTACCCCCTTTAATTAATTAGGGTCTCCACCCACCACTCATGGGTAGGGAGCTAGGGGGGACATAAGGTCCCCCCTTATTGCACTAGCGACTGGGTAGTAACAGCTGCCCAGTCACTAGTAGTTTTAAATTTCGTGGCATGCGGGAGGATTTAACCTCCCTTTTATTAATATAGGTTTAATGGGGAGGGAGGGGTAGGAATTAATATTACACGGAGGGAGCTGGTAGCGCTTTTTATGTTTGTTTGTTTGCGTATGCGCAGTGCTGTTTTCGTCCTAGTGGACGAAAACATGTAGTTTTTTTAAAGAATTTTGTTCGAAAATGAATGGTTGGTGGACGAAATTCGGGAGTGCCGAACAAAATTTTCATTTAGTACGCAATCATTTGTACAAAACAACATTTTACCGGTGCACATGTCTAGTTTCAGCCAATGCACCCACGACCCCAAAAGCTGTGACAGATTCAGCGCATGGTGAAGGAGGTTGAGAGGAAACAACAAAATGTTATTGTGTGTTGCCACCAATGTGAGTTATAATTACCTGACGCTGGCTTCGCCATCTTTGTTCTTCACCTTGTTGTACCATAGTAAATAACCCTGGCAGGGTGAATTTAAACTGAATTTCACGTTTTAGGTAAAACGGCTGAACCTGAAAAATTCTCTCAGTCAGCAATGTTTGCCGTTCAGCTAGTCTTACCTTCATTTTAAAATCCACTTTAGTAAATAAGCCCTGATAATCCTTATGAGCATTTCATAAAGATTTTATCTTTATGATTGGTTCCAATTTTTCAAGGGATGACAAAGCCGCCCTAGTTTTATGTATTATAAGCATTTATTAAACATTTGATTAGGAGCAGGATATGTGTTTGGCGTATTATTATTTTATAATGTATTAATTCATCATTTCACCTTTTTTTTTTTTCGTATTCATGAAGGATCTTTATTTTATATTTAAAAAAATACAGAATGTATTTCTTTAAATATCAATTAAACCTTATTTAAAACATACCACTTAACAAATAAGTCACAACATACCGAGAATAATGTATATACAAACATAGTCCATTTTCAGGACATTCGTCTTCAAAACAACAAATAAATAACTAAAACTGATGGAAAAGTACAGCTAACGACCTAATTTGTGGCAAGGAGAACAATTTGACCCTGCATTATTTTGCAACTGGTTAAGTCAGGCACACACAGTTTAAAATGGGTATTATCAGCACAATAACTACTAGAGCTCATTGTAGTCTTTGACATCTCAATGGCTGGGAGATCCATCCCACAGACTCTTTGCCTCATTAATGTTGAAGAGCCTGAACCCTATGCTGAGGCTTGGCTAATGTAGAAGTGGATGGATGGGAGACTTCTCCAGTACTTTAATTATTGCCCCTCAAAGATGGATAGGCAAATGCAGATGTTCAGTGTTGCATTAGCTAAGCTAGGGCAGAGGTGTTGGACTGTAGACAGGAGAACCATTTTTGTTAGACAGGAGAACCCGTTTTGGTCAAAAAACTGAAAAACAGTCTGGCACAGAATCGTTGCCCCATAATCTATGTAATAAACTGTTGTGGTCATGGTGCTTCCAGTGCCCCCTCAATGCATAACATTGATACAAAATGTTTTAAGTATTTGTTATAAAGACAAACTAAAAACAATATACCAAACATGCTGGAATAGCAAATATTAGTTAAAACAAAAACAGTATCAAATAACAATATTGAATATGGAATGTCAGATTTACATCACAGAGGCTATATAGATAATACAAAGAGGAATATGCAACTGTGTATCAGAATACTATAGAATATGTAAACATTCATACTTAATAACGACTTTAATCTTTTTAATTGTTTATGTCTTTGTTTCACTACTCTACAGATGCTACCACAAACTTTATTAATACCTGGTTTTATTCGGTACATCAAAATAACACACATTTGTAACACATATCTGTGCATACCCCATATAATGCCAGATGTATTATCTACGTACGCTGTTTATGTCTCTGTTATCCTTTGCTGTAACATATATAACGTACTGTGCATGTACTGTAGATACTTGAATAAAAACACATTAAAAAAATTAAATAATTACTATAATGATCTTCTAAAAAAAATAAAAAAAATAGGCTTAAAACTAGAAGGGTAGTCAACCTGGGGCACTCCAAACGTCGTGGACCACATTTCCCCTATATTATGTATTATGCTTTGCTAGCATTATGGCTGTACAAGCATGATGGGAGATGTAGTCCATAACATGTGGAGTGCCGAAGGTTGCCTATTTCTAAACTAGACATACTACACTGTATAACTCCTGTCTGTAAAACACACTCTGCTGTACATCACTCCCTATAACATTCACTATTATTTTACAAATTTCAACTACTCAATATGATCCGCCCCCCATAACATTTACTAAGGCTCCATATAAACATTCCTATTAATCCGATAATTCCTCCCTATAAGGCTTAGTTAGGCTCCACATAACTAGTCCTATTATCCCTCCCTATAACTATACCCATATACCCTATACTCATATTCCCATATACCCATATACCCTATACCCATATTCCCATATACCCTATACCCCCATATACCCTATACTCATATTCCCATATACCCAATACCCATATTCCCTATACCCATATACCCTATACCCATATACCCTATACCCATATTCCCATATACCCTATTCCCATATACCCTATACCCATATTCCCATATACCCATATACCCTATACTCATATTCCCATATACCCTATACCCATATACCCTATACCCATATTCCCGTATACCCTATACTCATATACTCACATTCCCATATCCCCTATACCCATATATCCATATACCCTATACCCATATTCCCATATACCCTATACTCATATACTCATATTCCCATATACCCTATACCCATATTCCCATATAACCTATACTCATTTACTCATATTCCCATATACCCTATACCCTATACCAGGGATAGGCAACCTGTTTTGTAAAACATCTCCCATAATGCTCTTACACCCATAATGCTGGCAAAGAATCATGGGAGGTGTAGTCCAAAACATCTGGAGTGCCGAAGGTTGCCTATGCCTGCCCTATACCCATATACCCTATACTCGTTTTTCCATATACCCTATACCCATATTCCCATATACTCATATACTCATATCCCCATATACCCTATACCTATATACCCTATACCTATACCCATATATACATATACCCATATACCCATATGAAATTCCTAATATTCTGTATATCCCCTTCCATAATTACCATTTTAATGCATGGAACGTTAACTCACCCTACTGCCTGATACATCCCCTTGCTGTAACGATTACCTTCCTAGAAACCATTGCATTTACTCTCTATAACTGTTTTCTTAATACTACAGACACCATGAAACACATTGCTGCGGGTTAATACAATCAAAAGATATTGAGTTATATTCAAAACCTACTAATTTTATGCCAAAATAGATATATAGAAAATTAGACAAGTTGAGAGGTTTTTCTAGTTTGGCTATTGTGTCCCAAAGGTGGGCACTCCCGTCATTTCTCCATATTCTTGGTTCAGTGTACAAGCCCCATTGTGACACGTATATCTTAAAATAGTTTCCAGATTTGTAAAATAACAATTGAGCACCAAAGTTAATGCACATCATTAAAATAACTGTCATACACAGATTGTATGTAAATTGGATTTTACACATGAATCTTTACTGATATGGAAATAACCACTTCATAATCACAAATGCATGAAAAAATATATCCCTGCACATGGCAAGTGGACACACAAAAAAAAAAATACACAGCATGTGGATACAAAACAAAACAGACACATTAACGTAAACAGTGTGATCTACCTTTGCTTCTACCTGCAAGACACAGCCAGGTGAGAATCCGGACAGCAAGAGTAACGTGTTTAGAGAGAGAATATCAAAGTCAAGGTTGGACTTTTTTTGTGGCATGCTTACAAAAAAAGCCAAAATATAAATGCATATTGATAAATAGAACACATCAAAACAAGCACGCGGGACACAGCACACAAGACAAGCAACAAGGAACACAGCACACGGCACAGCAAGTTGCAGAAGTACGGCATGAGAGCTGATGAAGGATCATACTTCTCCTTACCCCATAGCTGGCACAGGAATGGTATCTGATTAGAAAACAGTGCTACAGAAACCAACTGTAAAGTAATGCCACTGGCAAACCTTCTTCCCTGCCCTGGCACAAGGGTTTACAGATCCACCGTGTTTTGTTTTTCTGGGTACCTATTGCCCCCTCACACAGACACTGTGTGTTACTGTTCACATAAAACCTCTTCATGCAAAGTGTTGCCCTGCAGAGTGTGGTATTCATATGCTGCAGAAGGAATACCAATGAACTAATCAATCAGTCTAGTTCCTATGGGATTAATGAAGGAATTTATTTCCTGCAGCATAATAATTCTACATACTGCCAGGCAGCATTTTACTTTTTTATTCACATACTGCATATTCACACAAAGGAAGTGATATGAGAACAATAGGACACAGGGGGATTTGGCAACCCTTGCTGACACAGGCACAATGGAACCAACTGCTTGATGCCAGTGCTGACATAGGTGATGGGGTAAGAAGAAATGCAAACATGACACCTCCACGTCTCTCTGCATTCTTCTAGGGCAGATCATGCCCAGGATACTGGCCATAGCCAGTTGTGGTCCTAGGATGATGGGTTAGTAAGGTTACATTTTCAATATTGCCAGAGACAAACACATCAAATACAAACAGATGGCACGTGTTGTGCAAGGAAGCAGATCTGCTTTTATGATCGGATGAAGGTAAGGCTGGGCATGACACTAAACCACCATACAAACCCTAAATTTCAACTCTTAGAAGTGTATTTGTATGAAAATGTTAAATTTACATAAATTCCACTTTGCCATGCGGATATATGCTGTGGCTGGAATATTATGCTACATATTGCCAGGGCAAAATTCCGAACAATATTCTTCATATTCTCTTTTGAAAGGGATTAATACTAGATATGAGACCAAGATCTCATTGCTTGTTCCTTTATGATAACTTGACCTGTCTTAATAATTACAAACTATGATAATAATGGATTAATACCAAGTGACCCTTCTATATTGGGCAGTGGTATTATTTGGCAATTAATTCCAATCAATGTATGTGTAGTGAGCAGCAATTAATAATAGGCAGGGAATGGATTTAACACCCAACGGTCATCTTATGATGATTAGAATTTAATATTAGCTATGATCCTCCTACAGTGGGCAGTAATTTAATACTTGGTGTTAGATTAAAACTCTACCATCACGTAATAGGGGGTAATATTTAATATTATGGTATAAAAAGAATACCCATCAGTACTCCCATAGTAGATAGTATTTAATATAAAATATGGCATTTTAATTACCACCTACAGGTCCTTCTACAGGGGGAAGCATTTAACAAGAGGATTTATTATATTACACATATAACGTTTATTGTATCCCACCTCTGCTCCTATATTTGCCAGGGATATTACACAGGGACTTTAATCTTAAGGCTCTGCTCCAGTTAATAAATATATTATATTATATGTTCTTTGTTGGATTTAGGTTCACACTAGTTCAAGCCACCGTCACATCGATGACCGTGCCTAATGTTCATTGAAATTTGCAGAAAAAACAAACAGCCCTTCCTGTTTTAGATTCTGAAAAGTCCAACATGTTTACATATATATGACTTACATGAGAGGGGCTGGGAAAAGGGTAAACCCTAAAATAGAATGGTGATTAGAGAGGAAGCATGGTATGGTTTTTTGTTTTTTTGGGAGGGGGGGGGGGGGGGGGGGATGCGTACCTTGGTCATCAACCATCAGGTGGGCAAGGCCTTTAAGAAAGAGCAGAGAGACAGAGAATGGAGAAAGGGATTATCACACGTCACGGACAATACCCAATGAGAGCATTGTGCCCAACACATACTTAACATACAAGTATGGATATCACACCCCTCTCCTCAGCTTTCCCAAACATGCTGAAAAGCTGCTGTTAATAATAATAAGAAACTGGAAACAACAGGGGACACCGTCTAATGCTGCATTTTACCTTACACACTGCCCCTTCTACAGGACTGACTGGAAGGGGTTAAACAGAGTAAGGGAATATTTAGGCACTGTTAACTCTGACCCGAATACAGCTTTTACCTAAAATCTAAAAAGTGCCCCAAAGACACATAGGGGATGATCTGTGAAAGGTTCACTAACAATCAGAAAATAAAAATGAACTGTGGCAAAGTGGAGCAGTCGACAGGAACATTCTACTGATTTCCACAGGGACTGTTCCACTTTTAGATCTTTGAGGGACATTTAAAAGATTTATTAAAGGGACACTATAGTCACCAGCACAACTACAGCTTAGTGTTTAGAGTCTATAGCCAGTCCCTGCAGGTTTTTTTAATGTAAACACTGACTTTTCAGAGAAAAGGAAGTGTTCACATTGCTGCCAAGTAACACCTATAGTTGCAGTCACTCAGACGGCCACTGGATGTGCTAACTGGGTCAGTGCTGCACTGTGTGCTGCACTGGTGCTCAAATTTAACACGCTCTGCATGGAGGTGCTGAACGTTCCCTATAGAGAGGCAATGCATACATGTTTCAATGCATCTCTATGAGGAGATGCTGTTTAGTGCAGCGCAGGGTTTTGCTGTGCATGCGCAATAGCCTCCCAATGTTCTCCTTTGAGAAAACATTGAATTGGCTGAGATCATCAAAATTGATGATTTCGTCCATCAAGGTGTAGTGAGACAAGACCAGCCACAACGAGACTAGCATGGCATGGGTGAAAAGGTGTTTTCAAGTACCTTTTCACAACTCTTACAGGGCGGGCCAAAGACCTAAATAGTGGCTTTAATACTATAGTGTCAAGAATAAATGTTTGTGTTCCTGACACTATAGTGTTCCCTTAAGCACCAAAACAACGTAACCTTAATGGCACAGTGTTGATGCATATATAATGTCCCTGTAGTCTCACTGCTCAATTCTCTGCCATTTAGGAGTTAAAGGACCACTCTAGGCACCCAGACCACTTCAGCTTAATGAAGTGGTCTGGGTGCCAGGTCCTTCTAGGGTTAACCCATTTTTTCATAAACATAGCAGTTTCAGAGAAACTGCTATGTTTGTGAATGGGTTAAGCCTTCCCCTTTTTCCTCTAGTGTCTGTCTCACTGACAGCCGCTAGAGGCGCTTGCGTGATTCTCACTGTGATTTTCACAGTGAGAGCACGCAAGCGTCCATAGGAAAGCATTATGAATGCTTTCCTATGTGACCGGCTGAATGCGCGCGCAGCTCTTGCCGCGCGTGCGCATTCAGCCGACGGGGAGGAGAAGAGGAGGATCGGAGGAGGAGAGCTCTCCGCCCACCGCTGGAAAAAGGTAAGTTTTTACCCCTTTCCCCTTTCCAGAGCCGGGCGGGAGGGGGTCCCTGAGGGTGGGGGCACCCTCAGGGCACTCTAGTGCCAGGAAAACGAGTATGTTTTCCTGGCACTAGAGTGGTCCTTTCAGTCACTTTTGTTTCTGTTTATGCAGCCCTAGCCACACCTCCTGACTGTGACTCACACACATGGTCTCCTTCATCCCTTACAGGTCAGCACGTTTACTTTAGAAGTTCTTATCTCTAGCCTTGTTAATTTTACTTTACTAATACCCATATAATTAGCTGTTACAGGCTCTAGCAGGCTATTAACTGAGTAAGAGATAAGAAATTCAAGATTAAACATACTATACAATATGGGCTCTTTTCATGAAGTGTGTAGTGAGGCGGTGTAAGTCTTAGCCAGGGGTGTGTGGCTAGGACTACATACATGAACAAAGTGATTTATCGCCGCTATTGCAAAAAATTGAGCACTGAGACTGCGTGTCCGTGATCTACACACCAAAACCACTTAATTATGCTAGAGTTGTTTTAGTCCTTTATTGAGAAAATAATGCTTAAAGAAAAGTGTTGAAATGGTCTAAAACTGGAGCAATCACTGTCAAAACCAATAGAATCCACAGAAACACCCCACGTTTATAAAATCCCCCCTTTGTTCTACATTTCTCCTAGCAACACCCCAATTATTAATCTCCCATAGAGTATAACTGACCGTTCATTCCTTACCTACCCAGAATTATTTATTCTAGGAAATAGTTGAACTATATACGCAACTCAAAAGCACCTCCAATTTTTTTACTACCCCTCTACAATAGTACTTCTTCTCTGCTGATTTCGCAAACTCACCTGGAATATCATTGACATCTAAAGAGGCGTTAGAGGAGGAGAGAGAGAAAGAGAGAGAAAAGACAGTCAAACTCAAAGCACTCAACACAAAAAATCTCTTGCATGGAAAATTCTTCTCATGCAAACAAACTGTGGCCTTTGGTGCCAACATGCAATTCCTTTTCCCGGCACTCATGCAAGTGGGGGGCATAAAGTACCCCAGGCCTCCCACTTTGCATGGTTCAAACCACTTCTCTCCATGGCATCTGTCCGCTGGGGATCAGATCGGTCACACACCTGTAGGAATATCTATAGAAAATATTCTTTAACAAGAAAGAGCAAACACACATATTTTCAAAATGGTCAGGGCACGTGACTCCCTCCATCCGGTACATATAAATTCAAACAGGTTGATTGAAGAGAACCTGCTTCCGCAATGGATAGTCAGAATTTATTACCAGAAACAGAAAGTTTTTTCAGGAATAGAAGGCTGAAGGTTCCAGTCCAGGGACCTACGTGGAGCTCGAAGCCCATCTTACCCTCATAAAGTGGATTATTCTTTAATTATCCACTGCATTGTGCTATATGACAACAAATGCCACGTCTCCAGGTCTGTGTCCTGTGAAATAATATCTGAGATAGGTACGGGTTCCTAGATCACAACCCTGAAATTTTAAGAAAAAAAGCTCAGCGACATTAAGAGGTTTATTTACTAAACACTAAATTTGTGTGCATTTGAAATGAACTGCAAGATTCAGGCCTTGATAGCCAAGTTGTGTCTATGTGTCTATAGCTAAAAAATTTCAGTTTTTTTAAGTGTTTTTTTTTTTTAAATCAGCTTTATTGGTCTTCATTTTGCAATTCTGATTTCAATTCCCTAAAAATAGTTGTTTAGTAAATTAACCCCATGAGATGTTTTTTTTCTTTTTTTCAGAGTTGAGTTGCATTGGAAAGTGAGGGTCAAAATGTAAGTCAAGACAGCAGAAATGGAACAAAAGGACAATTATGAGCATCCATTTTGAACACTGATATTGTTGTGTACATTTTAAAACGTGTTAACATTTTCTGTTTATTAAATAAAAGAAAGTTATGTTCATGGATATATAAACAGTTGACGGAAAACAGGGTAGTGCTAAAAATGGTTAATTCTCTACAGTTCATTATTGTTCGGGGTACACATCGTCTGCTGTGTCAGACACAAGAGGAATCACAAATGTAGCAGGAAAAGTAAATATTTAATCTACGCGCACATCTACTTCCACTCCTTGTGTCCGCGTTATTTGATCCCGCACGCACTGCTAGTTTGCCAGTCCGTGATCCCAGTTCAAACATCATTAGGACTCAGGAGGACGGGGTGTTAACCTTTTAATTTCCGACATAAAGACAAAAAACAGTATCTGTTTCAGTTCATTTCTGATCCTCAGGAGGCGCTTGCAATTAAACATTTATTTAAGAGCAAAAAATAGCAAATGTTAAAATTATATTAAAAAACTGAAAAAAAAATTGGAGAGCCCATGTAGTTCAACATGATAAATGTTCATTACCACTATTTCTCAATATATTCTCCTATATTACTCATACAATGGCTTATGGTAACATCTGTTCATAATCCTTCCTACTGCTCCATACAGCCTATCTCTATATCCCTATGTACTGCTCCATATACCCTCTCTACTGCTCCATATACCCTCTCTACCCATTTCTACTGCTCCATATACCCTATCTCTATACCCCTATCTATTGCTCCATATACCCTATCTCTATACCCCTATCTATTGCTCCATATACCCTATCTCTATACCCCTCTCCATTGCTCCATATACCCTATATCTATACCCCTTTCTACGTCTCCATATTCCCCAACTCTATATCCCTATGTACTGCTCCATATACCCTCTCTACCCATTTCTACTGCTCCATATACCCTATCTATTGCTCCATATACCCTATATCTATACCCCTCTCTATTGCTCCATATACCCTATATCTATACCCCTCTCTATTGCTCCATATACCCTATCTCTATACCCCTATCTATTGCTCCATATACCCTATCTCTATACCCCTCTCTATTGCTCCATATACCCTATATCTATACCCCTCTCTATTGCTCCATATACCCTATATCTATACCCCTTTCTACGTCTCCATATTCCCCAACTCTATATCCCTATGTACTGCTCCATATACCCTCTCTACCCATTTCTACTGCTCCATATACCCTATCTCTATACCCCTATGTACTGCTCCATATACCCTATATCTATACCCCTCTCTATTGCTCCATATACCCTATATCTATACCCCTTTCTACGTCTCCATATTCCCCAACTCTATATCCCTATGTACTGCTCCATATACCCTCTCTACCCATTTCTACTGCTCCATATACCCTATCTCTATACCCCTATGTACTGCTCCATATACCCTATATCTATACCCCTCTCTATTGCTCCATATACCCTATATCTATACCCCTTTCTACGTCTCCATATTCCCCAACTCTATATCCCTATGTACTGCTCCATATACCCTCTCTACCCATTTCTACTGCTCCATATACCCTATCTCTATACCCCTCTCTATTGCTCCATATACCCTATCTCTATACCCCTCTCTATTGCTCCATATACCCTATATCTATACCCCTCTCTATTGCTCCATATACCCTCTCTACCCATTTCTACTGCTCCATATACCCTATCTATTGCTCCATATACCCTATCTCTATACCCCTCTCTATTGCTCCATATACCCTATATCTATACCCCTCTCTATTGCTCCATATACCCTATATCTATACCCCTTTCTACGTCTCCATATTCCCCAACTCTATATCCCTATGTACTGCTCCATATACCCTCTCTACCCATTTCTACTGCTCCATATACCCTATCTCTATACCTCTCTCTATTGCTCCATATACCCTATCTCTATACCCCTCTCTATTGCTCCATATACCCCTCTCTATTGCTCCACATACCCTATATCTATACCCCTCTCTATTGCTCCATATACCCTCTCTACCCATTTCTACTGCTCCATATACCCTATCTCTATACCCCTCTCTATTGCTCCATATACCCTATATCTATACCCCTTTCTACGTCTCCATATTCCCCAACTCTATATCCCTATGTACTGCTCCATATACCCTCTCTACCCATTTCTACTGCTCCATATACCCTATCTCTATACCCCTATCTATTGCTCCATATACCCTATCTCTATACCCCTATCTATTGCTCCATATACCCTATCTCTATACCCCTCTCTATTGCTCCATATACCCTATCTCTATACCCCTCTCTATTGCTCCATATACCCTATCTCTATACCCCTCTCTATTGCTCCATATACCCTATCTCTATACCCCTCTCTATTGCTCCATATACCCTATCTCTATACCCCTCTCTATTGCTCCATATACCCTATCTCTATACCCCTCTCTATTGCTCCATATACCCTATCTCTATACCCCTCTCTACTGCTCCATATACCATATCTCTATACCCCTCTCTACTGCTCCATATACCCTATCTCTATACCCCTCTCTACTGCTCCATATACCCTATCTCTATTACCCTCTCTACTGCTCCATATACCCTATCTCTATACCCCTCTCTACTGCTCCATATACCCTATCTCTATACCCCTCTGTATTGCTCCATAGAGCCTATTTCTACACCCCTCTCTATTGCTCCATATACCCTATATCTATACCCCTCTCTATTGCTCCATATACCCTATATCTATGCCCCTCTCTATTGCTCCATATACCCTATATCTATACCCCTCTCTATTGCTCCATATACCCTATCTCTATACCCCTCTCTATTGCTCCATATACCCTATCTCTATACCCCTCTCTATTGCTCCATATACCCTATCTCTATACCCCTCTCTATTGCTCCATATACCCTATCTCTATACCCCTCTCTATTGCTCCATATACCCTATCTCTATTGCTCCATATACTATCTCTACACCCCTCTCTATTGCTCCATATACCCTATCTCTGTACCACTCTCTATTGCTCCATATACCCTATCTCTATACCCCTCTCTATTGCTCCATATACCCTATCTCTATACCCCTCTCTATTGCTCCATATACCCTATCTCTATACCCCTCTCTATTGCTCCATATAGCCTATCTCTACACCCCTCTCTATTGCTCCATATACCCTATCTCTACACCCCTCTCTATTGCTCCATATACCATATCTCTATATCCCTTTCTACTGCTCCATAGATCCTATCTCTATACCCCTCTCTATTGCTCCATAGAGCCCATCTTTATACCCTTATCTATTGCTCCATAGAGCCTATTTCTACACCCCTCTCTATTGCTCCATATACCCTATCTCCATACCCCTTTCTACTGCTCCGTAGATAGGGGTATAGAGAGAGGGTATATGGAACAATAGAAAGGGGTATAGAGATGGGCTCTATGGAGCAATAGAGAGGGGTATAGAGATAGGGTATATTGAGCAATAGATAGGGGTATAGAGATAGGGTATATGGAGCAGTAGATAGGGGTATAGAAATAGGCTCTATGGAGCAATAGATAGGGGTATAGAGATGGGCTCTATGGAGCAATAGAGAGGGGTAAAGAGATAGGGTATAGAGATAGGATCTATGGAGCAGTAGAAAGGGGTATAGAGATAGGGTATCTCTATACCCCTCTCTATTGCTCCATAGAGCCCATCTTTATACCCTTATCTATTGCTCCATAGAGCCTATTTCTACGCCCCTCTCTATTGCTCCATATACCCTATCTCTACACCCCTCTCTATTGCTCCATATACCCTATCTCCATACCCCTTTCTACTGCTCCATAGATCCTATCTCTATACCCTATCTCTTTACCCCTCTCTATTGCTCCATAGAGCCCATCTCTATACCCCTATCTATTGCTCCATAGAGCCTATTTCTATACCCCTATCTACTGCTCCATATACCCTATCTCTATACCCCTATCTATTGCTCAATATACCCTATCTCTATACCCCTATCTACCGCTCCATAGAGCCTATCTCTATACCCCTCTCTATTGCTCCATATACCCTATCTCTATACCCCTCTCTATTGCTCCATATACCCTATCTCTGTACCACTCTCTATTGCTCCATATACCCTATCTCTATACCACTCTCTATTGCTCCATATACTATCTCTATACCCCTCTCTATTGCTCCATATACTATCTCTATTGCTCCATATAGCCTATCTCTATACCCCTCTCTATTGCTCCATATAGCCTATATCTACACCCCTCTCTATTGCTCCATATACCCTATCTCTACACCCCTCTCTATTGCTCCATATACCCTATCTCTATACCCATTTCTACTGCTCCATAGATCCTATCTCTATACCCCTCTCTATTGCTCCATAGAGCCCATCTCTATACCCTTATCTATTGCTCCATAGAGCCTATTTCTACACCCCTCTCTATTGCTCCATATACCCTATCTCTACACCCCTCTCTATTGCTCCATATACCCTATCTCCATACCCCTTTCTACTGCTCCATAGATCCTATCTCTATACCCTATCTCTATACCCCTCTCTATTGCTCCATAGAGCCCATCTCTATACCCCTATCTATTGCTCCATAGAGCCTATTTCTATACCCCTATATACTGCTCCATATACCCTATCTCTATACCCCTATCTATTGCTCAATATACCCTATCTCAATACCCCTCTCTATTGCTCCATAGAGCCCATCTCTATACCCCTTTCTATTGTTCCATATACCCTCTCTCTATACCCCTATCTACCGCTCCATAGAGC
This sequence comes from Pelobates fuscus, assembly GCF_036172605.1. Classification (NCBI taxonomy): domain Eukaryota; kingdom Metazoa; phylum Chordata; class Amphibia; order Anura; family Pelobatidae; genus Pelobates; species Pelobates fuscus. The sequence continues at coordinate 21,400,318 of NC_086329.1, read as the reverse complement.
CTATCTCTATAGCCCTATCTACCGCTCCATAGAGCCTATCTCTATACCCCTCTCTATTGCTCCATAGAGCCTATCTCTATACCCCTTTCTATTGCTCCATAGAGCCCATCTCTATACCCCTTTCTATTGCTCCATAGAGCCCATCTCTATACCCCTCGCTACGGCTCCATATACCCTATCTCTATACCCATATCTACTGCTCCATAGAGCCTATCTCTATACCCCTCTCTATTGCTCCATAGAGCATATCTCTATACCCCTCTCTACTGCTCCATATACCCTATCTCTATACTCTTCTCTATTGCTCCATAGAGCCTATCTCTATTGCTCCACTGAGCTTATACCTAAACCCTCCCATTTACTTTATATAACCTATCCCTATAACCCTCCTTTTTGCTCCTAATGACCCTTACTATTGCTCCCTATAGTCTATCCATATAAGCCTTCCTCTTGCCTCATATAACATATTCCTTTACCCATCTCGATGATTGCATACAGCCTATCCCTATAATCCTTCCTACCAATCCATATAGGCACTTCAGAGAACTCCACAAACAGGATGTAGCCCAGCTGGCAACCTACATGAATCCCCTATAGCCACCTATGTGAGGTTTCTTAGTATATCCAATATGGCATTGTCCAGCCTGGCTCTTTGCTTACCATCTCAGCTTTAATCCATAAATACAGGCAGGGGCTGGGAATTGACATAACGTCAAATCACTTTAGGCCTACCACAGGTTGTGAGGAGTTTATAAGAATACTCAACTACTACACTGTGGTGGTTATGGAGCCTGGAGTGAGATGGCACTCTTCCAGAGTAATCTGTCTAACTGTTTTAAGAACAGCTTGACAACTTAAGGTCTCTCCTGCAGGAGTAGAAGGATGTCTTCATTAAAGGGACACTATAGTCACCAGAACCACGACAGCTTAATGTAGTGGTCCTGGTGTCTCTAGCATGTCCCTGCAGGTTTTTCAATGTTAACGCTGCCTTTTCAGAGAAAAGGTAGGGTATACATTGGTGTCTAATAACACCTCCAGTGGCAGTCACTCAGGCGGCCACTAGAGGTGCTTCCTAGTACAGTGCTAAACAATGTGGGTCCTTGCACCATAACTACTTGTGGTGCGGAGAGTGACCCTTTAAAGGGTATCGGTCAGGCACTTACCTTACCCTTCCCTACAGTTCTGCATTGTCCTTACAGAGGTGGGTGTTACAATTCTGATCCACTCTTGCTCCTCCCGTGGTCTTCATTGATTTGTCCTGCTTGGGGACGCTTACCCAAGCAGGGCAAATCTCCTGTGTGACACCGATACGCTGGCTTCATTGCCAGCAAGCTGGCACCTGAACAGAGTCTGTTCCTATACCTCCCACCCAGTGCTAGCAGCGTTGGCTAGTGAGTAACTATAGCAGCCACTGCGCATGCACCATTCATGCTATGCTTGGGAGAACGCAAGGAATGCCAGTGGGAGGTCTCTTCTGCTCTCCCTATCAGTCAAATCTGCTGCATGGAGCCTTGATAGATAAGTGGAAGAAATAGCCATTTCTAATTAGGTTTTTCTTCCAATCCATACATTTGCTAGCAAATCTACTAGAACAATGTATAGATAGAAAGTAATGCTCTTTAAAAAGAATGTACATTGCTATGGACATGAAAGGTGCCCTTCAGCTCAACATCAAGGGATATGCACTTCAGAATTGCACTTTATATATTAGACAGTGGGGAGTCTGGAACGTATGACCTAAAGTTGCCCTTATACTGTACAGAAATACACAGGAACCTTGACACACACACATTTTTACATTGCACACACAGACACAAACACAGGAACACCAACATACACACACTAATATTGCATGCATACAGAAACACCAATATACACACACAGAAATACCAACATACACACTTACTAATATTACATGCACACAGGAACACCAATGTAAGGAATGTAAGAACACCAACATATCGAAGAACACACACAAGGGTAAAACAACCCTTTAACTCACATTATGCCAAATATTCCTGCAGGATAACCCCACAAACTCCATGACTCTTTTTGCTCCACTTAACCCCTCCCTAAATCCATTATTCCATGTACCCCTCCATATAAATATTTTTATTACTACAAATGTCTCCCTCTAATCCCTCCTCGGTACCACTGTGATTATTTTATATAAACCTTCTCAATTGATTCTGTTTCTAAATACAACCCCCATAACTGCTTCCCACTGATCCATTAATCCCTTTCCTGTAACTCCTCTTGTTATTCCATATAACCAACCTTGTAAGTCCCCATAGTGGTTTTTAAAGTGTCACTGTCACCATCTGGAGACTTTTTAGAATTTGCAAAGGCCCCCGTAAGTGCCATCGCCACTGGGGATCTGGTGGTCGGTAGGATAGGCAAAGTTGAGTTCTACCTACCTAAATCAGTCTCTATGGGATCCACCACCTTTTTTTCAGCGGGTCCTCTTCAGCTAATGCCAGGAGCTGGCGTCACTGTTGTACTCATGTGCATGCGCGACACTACAGCATTGATATCTATGGAGGATCTTGCAAGACCGCGAGATCCTACATAGATAAAGCCAATTCCCTGCAGCCATCACTGGTGACAACAGGGGGGATTGACACTTCTAGTTCTCTGCACCTGTGACTGTTGATGGTAGGGGGGATGGATATTTCTAGACAGCGGTAGTTCCACCCAGTGTCTAGACTAGAAGTGTCAGACCTAGAATAAATACTGAGACAAAGTAGTCCCTACTTGGTTTCACTGTATCTTATGACTGGGTTGGAATTTCAGTCAATAATTTTCCAGGGTACTGTAGGTGACAGTTGCCACTTTAAGTACTAGTGAAGGAACACATTCAGGATTTTTTACAGAACAAGGATCTGTAGAGAACGAACACACGTACAGCAAATATATCTGAGAAATTCTCAAAACGTTACTATTTTTGACAAAACTTTAAAGTTTTTATTTTTATTTTAAACAATTCAGGGTTTCTTAAATAACCAAATTCATATTAAAAAGTTCCAAAGGAAGAGAAATGAACTGTTGAGAGATACTGGCCTGATGTTCTGCGGGTTTAAATAATTTTTATAAAAGTACCCTCATAAAATATCCCTAATTCCTGAATCCATTGAAACGGGACCAAGTGACTGTTCGGCATTGTTCAGAGAAGAACAGATCAGATAACACAGGGGAAACAAGGATAACAAAAGCATAGAGTCCGATGTACATTAAATATTTACTAACTTTAGGCATACGTGCATATTGTATCATACAGAAAGGTACAGTGAACTCTGTGTATCATCTTTAATTGGAATTTTTCAATAAAGACATTGTCATCGTTTATGCTATTCAGTCTCCACTGACATGCACAGATAATGCCATATCTGCATTTAGACTCAGGAATACACGTGCAGACACTGCTCTATCTACAAATACTGACCCACTTGCCCAGTCATCCCAGATACACTATACAAAAAATAAGAACCACCTCCAGATACACCCCTCACCGATACTGCAACATGAACACACTGAAAGGGTTATTCACTATTTGAATTTTTGCTAAATAAATCCAAATGGCAAAACGGAGGTAAAATTTAGCTAATTCGAAACAATTCTACAACCAAGGCCTCGATTACATTCTATTGGCAAAACCCAGTCAAAAATGATTGACCGGTTACAGATGATAATTTTATTGGATTGCTGCTGGATTTAATGCCAGATGAAATTCTAGCAGCTGAACCTGATAAACTTTGGAAACACATTTATTTGCCTTTTATTTTTTTATTCTTTATTTTTGTAGTGCTTTGCAGATTTCACGCATAGACATGGACATAGCAAAAAGGTAATAACACATCCAGTACAGAACATCACATGTCTGATTCACAGCACTATTTTTAAAGTAATGTGGTGTCATCAAGGGTTAAACTTCTGTGTCAGTTACAGGTTACAACATATGAGGTACAGATACATAGAAACATACCGACATTTTTCTGGATTATTGGGTCGCAAGTTTAGCCAAGATAGGTATAAAGGCTTGTTGTGACATAGAGTAACATCGCTATAGTAGGGTGGCTTAAACAGACTATTCCGTCATTTCAATTATCTAGCCTACCTAACATTTTTATATTTTTATAGATAACAAGGATAACTAAACGTTTACATTATCAAAATAGTAATGAGTGAGTATCATTGGCTGTATTAGAGTGGCTTACGCTACCGTGTGTGTAGTGCAACAGTATTGGTTACCTTGTAGTAGTGGTCGGCTTAGAAGTAGTGCTTAGGCAAATTGTGTGGTAGTTCCCTGAGACATAACTCTTGCTCGGCTAGGGCGCTATACTGTCAAGGTAAGGTTAAGTGAGTTGCGTTTAGCCGTGTCAACTGAGCTGTGTCGATGGGGGTTGTGTGAGAGCATGTTATGTCTCGCTTTAGTAGCCGGGTAGTTTGCAGCTCCCAGTTAAGTTGTGCCATAAGTAAATGAGCTAACGAGTTGTAGATGGTGCCCCGCCCGGCCACCCGTACACCCCGCGGAAGAACTAGTGCCTTATGGTGTGTTTTGTGCCTATTTGGGCTGGTATGTCGTGTTGTGCGGTTAGGTTTGTCTCTGTGTTGTTGCGTGCTATCACTATTAACATTAACCCGGAAAAACAAGTGTGTGTCCAAAACACAATTATAAACAGTTAAGAACTGTGATCCCCATCGGGGGTCCTCACGAGCTGGCCTGCCAGGTGGACTGGAAGTCTCTGAGTGCGGGGTATTGACTATCTCAGCACAGCTGGGTGCCCCGGGGCATCTGAGGGAGTTACCGTGAGTCCTTGTGTGGTTTCTCATGAGTCCATCTCACCGGACAGTTAAAAGTCCCACGTAATGGGCCTGAGTGGACCCCGGTTTGGCACGGTCTCCAGAGCGTCCAGCAGTGCAATGCTTCCCGGTATAAAAGTGAAAGTCAGTGGAAATAAAGAAAGAAAATATCACAGGGTTAGTCACTGGAGTGGATGGTTGCAATATCTTGCCAGAGTAGATCGTTTTATGCCACAATTCTCCCTTTTAGTTCAGCTGCTTTGGCCGGGTGTTCAGTGTGCATTGTCCGGTGCAGCCGGCGGCCACCCGCCTCAAGTATACAGACCAGTGCTTGCCTCAGCCAATACCCAGTTTCGGTGTGGTCTGCTTGCTAGCTGACGGCTTCTCCAGGGTCGTGAGGCGGTGGGGGCAGCACTCTCCCTCCATTCGGCTCTGGGATGGTGCGAAGGTTCCCCCATCTGTGAGGTGTGGAGGGGTCCTCCGCCTGGGGTTTCCTCCTGCAACTGATCTCACCACCTCCCGGACAGCGTTGCGGTCGGTACCGTGATTTCTCCTGTGCGGGAGCAAGTCAAGCTGGGCATAGGTTGCTGGGGCCGCTGAAGGGCGGACAGGTCGGGTGCTCCGGCGGTTCTCGCTCTGGTGCTTGGGGGCATTGACCCTGGTGTCCCAGCATCTTTGCACTGTGTCCCCCTGTGTTGGCCTCTGGCTCCGGTTCTGTCGGGGGGTCGATCTGACTCGAGGGGGGTTTACTCCCACGTGGCGTCGGATCGCCGGGCGGATCCATCCCGCTGCCGCTCTCATCACCTGCTTGAAGGTCAGTCTCCGGGTGTTTAGCTGAGTCCAGAGGCTGGTTCGGAGTCGGGCATAGAACTCCCATGTACACTTAGGTGGCTCAGTAAGTGGGTGCTGTGTTGTAGGCTGCAACTGTGCCGCCATCTTGTTTTGGCCTCGCCCTCCACGTTTTGCTTTACACATTGTCGCACTGTCAGGCAGTTTTGTGGGGGTAGTCGCCCCCAGCGAGGACCGGGATATCCCCCGCCGGTCCATAGGGGGGGGTAGCAGGGCTGTTTGGAGGTCTCGCTTGTGTCCTGTGCCGGGTGATCGTCCGACTCCCCCGGGCCTCAGGCATTGCTCTGATGTGGGCCGCATGGTCGACACAGGATTTTCTGCGTCGGGTTGGAACCGGACCGGTACCATTCTGTGTCTCATGGTGTTCTGGGTCGATCCCCGGGCACCGTTTTTTGCCATCGTTAGTAAGTCACTCTGTAGGAGCCCGATTATGTTCTTTAGTACAGGAGCTCTTGGATTGTGCGACCGGCCATCTTAGCTGTCAGGCCCCGCCCCATTTATTTGCCTTTTATAATGACTGGCTCAGTTAGCCATTAAAAAAAGATATCAAATAAATCTTTTTACACATCCCCCATGCCGTTATTCGCCAGTAGGTGGTAGCATGTTCGCTAAATAGTTACTGTAAAAATATATTTACTTTTAATATACAGGGTCGACTTGGAACAGGAATCGGGTGAGTGCTTCAAATTAAAGTGGCAGCTTAATGTAGTTGTTCTGGTGAATATAGTCAGTCCCTGCAGGTTTTTTGTTGTAAACACTGTCTTTTCAGAGACAAGGCAGTGTTTACATTACAGCCTAGGAACATATCCAGCAGATACTCCTCATACGGCCACTAGAGGTGATTCCTGGGGCGGTGCTGCACACTGTGTAGCACTGACATTTAATGTCTCCACCCTCTGCATGGAGACACTGAAATTTCCTTATAGAAATGCATTGATTCAATGCATCACTATGAAGAGATGCGGATGGCTCCGCCCCTGGTACGTCTCCTTGGCTGAGATCATCATAATTTACAATCTCAGCCAATCCAATGCTTTCCTATGGGAAAGCATTGTGATTTGCTGAGATCATCACATCTGATGATGTCAGCCAAGGAGGTGGATCGAGGCAGAGAAAGCACCAGCAGACTGGAATAAAGGTAACATTTTACTATATTTAGGAGGGCAAGGGGGTCAAGGGGCTAGATAGTGTTTTTAATACATATAGGGTCAGGAATACATGTTTGTGTTCCTGACTTTATAGCGTTCCTTTAAAGAACGGGAGTGAACAGGTCACTATCAACCACCGTGCACCCACCTGTGGCCAGGGTAGGATCAATTACAGTAAAAAAGCAAGAGGATATTTGTGTGTCTCCCTCTGCACTAAACTAGTGACATATGATTTAATAATATACTGGAGACTTGGTCAGCGGGTGGGGGCCCTAATTAAAATAAATGCTGCAACCTTATGTCTCCCAACAGCAATAACAAATAGGCAGCGGATACGGGCTCTAATGAAAATTAACGGGAGGGGACTTGTATTCCCCAGCCTTCACCCATATTATAAGAATGAGGGGGGGTTGCAGGTATTTAAATTGGGGAGTGGTTAGTGGCTTGAGGACCCCAATCCACAAGGGGGGGACATGGGTGACAATTGTGGGGATGGACAATGGCAAGTCCTCCCCTTGTATATTTAATTATATCACCTTCCCCACCTGATGTTGAGAGCAAGGAGGATATTAGTCCACCCCCATTTATTATTAAATTAATAACCTCCACCTGCCACGTATGGATGATGCCGGGGAAGGACATTAGGTCCCTCAGTTTATTGCTCATTTAATAGCCTCCACCTCCTGACTATGGGTGGGTCATAGGGGGCATAAGGTTTAACCCAGATAACATTAAATATCAGAGCACCCACCAGTATATGGGTGGAGGCTAGGTGGACATTAGGTTCTACTGGGTAATATTATATATAAGAGCCCCCACACACTGACCATAGGGATGGTAGGAACACAAAATCCCCCTGTTTATTATGTAAATAATTGTCCCCACTGTGTGGCAGTGAGGGCACTAGGATGTCCCCACCACTTTTTTTTATAATTTTAATAGCCTACACATTCTGGCCACGGTTGGAGGCATGGGACGAGGGCAGGCCCGGACTGGCCATCGGGCACACCGGGCAAATGCCCGGTGGGCCGCGATGGCCGTGGGGCCGAGGCCGGCAGGGGAGATCACAGGATCTCCCCTGCCAGCCCCAGCAGGGCCAGCGCGCTACCCGAGCGCTGGCCCTGCTCTGAGCCTCCATGGGCCGGTGGGGAGATCAAAGATCTCCCTCACCGGCCCAGAGACACTGACAGGCGGACGCCGGCTGTGGGGTGTGAGGGAGGCAGCAGAGAGGACCGGCGGAGCTCAATTCAGCAGCTCCGCCGGGTCCTCTCGCGAGGTCTGAGCGTTGCCGCGGTTATCGCGGCAACGCTCAGATCTCGCAAGAGTGAACTCTAGCCGGCAGGTTAGAGTTCACTCTCACCACTGGACCACCAGGGAAGGAAGCTGCAGAAAGGAACCCCCCCCCAGGCAGAACGGCTCCTCGCAGGCAGAACGGCTCCCCCCCTCCCATGCTAAAGGTAAGAAGGGAGGGGGGGATATAACTTTTTTTTTTTTAATTATTAATAATATATATAAATTTTTTAAAAAAAATAATTATTAATATATTTAAATTAAAATATTTAAATTAAAACAAATCACACCAACAGCCCCCTCACACACACACACATCACCCCCAGACACACACAGCCCCCCCCAGACACACACAGCCCCCCCCCCCCCAGACACACACAGCACCCCCAGACACACACAGCCCCCCCAGACACACACAGCCCCCCCAGACACACACAGCACCCAAACACATACAGCACCCCCAGACACACACAGCACCCCCAGACACACACAGCACCCAGACACACACAGCACCCCCAGACACACACAGCACCCCCAGACACACACAGCCCCCCCCAGACACACACAGCCCCCCCCCAGACACACACAGCCCCCCCCAGACACACACAGCCCCCCCAGACACACACAGCACCCAAACACACACAGCACCCAAACACACACAGCACCCCCAAACACACACAGCACCCAAACACATACAGCACCCCCAGACACACACAGCACCCCCAGACACACACAGCACCCCCAGACACACACAGCACCCAAACACATACAGCACCCCCAGACACACACAGCACCCCCAGACACACACAGCACCCCCAGACACACACAGCACCCCCAGACACACACAGCCCCCCCAGACACACACAGCCCCCCCAGACACACACAGCACAACCAGACACACACAGCACAACCAGACACACACAGCACCCAAACACTCACAGCGCACGCAGACACACAGCGCACCCAGACACACAGCGCACCCAGACACACAGCGCACCCAGACACACAGCACCCTCAGACACACAGCACCCTCAGACACTCAGCACACATCACCTTCAGACACACACATCACCTTCAGACACACACAGCACCCTCACTCACAGACAGCACCCTCAGACAGACAGCACCCTCAGACAGACAGCACCCTCAGACAGACAGCACCCTCAGACAGACAGCACCCTCAGACAGACAGCACCCTCAGACAGACCGCACCCTCAGACAGACCGCACCCCCGCTCACACACATACACATATATAAAATAACCCTCAGTGAGTTAACAGACAAAGAAAATTAGAAACCTAGAATGTGACGGCAGATAAAAACACCCTCACACACAGCACCCCTCTTAAATACACACACACTGCGCCCCTCACACATACAATATGTCTAAATATATATATATATATATATATAGACACACACAAACACACACACACACACACTACAGCACCCCTCACACTGCACCACCACACACATTACGCTCCAGATACACGCTAGATCCCTTACCCTATATGCACTCTTAATCCTCTATATATACACACACAATCTCCTATACACACTCTGGGTCCTTTACACACTAGATCTCCTACACACCCTCTCTACAACCCCTACACACACTACGTCACCTATACACACAGACACACTACAGCCTGTATGCACACACTCGCTACATCCCCTATAACACTATGCCCCCTATACACACACTACCAACAGCCCCTAGCCACACATATTACACCACAAACACAAATGAAATTGACCTATTTACACAATACCACACCACACTCTACACACACGCAATTTCACAAGCAGGCTCCAAACACATGCACCATACACTTTCCTGGCCCAATTGTCCTCTGGTATCCCACTTGTGGAGACACCAGAGACAATTTAAAAGCAAACACAGCGCAAGCCTTTTTCTAATGCCAGAGCTCTTCAGCACGGCTCTGCGCATTGAACCAACTTGCTCACTTTGAGAGGGGGTGTGCTTGTCATTAGTGATGACAAAACACACCCTCTCTGGCCCCGCCCCCTTCTTAGGGGGCCGCTCTGATTGAAAAATGCCCGGGCCTAATTTTTTTCCCAGTCCGGCCCTGGACGAGGGGGAGGGGATGATCAGTGATTTGTCCACCATCTGTTCTTTAATTTGAACATCTCACCTAATGCCCATGAGTGGGGCACTGTGTGGGGGGGGATCCCTATCCCAGGTCCCTCCGCTATGTTAGAAGTGTTGGGGCAGAAATACGGTAGATAGTTTTATTATTACAACAAGCAGCCACTGGCAGCATGGTGAGTGAGGGCCTGGGAGAAGTAACACACTCCCCTTATATTAAAGAGGGGAACATACTGACAATGACAGGCTATTTTAAACTATTTGCATGCTGGTTGATAGTGCTGATAGCATTTATCAACAGCATTTTTCAATTTATTGAGGATTATGACCTTGATAAATGTCATTGAACCTCCAAATCTGAAATTTTCAATGCTAGGTATATGTATACATTATTCCATATTTTTCAAAAATTCTATATTATTCAAACCAATATTTATCAGCACCTTATAATCCTCCAAAGGTGGTAATGTAATAGATTTGAACTAATAAAAGGTAAACTGCCGATAAACATGCAATTGAGCCCTAAGCTTTGCAAATTTTGCCATTCAAATTTAATTTGTGAAAATTCAGTTTAGTGTTTAACTCTTACAGATACAGTCCCATGATCTTACACAGCTCAACCCCCCCACCCCGCACATACACTACAGAGTGTTTCTGCCCAATAAAATAGTGTATAGACAGACACAGATAATGCCAGATCAAACAAGCTCAGACACCTCCCCCTAGAAACCGCAGATATTTCCTCATCTAACTATGCTCATACTAACCCATCCCAATCCATACAGACAGTTACAGCCCCACCTAATTCAATTCACACCACTTGAATACACATAGTTATTGCCCCATCTAATGTATGCCTGAGTCCGTTAATACCTTCCCATCTAATTATGCTAAAACCAGATAGATAACCTACACACAGACACTGCTTTACCCAACAAGACCCCCCAACGCACACACCTGAATGCTGCCTTGGGAACGGTTCTATCTAATTCCATCAACTCCCCTCAAACACAAAGATTCTGCCCTATCTAACACAGCTCAGACACCCACATACACATATACTGCCCAATCCAGCTGCACTTAAACATCCAGGATAAAGTACAGTATCTACTAACTCCACTCAACCCCCCACCCCCACCCCCCACCACCACCAAAAAAAAATCTGTTCCACATGCAATCCCATCTAACTCAGCTCAGACTGTTATAAAATAGACACCAATAATACCCCATCTAAATTCACTCAAGTCCCCCGAATACAAAGAAATACTATCAAATCTAACTCTATTCTTATCAATCTGAATACATTCAGGTACTACCCCATCTAACTCAAACCCCCAATGCACTTGAAAACTGCACCATCTAATTCCACGCAAACCCCCTCCATCAGATACCCACTCAGAGACCCCTATCTAACTACATTCAAACCACAGAGGACACAAAGCACAGGTACAGCCCCATGAAATTCTGCCTAGACCCTCTGATTACACACCATATATGCGGTTTCTTCATAACTCAACCTATGCAAACCTGCTCAAATCCATGCATGCACTTCACACAGATATTGCCCTATCCAACTACATTGAGTGTATCTGGCTACACTGTGAAAAGCTACTGCCCATCTCACTCACGAATCCTTACAATATATACCGTAGAACACACAGATACAACCCCATCTAACTTCGCTTAGATAACATGAATATACAAATGTTGCCTTATCTGATTCCACTTAGATGTACACAGATATTGTCCCATTTAACAACACTCAGACTGATACGTCCCTGTCTAACTGTGCTTAGACCCCATAAGAACGCACATATACAGTCCTATTAAACTCCACTAAGACTACAGCTGTATATGATAGGATGAAAAACAAATTATTATTTTATGGATTAACATCTATCGGTTCAGTTTAGGCAGAAAACAAGGTACAAAGTTCTGCCTGGGAATCAAGTCCAGCTGTAGTTAAAGGGTTCAGGGGGAGCAGTGGGTGTTAGTCCAAAATAGAGTCGTATCTTCCAAGCTAAAGCAATTACACAATGTACGGCAAACCTAAAATCATCTAATCAAAGAGGCTGATTACCCGAATCCTCCTCCTCCGCAGCTTTAGTGAAGCCTTAGTAACGTGAGTGGGGGGTTTGACCTCATTACAAACAAATCCCTAATCTTCATTATCCTGGGGCTTCCAATAATAATGCCAGGGACATGATCACTGTGCTTGTTCCTTTGGTCAGTATGTAACAATTGTTTTGGTATAACAAACACCTAAAAAAAAAAAAGGGGTTAAAAATATATAATGGAGCTTTAATATTCCCGGTGCGGGAGATACAGGATGCTTAATCGTGTGATTGGGGTCAGTGCGGCATGCTTGGGAATGCCAGGCTCACCAGATGGGGCTGAGGGGCATTACGGTGCTTGATACAGGGGCTTTGTGGGGATTTTCAGGGAAAAAAAAGAGAAGAGAAGAGTCTGATTTAGCAGAACAGGAACCTCATCTGTTCTTATATGCAGGCTCTAAACATGCAGTCATGGATGTTAGGGAGGGGGACACACAGAATTTGACACTAGCTTCATACAATGTTTGTGTGTGTGCTCATAACACACAACTCAATTTTTTTTTTCTTTTAACTTTTTACTTAACTACTTATGTCTAAATGACAAATGTATCATCACACAGCGGCTTACTTTTTTTGGGTGTCAGTTTCATGAACAAAACTGTAAAACTGATGGTTGTCATGAAGGCATTACATTTAGGAAAATAAGACACAAAAATGAGTGTTATGAGTTAGGCTATGGGCTTGGGGATCGTTGCCATAGGGCAGGAGTGACCAGAAGGTAGATCTCGTGATGTTTTAAAATGACAGCTTCCATAATGCTTTGTCATGCATTTTAAAGGCACGCAAAGTATCGTGGGAGTTGTAGTTTTACAACATCTGGCGATCTACCTTTTGGGTACCCCTGCCATAGGATCTTGACGACCCATTACCATATTGTATTAGGCGATCCCCAGTGCTATACTTGGGGGGTGGGGTCACTGTGTTAGGGAGAGCAGGCTTGAGGAACCACTGTCCCTAGCAGAAACGAAATCAGAGAACTAGCTGTCCCTTGGTCCTTACATGTGTGGGCTATGGGATCTCTTAGTCAACTATGTAACTATTACCTTCCACCTCTCCCGAAGGACATGGAAGAAGAAGGGGTTACTTGTCAAGTCCTTTCTGATAAATGTTTGGTTCTCAGCATGCCCATTTAGTGTTTTTTGGTTGTTTTTATTTTAGGGGAAACCATTATGCTATTTAGCTCTCACCAGTAACTAGGTGGTCTTGTTGCGTCCTACTTTATTTATGGGGGCCGTATTATAAATGCAATCCAGTGAACCCTTAATAAGTTGACTTTGTTTGTGGGAGGTAGCGGTTAGCCTCTGGAAACTCAAATCAGTTTGTGGTCAATAATTCAATTAGTCTTTTGATACTGGTGCTGACTTCCAATCTTTAGTGAGTTGCCAAACAAAGGTTTGCAGGGAATAAAAACACAGCAAGTGTTACCATGCATTGTGCTCCGGTTGTTCATTAATCTGATAGCACGTGGAAGCATTAAAAACCTCTTTAAGAGAAGGAAATAAGTCAGTGAGAAACAACATTATTAAAAACAAACAGTCACAGGTGATTAACCAATTAACTCCCAGAGCGGTGCTTTTACACTTGTAGTTAGCTGCTGCGGCACTCAAAGGGTTAAAGGAATACCAGTCTCCGCTAGCTGTTCTTACAGAAGGTGATCCCACATGACTTCAGGGCATCACCACTGATGAAGCCCAGGAGCCTTTTAAATGGAAATTAAAACATTCCGTGTTAAATTATTCTACCAATCACCTGAGAAGGAAAATACAAGGTTAACATACAGATATGTGGCACATCATCTTACATGAAGAATTCACAGACAGTAAAATAGGAGGAGACAGAAACATTTCTTATAATACATACTGTCTGAAATCACTAACTGGGTACTTTAGCTATAATGAAATCTGCTCTTTAAACTACAAACCTGAATACAGTGTCTGAAGAATTAGAGATGAGCTCTAAAAGGGAAGTAGGTTTATTGCCACAGAAGACACAAGGAAAATACAGGTAGAAGAAGAAACTATAAGCAATGTCTTTGCCAGGACATCCTTCTTACCTTCTGAGCAAAACTTGCCCCCATATCCAGTGGCCGTACAATCACAGGTGGGTTCCCCAGCCAGTAGAAGACAGGTTCCTCCATTCTCACATGGGTTCTCAGTACATAGTCCCTCCAGATCCAACCGAGCCCCTTGACTCCCCAGTAACCTTGGCTCAGAGTTGCCATACTTAAGGTCAAGAAGGTATCCAGAGAATGGAGGTATATCCCTCAGAGTGCCGAGTGTCAGCGCATCAGATCGAATATCTCCTGGGACACCACCCACAAATAGGTCACTGACAATATTCATGTGCTGTCTTTGTGGACGGACCTCTCCAGGTATGGCTTCCCCATCCAGAACCATGATGGTCCGCAGTCGATTCCGACTAATCATCAGGAAGTGCCAACCACCATCATTCACTTTTTTGTCACTCAGCACAACGGTCTCTGCACAGTCAATGCTGAAGCGCAAATGGACGCGACCATCTGCCAGTGAAAGGCACAGGAAGTCACAAATGCCTCCATCATCAAAGTAGAGGAGGAGACCAGTAGAGACGTTGGTCCTGAGCTGGAAACTGAGATCACTGCGGGTGCTGGCATCCCAACGAAGGTATCGAGCCCACTGATTGGGAAGGCCCATGAACTCTAATCCAAAGCTCAGGCTCAAGATGGATCCAAGGAGAAAACTTAGCTGCAGAGAGAAACTGAGGGAGTGGTGGCCAAAAGTCATGGTGATCGGTGAAAGAAAAGCAAGAAGCAGAGCTGAGGAACTGTGGATGACGCGACCTGAGGTGTAAGGAAAATGTTGGGAGGACAGGACACACAATGAACCACGGCTAGCCACCCTTCTTTTCAAGCTGTCCAACACACTTCTCACAAGAACTACAGAGGACACGAGATTGTGATGAAACTGTTCTCAGCCTTCGTATGTAGATTATTAGTCTCAAAACTGATGTTACCTAAGAATTAAAGAGAATGAGTTAGTATTTGGAAGAGCCCATGAGCTACAGCAATACTGTATCAGTTGATCTCTGTCCTCTATAACAAAAAGATAAACTTTCACCAGAAACATATTAAATGGAAGAACATTAACACTCTTTATTTGTAGTGGATAATATATATATATATATATATATATATATATATATATATATATATATATATATATACTCTAAATTGATTTTCTCACCCCTCTTGGGTGGTATGTTTATTCCTCATTCGCGGGTCCTCTACCAGAGGCCCGGGAGTCTGAGGGTTCCGAGCAGTATCTTAGCTGCTCCTAGAAGTGCACTCTTCTGGACAGCGATCTTAGATGTCCCACCTGGAATCTGTTGAAGCCACTCCCCCAACATGGGAGTCACAGCCCCGACTGCTCCTATCACAACTCGGACTACTACTGCCCTCACTTTCCACATCCTTTCTAGTTCTTCTTTCAGTCCTTGGTATTTGTCCACCTTCTCATGTTCAGGAAGAAGAATATATATATTATATCATTCTACCTGCAATGAGACTTATCCTGGGACCAATTCAGATTCTCATCTACACAACCTCCTACTCTTTGAATATATTTTTTTTGAAACCTCAGTAAAAATGAAAAAATAAAAATTAGCAGCCTGTCAAATAAGGGGAAGTTGCATGCTGGGAATATTTATGCTCTACATACAAAATACATGAAGCATCCATGGAAGTGTTTTATTAAAGCTATCTTGCTACAAATACATGGCAAATTCAACGTGAATTTAAGTCAAATTTAAAGCCACAATAGCCAAACTAGTTAAAATCTCCAAGTCAGTTATTATTCCAGTTGGGCCTTAAAGGGACACTATATGCACCCAGACCACTTTATCTCATCCTTAACCCTGACAGCCACTTGAGGCACTTCCTGCGTCCAGTGTGTTGAAAAAACAACAACATAGAAAAGCAGTGAGTCAATGCCTTGTAATTGGAAAGGCCTAACACACAGCGTTCACAGTGCATGCGCAGTAGGTTGACATCAGTGGAGGAGGAGCCAATCCAGCACCAAGGTACATTGACACTGGAATCAAGTAAGTGTTTAAAGGATTTTTAACCATTTATATATCCGGTGAGGTGGACGGGGGGAATTCACCTTATATTCTCTTGTTCAGTAGATAAAACTACAGAAAAACGACCACCCCCCGGCTCTCCCTGTGTGGCCGCCGTTCGTAAAGCCGAACGCCACGTGTTGGAGAAAGTGGTGGACATCTTGTTCGCATGAAAAGAGGCAGCAGAACTTGGTCGTTGAGTGTCTGGAACTAAAATCGGACACTCTACTTCCAGAACACCGGTCAACTTCACGAACGCCTTCTTCTTTTCACCGACCAGCCAGGAGAGCGCTATTCGGCAGTTTTGTTC
The DNA here is from genome assembly GCF_036172605.1 of Pelobates fuscus. NCBI lineage: Eukaryota > Metazoa > Chordata > Amphibia > Anura > Pelobatidae > Pelobates > Pelobates fuscus. The sequence goes on along the minus strand of NC_086329.1, from coordinate 21,383,602 downwards.
TCACGAATTAGGGAAGCAAACGCTACCTATGAGCCAGGGGAACAGTTTGAGAATTTGTTCGTTTTTTAGACTTCCTGAAATAGACCGACCGCTACCTCTGAAGCTGTGGAACTATTTTTGGGCATAGAACCATGCATGCGGTCGATCAAATTAGGACTCCCAGTAAAAACCTAAACCCCTGAACCGATTTGGGTGATTTTTCTATATGGGAGAAAAGTACGGGGACCCCTGAACCTCATAAGGAAGCACTGGGATGGTAATACAGGAGAAGGAGAGATACCTATCGTGCCATACATACTAGAGTTTAGGGACCGGTTGCAGGCACTAACCGACTCTGTTCGGGAGAACCTGCGAATGGCTCAGCAACAGCCGAAAGGGTGGTACGATACAGGTGCCCGAGATAGATTCCTGGAGCTTGGACAGAAAGCATTAGCCCTCAAACAGTCTAAAAAGTACAAGCTTCAGGCAGCATGGCAGGGACAGTTTAAGGTAGTGGAGTGGATAAGCGACACCACCTACATCATAGGGAAATGTTCCAATGAAAGGATCAGAAGAGCTTTTCATGTGAACAGGCTGAAAACCTATTTTGAGCGAGTAGAGGATGTGGCAGCTATATGTGCCACGTCGACAGAGGATAGTGAGGGACTACCCCTGCCTTACCTGCTCACTACCTCCCCATGTACGGTAGAGCAGGTCAGGCTAGGGGGGAAGCTAGACCCCCTTCAAAAAGCTGTGGCCACTCAACTGCTTCAGGAATTCAGGGAATTATTTTCCCCTGTACCCGGGTACACCTCTGCTTGCGGTCCATTGAGTAGAGACCCAGGTAGAAACCCCCCCAACGGCAACAATCCAATCATATTCATGAAGCGGTTAGGACAGGTATGTGGAAAAAGATTCAGGAGATGTTGGAACTAGGGATCATTGAGCCCTAGCAGAGTCCTTGGGCTTCACCGGTAGTGCTGGTATTGAAGCGAGACGTCACAACTCGCTTCTGTATTGACTACTGGAAGTTGAACGAACGGACCGTCGCAGATGCCTACCCCATTCCTCAGATCGACGAACTGCTCGATCGCATGGCATGGGGGAATTTCCTGACTACCCTAGACTTGTGCAAAGGGTATTGGCAAATCCCTCTGGACCCGGCAGCCATCCCTAATTCGGCATTCGTCACCCCATTCGGGCTATGCCAGTTTCGGGTTATGACGTTTGGAATGAAGAATGCCCCAGCTACGTTCCAGCGGATGGCTGACCGACTCCTAGACGGATTACAGGACTTTGTATGTGTTTACTTAGATGATATAGCCATCTACAGCAGCACATGGGAAGACCACCTGAAGCACTTGTGTAGCGGACTGTGTGTTAATACTCAGTATTTTATTGTTGGCTGTCCCTACCCCTAATTGTTAAAGTATTTTATTCCATCCTCCACGGTTCAGTACACTTAGAAAAGAACCAAGTAACCCACTATCTGCTGTGTCATTCGTCTGGTTGTTCGGTAAGAATTTACTTGGAACCATCTGAAGCTATGCCATTCGACAAACGAACAAACTACCGAACAACCAGGCCACCCCGGAGAGGAGCGTGGCACTAATTGACCTGCCCTATCTTTATTCACTTTACCTCAATTGACAATTACGCGAACGGACTATGGATTCCCTGGGTGGCAGCGGTGTTTGGTCGTCGAGTGTCTGGAACCCAAATCGGACACTCGACAACTCCAAACACCGCAGGGACCTCCATACTTCCACCCGTTCGTGGGAAAACATACGAACGCAACGGCGTTTGGTGAAAGGATTCACACGAACGAGGGGAATCATCCAAACCCAGGCAGAGCCCAGTATAGTAAACAATTGTGTGCTTTTCACCTCACAAACGGAGACCGACCACAAGGCCAAAACACATGGAACTCTCTTTGGCCTAACACCTTGTGTGCGGTCGGTATAACGAAGACCTCCAGGAAATTCACCCCTGAACCGATCTGGATGATTTTTCAGTATGTTGCTCACCCAGATCGGGGCTATCAGGGGATATGTAATTTATGGGTGTAAGTGATGGTTTTGGAGTACATGCAGGAATTGGGTAAAAATGTGTGTTTCAAATGTATAGATAATTGTGTTATCTCCCAGGCTAAGGGGAGGGAACCTGTGCACTGTAACCAGCTAGGGATTGGGTAATTCCTAATTTTCTGTGGGTGTCTCCCTTGCATGGGAGGATTGCATAAAAGCAGAGTGTGTGGCATTAAAATTCAGTTCTGCTCCTGATACTGAGTGTCGTCCAGTTATTGGGAAAGGTGATGGGATATTCATGGATTACTTTATTTACTGCTTATGCTGATCTTCTTATGATAACCTACTTGATCCTGAGTAACTCTTGGAATACCAGCAGAGAAAAGTCTATGTTAAACTAGCACTCCGCTACAACTTGTCTATGGTATTCACGCAAATTCAGGCGATGGGTCTCACTCTGAAACCAGAGAAGTGCCATGTAGGCATTGCCGAGGTACAGTATCTCGGCCATAGATTAGGATCAGGGAAACAGCGGCCTGAACCAGCGAACGTGGAAGCGATTGCGAATTGGCCCCAGCCCCGGACCAAAACTCAAGTATTAGCGTTTCTAGGGACCGCCGGTTACTACCGTCCCCGAGTACAGCGCCCTGGCCAAACCTCTCACAGACCTGACCAAGAAGTCGCTTCCCAGACAGGTAGTATGGTCCCGGGAGTGTGCAGCAGCATTCCAGAAACTCAAAGCAGTGCTGAGCGAGGCACCTGTGTTGGCCGCTACAAACCCAGGGCTGGTGCAAGGATTTCTGCCGTTCTAGGCAAAGATCCATTTTGCTGCCCCCTCATGCCACTTACTCATTGACAGACACATACTGTCAGACACACACACTCACTGACAGACATACAAGTCAACGGTGCTACCATCAGCTCCACCACGCAGGCTCGCTGCCTAGGTGTTCTCTTTGACTCCGACCTCTCCTTCAAGCCTCATGTTCAATCTATCGCCAAATCCCGTCATTTCCATCTCAAAAACATTGCGCGCATCCGCCCCTACTTAACGCCAGATGCGACTAAGGTGTTGGTCCATTCCACTGTCCTTTCTCGCCTTGACTACTGTAATCCGCTACTCAATGGTCTTACGTGCTCCCAACTTGCGCCGTTACAGTCCATAATGAATGCAGCGGCGAGGCTCATCTTCCTGTCCGCCCGCACCTGCAATGCCTCACCCTTCTGTCAGTCCCTACATTGGCTTCCTATAAAATATAGAGCTCAATTTAAAATTCTGGTTCTTGCTTTCAAATCGCTACATAATGCTGCTCCCACCTATCTATCCTCCCTTATACACAAGTATGTCCCGTCTAGGCCCTTACGATCTGCTGAAGACTTACGTCTATCTTCTGTCCGTACTCCCACCTCTGATGCTCGCCTTCAAGATTTCTCGAGGGCTGCACCGTTCCTGTGGAACTCGCTTCCCTCCTCCGTTAGATGCTCACACAGTCTCCACTCCTTCAAAAAATCGTTAAAAACCCACTTCTTCATAAAAGCGTATCAAATAAACTGTTAATAGCTCCCAACTGATTCCTCTTCTGCAACTGTCACAAGTCAAATACTATCCTTACCTTTTGTGTCATTTTACCCCACTCCCTCTAGCATGTAAGCTCATTGAGCAGGGCCCTCAACCCTTCTGTTCCTGTGTGTCCAACTTGTCTGGTTACAACTACATGTCTGTTTGTCCACCCATGGTAAAGCGGAATTTGACGGCACTCTATAAATATCATAATAATAATAATAATAATAATACACTCATTCACTGACACACAAACACAAAAACTCACTGACAGACATACACTCACTCACTGACAGACATACACTTACTCACTGACAGACATACACTCACTCACTGATAGACACACAACGAACAAGAGGCAGCGAGACTTGGTAGTCGAGTGTCTGGAACTAAATCGGACACTCGACTTCCCAAACTCCGCTCAACTTCGCAAACGCCTGCTTCTTTTCATCGTGTGTATGTATGTACTGTAATCTACTCTCAGTTCCAGGGGGAGTGCCCCTTGCATGGGGACCGGCATATAAGGCCAGATGGCTTGTAAAAAATAATTCCTATTGTGCCCTTCATCTAGTTAAAGGCTGATGTTTGGCTATGTGTCTGCTTACTGGGAGAAATTACTGAATGCTGCATTGCATTCTGGAGAACGTCTGAGTCAACACCCGAACTGCGAGCTATAATCACTCAGCCTTTAGCAGTTCGGGAGAAACCGGAAGCGAACGGGTATCTGACATACCAACGTTCTTAACAGTGTCTTGGAAGGTGTGAGCGTGGTGTTGGCTGAGATCAGATGAGGGGAAAGTGACTTAATAGAACAGCAAAAATATTGTTATATTTACTTCAGAATACGGATAATTTAATGTGAGTTTCATTGCTGTGGAGCTGTGACACACTCATACATACCAAACATTCAGAGCTCATACAAACGAGGAACAGAGGGATCTTGCTTTCAAAGGAGGACACTTGGAAAGTATATATGGGGTTTCTTTTACAAGTTGAGATATACTTCCAGGAGTTAAAATGAATACAGAATATCCCATTACTCAGAGAGGAGGTATGTACAGCAACAGACACAACAAGGAGAGTGTACCATATCAAATCACAAGGAAATTTATTCCACTCCAGGAGACAAACCAGCTACCAATGACCAACTCACCCGCCGACGCACAAAGCAGATTTACTTATTATGCATTTTAAAAAAAAAAATGTTTTACTCAAGAACGTGCTTTGATGGAGACACATTTATGTTTTATCTTGTGATAAGTATACACATTTATTTTACTTTATTTAGAGCCCCCTCTTCATTGTTTTTAGTATCACAATACGCCTACAAGTTGTTTTACTATACACTAAAACACTACTATTATTATATACTATAACAGATTGTTGCAATAACTCATTAGCGTCATTAACAGGTAGGGCTAACAATACCCAGTCCCTGCCAGGAACAATTAGTGCCAGGAACCATTCTCTGCTAGTAATGGCCATCGGCTGTAGGGTTGAGACAACCAACTACTGCCTTTAACAAGCAGCTCCAACAACCGGACTCAGCCTGTAAAAAGCAGTGTCAAAAACAAGCTTTTGCCACTAAACAGCAATGGCATTAACCACCTCTGTGCCAGTAAATGTCAGTGCCAATAACTGGTTCTCTGCTACCGAGAATAAATTTAAATAGCAGGCAATGCCAATGACCAGCTCTTGGTCAGTAAATAGCAATTGCAAGAACTAGTCATTCCAGTCTGTGAGGGACAGTGGCAATAACCAGCTTTGACTAGTGAGAAGACGGTGGCAATAACTAGCTTCTGGTCAGTGAGGGGTAGAGGAAATAACCAGCCTCTGGTCAGTGAGGGGCAGGGGAAATAACTAGCTTCTGGTCAGTGAGGGGCAGAGGAAATAACTAGCTTCTGGTCAGTGAGGGGCAGGGGAAATAACTAACTTCTGGTCAGTGAGGGGCAGAGGAAATAACTAGCTTCTGGTCAGTGAGGGGCAGGGGAAATAACTAGTTTCTGGTCAGTGAGAGGCAGGGGAAATAACTAGTTTCTGGTCAGTGAGAGGCAGGGGAAATAACTAGTTTCTGGCCAGTGAGAGGCAGGGGAAATAACTAGCTTCTGGTCGGTGAGGGTCAGGGGATATAACTAGCTTCCGGTCAGTGAGGGGCAAGGGAAATAACTAGCTTCTGGTCAGTGAGGGGCAGGGGAAATAACCAGCTTCTGGTCAGTGAGGGGCAGGGGAAATAACTAGTTTCTGGTCAGTGAGAGGCAGAGGAAATAACCAGCTTCTGGTCAGTGAGGGGCAGAGGAAATAACCAGCTTCTGGTCGGTGAGGGTCAGGGGATATAACTAGCTTCCGGTCAGTGAGGGGCAGAGGAAATAACTAGCTTCTGGTCAGTGAGGGGCAGAGGAAATAACTAGCTTCTGGTCAGTGAGGGGCAGAGGAAATAACTAACTTCTGGTCAGTGAGGGGCAGGGGAAATAACTAGCTTCTGGTCAGTGAGGGGCAGGGGAAATAACTAGCTTCTGGTCAGTGAGGGGCAGAGGAAATAACTAGCTTCTGGTCAGTGAGGGGCAGGGGAAATAACTAGCTTCTGGTCAGTGAGGGGCAGAGGAAATAACTAGCTTCTGGTCAGTGAGGGGCAGAGGAAATAACTAGTTTCTGGTCAGTGAGGGGCAGAGGAAATAACTAGCTTCTGGTCAGTGAGGGGCAGAGGAAATAACTAGCTTCTGGTCAGTGAGAGGCAGAGGAAATAACTAGCTTCTGGTCAGTGAAGGGCAGAGGAAATAACCAGCTTCTGGTAAGTGAGGGGCAGAGGAAATAACCAGCTTCTGGTCAGTGAGGGGCAGAGGAAATAACCAGCTTCTGGTCAGTGAGGGGCAGGGGAGATAAATAGCTTCTGGTCAGTGAGGGGCAGGGGAAATAACTAGCTTCTGGTCAGTGAGGGGCAGAGGAAATAACCAGCTTCTGGTCAGTGAGGGGCAGAGAAAATAACCAGCTTCTGGTCAGTGAGGGGCAGAGGAAATAACTAGCTTCTGGTCAGTGAGGGGCAGAGGAAATAACTAGTTTCTGGTCAGTGAGGGGCAGAGGAAATAAGTAGCTTCTGGTCAGTGAGGGGCAGAGGAAATAACCAGCTTCTGGTCAGTGAGAGGCAGAGGAAATAAGTAGCTTCTGGTCAGTGAGGGGCAGAGGAAATAACCAGCTTCTGGTCAGTGAGGGGCAGAGGAAATAACCAGCTTCTGGTCAGTGAGGGGCAGAGGAAATAACCAGCTTCTGGTCAGTGAGGGGCAGAGGAAATAACTAGCTTCTGGTCAGTGAGAGGCAGAGGAAATAACTAGCTTCTGGTCAGTGAGGGGCAGAGGAAATAACTAGCTTCTGGTCAGTGAGGGGCAGGGGAAATAACTAGCTTCTGGTCAGTGAGGGGCAGAGGAAATAACCAGCTTCTGGTCAGTGAGAGGCGCAGGGGAAATAACTAGCTTCTGGTCAGTGAGGGGCAGAGGAAATAACTAGCTTCTGGTCAGTGAGGGGCAGGGGAAATAACTAGCTTCTGGTCAGTGAGGGGCAGAGGAAATAACCAGCTTCTGGTCAGTGAGAGGCAGAGGAAATAACTAGCTTCTGGTCACTGAGGTGCAGAGGAAATAACCAGCTTCTGGTCAGTGAGAGGCAGAGGAAATAACTAGCTTCTGGTCACTGAGGTGCAGAGGAAATAACTAGCTTCTGGTCAGTGAGTGGCAGGGGAAATAACTAGCTTATGGTCAGTGAGGGGCAGGGGAAATAACTAGCTTCTGGACAGTGAGGGGCAGGGGAAATAACTAGCTTCTGGACAGTGAGGGGCAGGGGAAATAACTAGCATCTGGTCAGTGAGGGGCAGAGGAAATAACTAGCTTCTGGTCAGTGAGGGGCAGGGGAAATGACCAGCTTCTGGTCAGTGAGGGGCAGTGGAAATAACCAGCTTCTGATCAGTGAGGGGCAGGGGAAATAACTAGCTTCTGGTCAGTGAGGGGCAGGGGAAATAACTAGCTTCTGGTCAGTGAGAGGCTGGGGAAATAACTAGCTTCTGGTCAGTGAGGGGAAGAGGAAATAACTAGCTTCTGGTCAGTGAGGGGAAGAGGAAATAACTAGCTTCTAGTCAGTGAGGGGAAGAGAAAATAACCAGCTTCCGGTCAGTGAGGGGCAGAGGAAATAACTAGCTTCTGGTCAGTGAGGGGCAGGGGAAATAACTAGCTTCTGGTCAGTGAGGGGCAGGGGAAATAACTAGCTTATGGTCAGTGAGGGGCAGGGGAAATAACTAGCTTCTGGACAGTGAGGGGCAGGGGAAATAACTAGCTTCTGGACAGTGAGGGGCAGGGGAAATAACTAGCATCTGGTCAGTGAGGGGCAGAGGAAATAACTAGCTTCTGGTCAGTGAGAGTCTGAGGATATAACCAGCTTCTGGTCAGTGAGGGGCAGTGGAAATAACCAGCTTCTGATCAGTGAGGGGCAGGGGAAATAACTAGCTTCTGGTCAGTGAGGGGCAGGGGAAATAACTAGCTTCTGGTCAGTGAGAGGCTGGGGAAATAACTAGCTTCTGGTCAGTGAGGGGAAGAGGAAATAACTAGCTTCTGGTCAGTGAGGGGAAGAGGAAATAACTAGCTTCTAGTCAGTGAGGGGAAGAGAAAATAACCAGCTTCCGGTCAGTGAGGGGCAGAGGAAATAACTAGCTTCTGGTCAGTGAGGGGCAGGGGAAATAACTAGCTTCTGGTCAGTGAGAGGCTGGGGAAATAACTAGCTTCTGGTCAGTGAGGGGAAGAGGAAATAACTAGCTTCCGGTCAGTGAGGGGCAGAGGAAATAACTAGCTTCTGGTCAGTGAGGGGCAGAGGAAATAACTAGCTTCTGGTCAGTGAGGGGCAGTGGAAACAACTAGCTTCTGGTCAGTGAAAATAACTAGCTTCTGGTCAGTGAGGGGCAGAGGAAATAACTAGCTTCTGGTCAGTGAGGGGCAGTGGAAACAACTAGCTTCTGGTCAGTGAAAATAACTAGCTACTGGTCAGTGAGGGGCAGGGGAAATAGCCAGCTTCCAGATGTAATGAAGCAAGGCTCCCAAGCTAATTTACAGAGGGCAAGCAATACTTTGGGGTTCCAATAAGTGCAGATATAGGTTTGTGGTGCATGAAACATTGTATTAGGTGAAGTAATCGGAGCCTGTTCTGCTGGATATTGTTTATTTATGACTGGTGGAAGTTGATCCTCTCATAGTAAGAGGACACACTCTTTCTGGGATCTTGCGGTGCAGTGGCATGAGACGAACAAACTATTTTGTATCGGGCAGTGAACTTGCTGGCATGGCGAGTAGGGTGGGGGAGGGGTTGCCAGGAAAAAGCTGTCTTGCTTCTATGCCTCCTGAGTGAATACAATGTATAGCATACACTGATATCCCGAAGCCAGCCCACATTATTTCCCAAAGCTTAAAGACTGATATTGTTCTAAATGGACCGCTCAGAAAACCTAGACAAGTGGTAGGCAACCTTTGCCACTTCTGATGTTTTGAACAACACCTCCCATGATGCTTTGCCAGCATTGTGGCTGTAAGAGCTTTATGGTCGATGTAGTCCACAGCATTTGACCTAGACCACTGAAGGTGCACAATAACTGATTAAAACACCTGTGGTCTAGACAGTGATTTCTAAACATTTGATATTCAGAAAGATTTACAAACCATTTGACTTTAACCACATTTTGTAATTGAAACCTGGCCGAGACAAACTGTTCTCGTACAAACATTCAAACTTTCAGAGTATTTATTCATCGGCCACCATGGACTTCCTTTGCAGCATCGCTCAGTGCCATCGCACTTCCTGGATATCTCTGTCACTCTGTGCTAAGCTGCACCCCACTCTGTGCCACCCTGCTCCTCGGCTCTCTCTCATCCAGTGTCACCCTGCTTCTTACATCTTCCCTCCACCTCTTTTAATAAGAAGCTTTTGGTTTGCTTTTACCAGGAACTTGTCACTAAAGAGAAGTGGAAAATTACATTTGAAACATAGAAACATAGAATGTGACGGCAGATAAGAACCATTCGGCCCATCTAGTCTGCCCAGTTTTCTAAATACTTTCATTAGTCCCTGGGCTTATCTTATAGTTAGGATAGCCTTATGCCTATCCCACGCATGCTTAAACTCCTTTACTGTGTTAACCTCTACCACTTCAGCAGGAAGGCTATTCCATGCATCCACTACCCTCTCAGTAAAGTAATACTTCCTGATATTATTTTTAAACCTTTGTCCCTCTAATTTAAGACTATGTCCTCTTGTTGTGGTAGTTTTTCTTCTTTTAAATATAGTCTCCTCCTTTACTGTGTTGATTCCCTTTATGTATTTAAATGTTTCTATCATATCCCCCCTGTCTCGTCTTTCCTCCAAGCTATACATGTTAAGATCCTTTAACCTTTCCTGGTAAGTTTTATCCTGCAATCCATGAACCAGTTTAGTAGCCCTTCTTTGAACTCTCTCTAAGGTATCAATATCCTTTTGAAGATAGGGTCTCCAGTACTGTGTACAGTACTCCAAGTGAGGTCTCACCAATGTTCTGTACAATGGCATGAGCACTTCCCTCTTTCTACTGCTAATACCTCTCCCTATACAACCAAGCATTCTGCTAGCATTTCCTGCTGCTCTATTACATTGTCTGCCTACCTTTAAGTCATCAGAAATAATCACCCCTAAATCCCTTTCCTCAGATGTTGAGGTTAGGACTCTATCAAATATTCTGTACTCTGCCCTTGGGTTTTTACGTCCAAGATGCATTATCTTGCACTTATCCACATTAAATGTCAGTTGCCACAACTCTGACCATTTTTCTAGTTTACCTAAATCATTTTCCATTTGGCTTATCCCTCCTGGAACATCAACCCTGTTACATATCTTAGTATCATCCGCAAAAAGACACACCTTACCATCAAGACCTTCTGCAATATCACTAATAAAAATATTAAAGAGAATGGGTCCAAGTACAGATCCCTGAGGTACCCCACTGGTGACAAGCCCAAGCTTCGAATATACTCCATTGACTACAACCCTCTGTTGCCTGTCACTCAGCCACTGCCTTACCCATTCAACAATATTGGAATCCAAACTCAAAGATTGTAGTTTATTGATAAGCCTTCTATGTGCAACAGTGTCAAAAGCCTTACTGAAATCTAGGTAAGCAATGTCTACTGCACCACCCTGATCTATAATTTTAGTTACCCAATCAAAAAAATCAATAAGATTAGTTTGGCATGATCTCCCTGAAGTAAACCCATGTTGTCTCTGATCTTGAAATCCATGTGTTTTTAGATGTTCAACAATCCTATCCTTTAACATGGTTTCCATCACTTTCCCCACTACTGAAGTAAGGCTTACTGGCCTATAGTTGCCCGACTCCTCCCTATTACCTTTCTTGTGAATGGGCACAACATTCGCTAACTTCCAATCTTCTGGGACTACTCCTGTTATCAATGATTGGTTAAATAAATCTGTTAATGGTTTTGCTAGTACACCACTAAGCTCTTTTAATAGCTTTGGGTGTATTCCATCAGGTCCCATTGACTTATTTGTCTTTACTTTTGACAGTTGAAATAGAACCTCTTCCTCTGTAAACCCACGTGTAATAAATGACTCATTTATCCTTTTTCTTAACTGAGGTTCCTTTCCTTCATTTTCATCTGTAAATACCGAACAAAAATATTCATTGAGGCAGTCAGCTAGACCTTTATCCTCATCTACATACCTTCCTTCTTTTGTTTTTAATCTGACTAATCCTTGTTTTACTTTTCTTTTCTCATTTATATATCTAAAAAAAAGTTTTGTCCCCCTTTTTTACTGACTGTGCTATTTTCTCTTCTGTGTGTGATTTGGAAGCTCTTATAACTTGTTTAGCCTCTTTCTGCCTAATCTTATAGGTCATTCTGTCTTCCTCACTCTGGGTTTTTTTATAATTACTAAATGCTAACTTTTTGTTTTTTACTATTTTGGCCACATCTGCGGAGTACCACAGTGGTTTCTTGAATTTTTTGCTTTTACTGACAAGCCTAATGCAATTTTCTGTTGCCTTCAGTAGTGCAACTTTTAAATAATCCCATTTCTTTTGGACTCCATTTAAATTGCTCCAGTCTGATAATGACTCCTTTACACATATTCTAATTTTAGAAAAGTCTTTTTTTCTAAAGTCTAAAACTTTTGTTTTTGTGTGGTGTGACTCAGTCACTGTTCTTATATTAAACCACACTGACTGATGATCACTGGATCCTAAACTTTCACCTACAGTAATATCTGATACCAAATCTCCATTTGTTAACACTAAATCTAGTATGGGCACTTGTTGGAGCCAACACAGTTGTTTCATTTACAAAACACTGGATTGGACTGTGAATAAGGATAGAAGTCAATACTTTGATACCAAGCTTGTGTCCACTTTGTGTGTCGTTTTTCCACATTTGGCTTATAAAAGAACAAATCAGAAAAGCAACAATTATGAATGGGATGGGCAGTTACTGGTGCACTAAGCTTATACAGCAAAGCTGTTAACAAGTTTCAGAGTTAGGAGACGGTCAGTTATCTTACAAATATCCACTTTCATAACTCGAAATGTGTGGTATTACTAGGCTGATGTGACATTGCTGTTGTCAAGTGGTTCCTAAACCTAGTTCTCAAGGTACACCAACATTCCAGGGTGCAAACATTTTTTTAAATTCTGTTACAAAGGAGATGCTGATCATACCTGGATCATTCGTGTGCATTGAGAACTTGGAACTATTGCTCTGCTTTGCTCAACAAACTCACAGTTTAGTTATTTTAGCACTAATTTTACAATAAATATTCAATTCACTAAAGTTCACAGTTTTGAGAATAACGCTATAATATGTGCAGGCTTTATCTTACTCATTTTTTGTATTTTGAGATCAAAGAAGTGTTACAACCAACAATTTGGTGCTTAAAATCAGTCAATACAGGCATCTTTTTTTTTTTTTTAATTTTTTTTTTTTTTTTTTTTTAATTCTTTATTTTTGTTGTGCATAAGCTGATAACATGTTGTTGCAAGGTACCCCAAAGGCATTCCTTCAACGCTTAAAAGACATGTGAAACATATGGGTACATGCGAAATCAAGCACAATTTTTTATATTTAGAGATTGCTTAGGTAATACGATTGACTAGAAGAAAGTAAAATAGGTTGAATAGCTTATGTTACACGCTTATAAACAGGGAGTGTGAGAATGGTAGTAGGGCTCAAGAGAGTGCCTGGCAGCTGGCCTGTCAAGACGTGAGTAGCAGGTGACATGGCCCAGTGTGGACAGCAAAGCATAGTACATTTAGGCTAACAGTGACATACAATTGCTAAACTTGGGTGAACAAGACAAGAAAGATGGTGCACATTGAAACTTTGTCAGTTACTTAAGTGTTAAGCCAGTCTCAGTTGTGGAGGCTGTGGTAGGGTCTGGGCAGCGTCCTTATCAGCAGAGGCAATGTGTAAGGGCCTCTCCCCTCTCCTGGGGTGTGGGTGCCCTGTCAGCCTATGCCTCGTTTATAGGAGAGCTTTGGGTATGCCTGAGTGTCCCGCAGGGGTTGAGCAGGGTGGGGTGGTGTGGATGCCATCGTTTTGCTCGGCCACCTGTCTTCCCGCAGGTCTGTGTTGATGTTGCCGGTATACAGTGTTTTCGGCCGGGTGAGTGGGGCGCTCTTTGGCCGTGGCTGTGCTCGATGCGGTGTGGTAAGCCCACTTGCTGGTGGTAGCGTTGTGGTTCTCTGCCATGCCTTGGGTCCGGTGATGGCCCTTGGGTCTTTTCGGGCTGGCCTCACTGTGTGACTCTGTTGTGTTGGTTTGCGTGCGCGCGGGTGAGGTCTCCGTCTGCGGCGCCATCTTTGAGATTGTACCAGGGGGTTGTCAGAATGGCTGTAGCAGGAGTCCTTGGGTTTTCTGTTAGGCGAGTTCGCCGGGTCTGCGGCCTGTTGCTGTCCGCTCTCCAGGCTCTCCCAGAAGGTGTCGATTATGGCTTCAAGACGTGCCCAAGTGAAGTGCCATAATGTGCCGTTGTATTCACACGTGGCGTCCACCATAGTGTGTGTCCCTGCTTTTGCGGGTGACCCGCTGAGTGTCGCTTTTTGTGCTTGGATGAGCCTTGGTGCCAGGGGTGGTTGGACCGGGATCACCCCCACCGGTCCTGAGGGGGGGGAGCGGGTATGCAAGAGCTCGGTACCCCCAGCATTCAGGCGAGGAGAGCGGCCGTCTCTCCTCAGCTCCGTCCGCCGCAGGCCGCAGCCCGCCTTCGTCGGTTCAGGATTGCAGGAGGAACTCGGATCTGGTATCCTCGGGTTCGCCAGGGTGCCCCCATCCTGGGTAGCAACTCCCGGCATGATTTCTCGCTTAGTAGCGGTGAGTATTCTCCTTATAGGCAGCATGTGTATCGGGAGCTCCTCCGCCATGCGACCGATCGGCTTGCAGGTCAGGCCCCGCCCCAATACAGGCATCTTAAAGTTTCAAGGTCCCTTTTTATAATAGTGGGTCGAGTAAACTAGCGAGTGTGACTGTATAGATCTGAAACTATCCCCCATCTCCCATCTCCCAGGTACTACTTGGGCAGGATGAAAGATTTCTGTGCAAATAGAAAAAAAAGATTTCTGTTTTATAGAAACAGGTGTGATTACTTGCCCTTAACAAATAAAACTATGATTGCCAATTTTGGAATCCAGGCAATTGAAAGGAGCACTTCAGACACATAAAGCACTACAGCTTGCTGAATTGCTCTGTTAGGAGTCTCATTTCCTGGACAGTTTATAAAACTGTAGATTTTAATAGAAATTGCCATTTTTATAACTGGGTCAAAAACAACCAGCTAGCTGTTAATTAGACAGCCAGGGAGGTATATTCCACCTTTGTTAGCTCCACAGCGCTAAAGGAAGAGACAAGCATGCTACGCTATAGCCTGCCATTCCACCCTTTTCAGCTCGCTAAGAAGCATAAGAAACATGTGATCACATGCATGCGCCCTCTCGTGCCTCCAGTGCAGAGGCTACTGACTGAGAAGCCTCTGATTTGTGTACTCCTTAGGAAAAAGAGAGGGATTGCAAAGTCTGCAGCTTTTAAAAGCTGCTTTTCCCTTCCCCCAAAACTTGCAGAAAAAAAAATGCATGCATGTTTTCTTTCTTGATATACATACTAAATTTAAAAAATAAACAATTAATTAATAAACACTGTCACTGGAATGTTCCTGTTATAGTAATTATAATGAAATGAGTACCCTGGCTGTTTTTCCCATTAACGAGGCAAATAGTTTTGCGATGGTCTTGCCAGGTCCATAGCCTCCTTAAGGCTGGCTGTGGCATGCAGAGTGCAGAGAGATTCTGCAGAGTCGGATGACGATTCTGCCGACCAATCATTGGCTGAGAGCATCAATTGAATTTTAGAGAATCAACTGAGAATGGCAAAACAATGGTAAAAATAATTGTTCTGGAAAATTCTTCAAATCGGCTACAGTAACAGTTTGGCTAATTTTGCCTTTATTTGGAGTTCAGTGAATACCCCTTTTAATGCTCCCAAGAAACATCAGTTTTATTTTCTAATTTTCCGACGCAGTTGCAGGGGGAGGTGAGCAGCTAAGTTGGAAAATTAAACTGTCAATAGATGCTGTAACAGTGATTGGTTTTGAAACGGGAAGCTTAGTCTTACAATCAATTAAATCAAAGTTGGACGGCAAACAAAAATTATATATTGGAGAAAACTTTATTGACTTTTATGATAATGTATCCACCTCTCACTCTTCTGTTTGTTTGTTTTTAATGCATGGCGGACTCTTATTTAATATTAACAAAGTTACACTAGGAAATAATGCAGGCTATTGTTTTCATAAAATATATCAATATCTGCCTTACCTATTAGTTTTTAATTCTTTCGTGGACATTTAGCTCTATTTCATATTAAAAAGAAATAAAAACATACACACATAATTATTCTCCCACCAAAACCAAGGCAAGGCTGGGTAACTATATTTGACTGCTGGCTCTGGAACGGTTAAGATTGTATTCGTAGAAATATAAAACAATAGGGTGCGCCAAGGGGTAAAGGGTAAAATAAGGATAAAAAGGACAGTAAAAATTGAGTAAAATATACAAAAAAGGATTATTGATACTATTATTGACACTTGATAAAGCCCAACCCTGGGTGAAACGCGTTGTGGACTAATTTTATTATTATTTTCTGTAACAATAAAGGATTTGGCCATTTATTACATATAGATTGTGCCATATACCTTTTTTCTTTTGTTACCTGGCATCCCGATTTTATCTTTCCAGTGAGGACCTCACTAAGTATCCCAGGTGGGGATCATACCACCTATGCTGATTATACTGAGTGGGCTATGTGCTCAGGTAAATGTACAACTTACTTATTTTTACTCCTGGTTAATTTTATTTTTTCTACAGAGAGCACTATTGTTGCACTTTTTTAACTTTACATATACCCTGCTGCTAAGATATCTGCTGACTGACACCTCCCATCGATATCCCTAAAGTGGGGGATCAAAATCCACTGCAAGCGCACCATACTAGAACTGGTTTTAGCTCTATTGCATGTGAGTAGGCCACTTGGATTTCCTTTTACTCAGCTATATTTTATTCTGAATGTATTGCACTATTGGAGCCTCTCTTTTCTCTTATATGTCCCTGGGTTCCGAGCATCTGGATGGTACACAAACCCGAGGATACGAGCAAACCCTGTCAGGCTCACACATATTATTGTCAATAAGACTTCACCTTGGACTTTTGATTTTGAACATACGTTTTACTGTCACTACAGGATTTTTTTATAATTTACTCCATGTTGCGGTTGACGGATCGCCGCGTGGCAAAGCTGTGTCCGACCGGCACAGTCTAGCCGACGGCACGAGCTTACCTGCTCACCGTCGAGCAGACAGCCGCTTCTCCGCATCCTCCGACCGTCGCGCCCGGATCCAAAATGGCGCTGACTGCGTGGTCGCGCCTAAACTTAGCTCCGCCCCCGAAGTTGATACTGACGTGCGCGTGACGTCACAACGTCAACGCGCACGCATGTTTTGGGGTCAGAGGTCGCCCTCTGACCAATCAGACCTTTGAGAGGGATTTTTAAATCCCTAGCTCACTCCAGTACCTTGCCCTGTCGTGGTTTCCTGTTCCTGGTTTCCTGAGAGTGCTTTATATTTGTGAATCTAATTTCCTGGTATCCTGATCTTGGCTTTTCCCTGGTTATTCTGAATTCTGGTTTCCCTGACTTGGCTTGTGTAAACGGTATTGTGTATTTTCTGGCTTCCTTGACCTCGGCTTTCCCTTTGACCATTCTCTGTCTCTAGCGTATTAGTCCGGCCATTCTAAGGTCCGGTTTACGCTCTGTCCTTTTATTTTCCTTTCCTTGTATATGTATATGTTTACATAGTTTCTGCATGCTGGACCACACTAGTAGTCGTGACACTCCATTTTTACTGTCTTATTTATCCTTATTTTACCCTTTACCCCTTGGCGCACCCTATTGTTTTATATTTCTACCATTTCTTTGGGGTTTTTAGGAGATAAATTTTAACCGTTTAGTTGTGCTGCCTTCCCCATAGTTATTCAGCGCTGTTTCATTCCTCTTTTTTACCCTAAGATTGTATTAGTGACAGTTTTCTGGGGGGAGTGTCTTTCAGGTTGGTGGTGTTTGGAGATTCCATTTATATCTTACTGCAAATTTGTGCATTAATAAGAAATGTCTCAGGCAGCTCATTTAAATCTATGCTCCTTTACACATTTGAATAGTAATGTGCTCCTATTTCTGTATTCACATATCTTCATCCATGACTGCTATCGGTTGGTGGTAAGTGTTCATAGACCATGAGCCTGAATAGACACCCTAAATATTTTTACATGTCAAGCGTGGTGAGAAATATATAATTCAGGTGTGGCATGGCTTCAAATTTAAAATGATGTATTTAAACAGAAAGGTATATATTTGGCAAGGGGCTTTAAAGAGACCAGACAATGCAGCAGTATGGCATATGGCATTGTGCTCAGCAACAAAGTAGCTACTGATAGATTGTAAACGTTAGAATGCACTTGAGGTCCAACTCAGCTGACCAATGAACTTTGCATTAGTTGATGAGGGCATTGTTTTTATAAAAGCCCAAATGAGAAAAGAAATGGCCTGCATTGGACATTCCATTGCCACTTTTGGATCAACGGTGAGAGCACAGCTACAGGGTGCTGGAACAGCAGTGAATGAAGGTTAGTGATGACAGTGTTGGGATAGTATAGTCCGGGGCTATGAGATGGTAGTGCAGAAATAGCAAATAGTGATGAAATGATGTGCAAATAATGTAAGAAATATAGAGTAGGTCGCTGAAGTACCTAATTGTTACACGTACGTTCCGATTGATACTACAGGGATGCCAAATCTAAATCAAAGCATGACTCTAAATTAAAATATTGTGTGGTATTGGATGAAATCTTACCAGGTGGAAGGAAAATAAGCAAAAAAAAATACCACAGTGTGTGTGTCTTGTTGCACACCGACCGCGTTCCTATTCAAACATCATCTCGAACACCGCCAGACATCCCTCTTACCCAAGCAGTATCCGCATCTGGCAAAATTACAGATGCTGGCAGCTGCGCACTACAGCCTTTTATGGCTCCATAGGTCTTACCCATTTTCACACTCGTGAATGTCACGCACGTACTGACATCACATGATCTCTGTGAGCCAATCAGAGCCCTTCTTAGGCTATTTAAACATTTTCAGTGCCCAGTCGTGGTTTTGAATTTGGCTATGCACTATTTTCATTGATTCTTGTGTATTTTGACCCTGGCTTGTTGTTTGACTATTCGGACTTCTGTATCCCTTGACTTTTAGCTTGTCTACCATTCAAGCTCTGCGTGTTGGTTGTTAGACTAACCTGACCCTTGTTTTCTGAGGACATTACATATGGATAAAAAGAGATTTGATCAGGAAACATCTGTTGATTGTTTTGTCCTCAGATATACTGGGTAGTGTCAGTAAAGTATCATATGTGCTATATCCTTTTTTATTTTAGATTCCAATGGTGACAATGTAGGAATAAAGAGAGGGCTGGGCAAAGGCACAATCGGAATTACAGAGTGTGTAGCTCTGTAATTGCAGTGTAAGAGCTGTAGAATGCTGCTCTTAGTAATTTGTAGTAATACAGGCTGGGCCAAATTTCAAAGTAGGGTTTGAGGAGTCAATAACTTTTCATTAATTAACTAATTTCAATAATATTACATACAATGAATGCTTAACGTATGGAGATTTGTTTGACTAGGTACATAAGATGACATCTTTTAAATGAGCTCCATTTTCCGCCTTGCAAATTTGGGCTCTTTCAATTGCATTGTTGATAACATTAATGTTTGCGGCTCTAGCACTCAAATTCGTGCACAGATATTCTCCTTGAGCTGCTCAAGGGTACACGGTTTGTTCACGCACCCTCGCTCCTGTAATCGGGAGCTGAAAGGTCAATTAATCTGTGAATTTCTTGAAATTTTTCATTCGCCAGTTGCCTCAGTTTTGAAACTAAAATTCCACCATTTTTACTTATACTTTTTTTTGTGTGAAATTAGCCATTATGAATCTCCCAAAACTCAGTCAGAATATGTACATGCAAAAAAAAAAAAAAAAAAACTACGAACAAATAAG
Source organism: Pelobates fuscus (assembly GCF_036172605.1). Lineage (NCBI taxonomy): Eukaryota > Metazoa > Chordata > Amphibia > Anura > Pelobatidae > Pelobates > Pelobates fuscus. Next base: position 21,364,379 of record NC_086329.1, on the reverse strand, counting down.
TTATTTCTCCGTCAAATCCTACTCTGAGTTTTGGTCAACGCTGTATATTGATGGAGAAAATGAGAAGATGGTGGATGGAAGAGGAGAAATAGTAGAGCATACTGAGATGAATGATGACTACATAATTTGAGGTGTTTAGAGCTTTGTAATAGCAATGCAGGAATAGTTGAGAGTGAGGAGCTGGTTGATAGTAGAGATTGCTGAGGTTAATGTTGGCAGCACAGGAAGGGCACAAGTTGCCAAGTTGGATGATACATAGTCCGGAGTGTGCGGCTGGTTGCGGAGAATCCAGAAATAGACAGTCGAGAGATGGGTAATGGTAGTTCAGAAATAGCAAAGTATTAAGCTGAGGATGTGTCAGTGCAAGAAAAAGTGAGATTGCAGCTAATGGTTGAGAGATAGAGCAGGAATATGAGAGTATGTAGCTAGACAATGATTGGTCGTGAAGGGATATGAGAGTATGGAGCTAGATAATGATTGATTGTAAAGAGATATGAGAGTATGGAGCTAGACTATGATTGGTTGTGAAGAAATAGGAGAGTGTGGAGCTGGACAATAATAGGCTGTTAAGAGATAGGAGAGTATGGAGATAGACAATGACTGGTTGTGAAGAGATATAAGAATATGGAGCTAGAAGATGATTGGTTGTGAAGAGATAGGAGAGTATGGAGCTAGACGATGATTGGTTGTGAATATGAGAGTATGGAGTTAGACGATGATTGGTTGTGAAGTTGAGAGTATGGAGCTAGACAATGATTGCCTGTGAAGAGATATGAGAGTATGGAGCTAGATGATGATTGGCTGTAAAGAGATATGAGAGTATGGAGCTAGACGATGATTGGCTGTGAATATGAGAGTATGGAGCTAGACGGTTATTGGTTGTGAAGAGATATGAGAGTATGGAGCTAGACTATGATTGGTTGTGAAGAAATATGAGAGTATGCAGCTGGACAATAATTGGCTGTTAAGAGATATGAGAGTATGGAGCTAGACTATGACAACGCTTGGTGATAGGCAGTGCAGGAATAGCAGGGTACCACACTTGGTAATGGACAGTGCAGGAAGAGAAGGGTACAATGCTTGGTGATCACCAGTGCAGGAAGAGCAAGGTACCACACTTGGTGATGGGCAGTGCAGGAAAAGCAGGGTATGATGATTGGTGAAGGGCACTGCAGGAACAGCAGGATAAAACACTTGGTGATGGGCAGTGCAGGAAGAGCAGGGTACAAGGCTTGGTGATGGCCAGTGCAGGAAGAGCAGGGTACAATGCTTGGTGATCGGCAGTGCAGGAAGAGCAGAGTACAATGCTTGGTGATGGGCAGTGCAGGACGAGCAGGGTTCAATGCTTGGTGATGGGCAGTGCAGGAAGAGCAGGGTACCACACTTGGTAATGGACAGTGCAGGAAGAGAAGGGTACAATGCTTGGTGATCACCAGTGCAGGAAGAGCAGGGTACCACACTTGGTGATGGGCAGTGCAGGAAGAGCAGGGTACAATACTTGGTGATGGGAAGTGCAGAAGGAGCAAGGTACCATGCTTGGTGATGGGCAGTGCCGGAAGAGCAGGGTACAATGCTTGGTGATGGCCACTGCAGGAAGAGTAAGGTACCACGCTTGGTGATGGACACTGAAGGAAGAGGAGGGTACAATGCTTGGTGATGGGCAGTGCAGGAAGAGGAGGGTACAATGCTTGGTGATGGGCAGTGAAGGAAGAGGAGGGTACAATGCTTGGTGATGGGCAGTGCAGGAAGAGCAGGGTACAATGCTTGGTGATGAGCACTGCAGGAAGAGCAAGGTACCACGCTTGGTGATGGACACTGAAGGAAGAGGAGGGTACAATGCTTGGTGATGGGCAGTGCAGGAAGAGTAGGGTACAATGCTTGGTGATGGGCAGTGCAGGACGAGCAGGGTACAATGCTTGGTGATGGGCAGTGCAGGACGAGCAGGGTACAATGCTTGGTGATGGGCAGTGCAGGAAGAGCAGGATAGAATGCTTGGTGATGGGCACAGCAGGAAGAGCAGGGTACAATGCTTGGTGATGGGCAGTGCAGGAAGAGCAGGGTGCAATGCTTGGTGATGGGAAGTGCAGAAGGAGCAAGGTACCATGCTTGGTGATGGAGAGTGCAGGAAGAGCAGGGTACAATGCTTGGTGATGGGCACTGCAGGAAGAGCAAGGTACCACGCTTGGTGATGGACACTGAAGGAAGAGCAGGGTACAATGCTTGGTGATGGGCAGTGCAAGAAGAGTAGGGTACAATGCTTGGTGATGGGCAGTGTAGGACGAGCAGGGTACAATGCTTGGTGAAGATCAGTGCAGGAAGAGCAGGATAGAATGCGTGGTGATGGGCACAGCAGGAAGAGCAGGGTACAATGCTTGGTGATGGGCAGTGCAGGAAGAGCAGGGTATGACACTTAGTGATGGGCAGTGCAGGATGGGCAGGGTGCAACACTTGGTGATGGGCAGTACCGGAAGAGCAGGGAACGATGCTTGGTGATCGGCAGTGCAGGAAGAGCAGGGTACCATGCTTGGTGATCGACAGTGCAGGAAGAGCAGGGTACCATGCTTGGTGATGGGCAGTGCAAGAAGAGCAGGGTACAATGCTCGGTGATGGGAAGTGCAGGAAGAGCAAGGTACCACGCTTGGTGATGGGCAGTGAAGGAAGAGCAGGGTACCAGGCTTGGTGATGGGCTCTGCAGGAAGAGCAGGGTACGATGCTTGGTGATGGGCACTGCACGAACAGCAGGGTAAAACACTTGGTGATGGGCACTGCAGGAAGAGCAGGGTACGATGTTTGGTGATGGGCACTGCAAGAACAGCAGGGTAAAACACTTGGTGATGGGCACTGCAGAGAGAGCAGGGTACAAGGCTTGGTGATGGGCAGTGCAGGAAGAGCAGGGTACAATGCTTGGTGATTGGCAGTGCAGGAAGAGCAGGGTACCACACTTGGTGATGGGCAGTGCAGGAAGAGCAGGGTACAATGCTTGGTGATGGGCAGCGCAGAGGGAGCAAGGTATCATGCTTGGTGATGGGCAGTACAGGAAGAACAGGGTACAATGCTTGGTGATGGGCAGTGCAGAAAGAGCAGGGTACAACATTTAGTGATGGGCAATGCAGGAAGAGCAAGGTACCACGCTTGGTTATGGGCAGTGAAGGAAGAGCAGGGTACAAGGTTTGGTGCTGGGCACTGCAGGAAGAGCAGGGTACCAGGCTTGGCAATGAGCACTGCAGGAACAACAGGGCACAACACTTGGTGATGGGCACTGCAGGAAGAGCAAGGTACCACGCTTGGTGATGGGTAGTACAGGAAGAACAGGTTACCATGCTTGGTGAAGGGCAATGCAGGAAGAGCAGAGTACCACGCTTGGTGATGGGCACTTCAAGAAGAGCAGGGTACTATGCTTGGTGATGGGTAGTGCAGGAAGAGTAGGGCAGGAAAGCTAGAGATTGGCAGTGCAGGGCTAGCAGGGTAAGAAGCTGGGTGATTGGCAGTGCAGCAATAACAAAATATGCTGGGCGACTGGCAGAATAAAAGATCATGCTGGGTTATTGGCAGTGCAGTAATGTGAGTGAATGATGAGTGATTGGCAGTGCAGTAATGTAAGTGTATGTTGGGTGATTGACAATGCAGCAATAGCATAGTGTGGAGATGGGTGGCGATTGGTCAAGCAGGGATATCATAAAACAAAGCTAGGTGATATAGGGCAAGAGTAGCAGAAAGAGCTATGGGGCAATAGTGAGGTGGGTTTCCCATCATGCATCCTTCCTGTAGGGGTGCGAGCCCATGCTGTGTCAGCTCACATTAACATCTTTCTCACAATAAGCTTGGCCCGACTATGCCATCCTGCCCCCGGCTAGTGACCTACTCTCTCCCTGCTACAGCATATTAACCATTAGACTAGACACAGCAAATTAAACCACAGTATACATGCAACATATTAACCATTAAATGTAAAACAGCCCTTTATCACATACGATATATTATAAACTATACACTAAATAAATATATTACCCTAAATGACATACAAAACATACATTAAATACAGCACAGGGGCCATACTGCAAATTAACCCAGAGAACATACAGCATCCTCTTCCATATGGTATATATACATAGCAGGTTAACCTACAATAAATCCAGCACATTAACCCCCTTCCAACTCAATATCTAAGCATTGAGTTACAGTGTCAGCTGAATCCTGCGTGCAGACAGGTTGAAATAAACAAGCCAGCAGTGAATTGGTTAATATCCTCCACTTCAAAAAAAGGTTAATGCCACAGTTTTCCAGTTACGTGAACAGATTTAACCCCTGGATTCCTGTAACTCTCCCCTGGGTTGTGTCAATGGAGGCGGACGCTCGTTAATCACAGTGAGCTGATGTTCCCAGGACCCGTGGGAATGGCTGCCACATTGATTACACATCTACAGCAGTTACCTCAACTTACAACAAGTCTATAGCTGTGTGGGGATGGCAGGCACAGGCCGCGGAAACACCGGACGGAGGCAGAAGTCAGGGAAGGAGAGACAGACGGAGTGACAGACAGATAAAGACAAGGGGGTAGAGGTACAAAGGTGAGAAAATGAGGGCAGTGAGAAACATTGTTTGATATTCTTTGTAAATAAACTAGTAAACTGTATGTCTCCTCCATATCCCTTATTGCAAGTCTCTGATACCACTATGCCAGCCTGTCTCCCTGTGAGACTGTCACTCTTGTTGTCCAGCAGTTTTGCACTGCACTTGTCACACAGTCTTTCATTCTCCCTTACTGCCAGACTCTCATTCAATCTTGCTACTGCCCTCTCTCCATGTCCTAGCCCCTTTCCATGGGAGTTAAATTCTCACTCTCTAAATCCACTCTGGGGTGCTAGTCTGTCACTTTTAATCTTTCACTCCCCTTCTAAGCCAGTTCATCTCACTCTCTCAAAACCAGTTACTCTCAATGGAAGCTAGTCTCTCACTTTCTCTAAGCCAGTTACTCTCGCTGGGTGTCACTCTCTCTGTGAGCCAGTTCATTCCATTTGGTGTTAGTCTCTCACTCTGTCTGTATCCCCAGTCTATCAAACATACGACATGCACCAATCCTTCCCTGTCTGTTGTGGGAGACGGTTTATGTGAAGCAGTAGGAGGGTTATAGGGATTAAGAACGTTAGGCGAGTTTGTGGGAATTACAAGTAAAGGGAGAGGTGCCTGGACAAACAGGAGATGTTATGGATGCTCATACAGAGGGATAGCTTACACACTGAACAATAGTTTGTAAAAGCATCACTCACATAGAGTGATAGAAGGAGCATGTGTTTGTGGAGTATTTGGAAGATCTTGGAGAAACAGAAGGGGTCATAGGAAGAAATATATGGAATAACAGAATAGTGACAGGAAGGGGTGTGAGGAGCAATATATATTATCATCCAGAGGCTATATGGCTTAATTGAAGGGCTTATAGGTAGGGATATACAAAGTAACAGGAGATGTTTTCTGAAAGGTTTCTCAGGGCAATAGCACAACTTATAGGGAGGGTTTGTGTACGAGTATTGTAAGAAGTTATTGGGTGAGGGTTCAAGGACTAATATAAGGTTATGTGGAGTGTTACGATGAGCTATAGGAAGGTTTACAATCTAGCAATATAAGAAAATCAAGGTAGGGAAAATATGGAACAATATAAGTGATAAAGAGGGGCTAAGTAAAGCAAATAGCAACATTAGCGGTGAGTGCGGTATTGATCATTAGTAGACATTGTAGAGGGGTCTTACATAGACCAAAAAATGGTTTCATGGAATTGTTCAATAATAGGGAGTTATATGGGGAGTTATATTTGATATGAATTTTGGTAAGGGATTATAGGTAAGGGGTATAGTAGGCATTAATAGGGATAATACATAGTACTGGAGATTTTTATACTATGTGCTTGGAGGTGTTTTAGGTATTAAAAAATGGAGTCATAGAAAATGTGATAAGGAAGTGCTACATGATGCAATAAGAGCAGTTATAAATAGTAATGGTTGTTTCTACAGAGTGTGTATAATGTAATGGGATGTGCTAAATCAAGGGGTTATACAAATCAATAAGAAAAATTACAAGAAAGCATTTAATGTAGCAACAGGAGGGATAATACAAAGTAATAGGCAGTGCTATATAGAGGGGGCTACACTGCGTTTTAGGGAGGTGTTTGATAGACTAATACAATATGCAATAAGGAGTTATATGAGCGAAGAGTTACATTGAGTAAAAAGATGTTCAATAAGGAGAGAACACACACAGTAATATATAAATAGTGTTAAATGGAGAAACTGCACAGAGTAATAGGTGGTGCTATACGAAGGGGTTATATAGAATAAAGGTGTAATAAGAACGAGCCAATAGGGTTATATGAATTAACAGAAATAATATGGAGTAAGAAATGGATAGGATGTGTACGATTTTTATTACAAAAAAATTATAATAATAAGATTGTCAATGAATTTAAATAGAAACAAGAATGGCTAGGAAGGTTATTTAGACTATTTATTAAGTGATTATTGGGCAGGTATGATTTCAGATTTCACAGAACTGACAGTGTTAGACACCCGATTAAACGTCTCCCATTATAAAGCCCGAATTTACACAGTAGACTCCATCTGACAGACAGGTGATGGCTGACAGTCTGCATTAAATGGTGAAAATCACACAGCAGTCAATAAGAATTTCAAATCCAGAGGTTTCCTCTCCAGAAATCATGCCTCACAAAGCTAATCAAGGCATGATTGCTTCACTGCATAAAAATGGCAAAATAACAAAACACAAATCGCTATCTGCTAATCATTTCAGAGAGCAGACGCTCCCCCCCCCCCCCCCCCCCCCCAACCCCCACATACACACACCCGGAGGATAAAGAGACACACCTGAAATATGTGGAGTGAGCTTAAACAGAACAAGAAAAACTGCGCAATAAATAAGTTATCAGCTCCAAAGACCTTGGCATAACGGTGCCAGGTGCACATGCCAAAGCATCACAAACACAGGGCACGAGGACCACGTTGTCTGTGGGCGTCTAATTACAAATCCTTTAATATACATCTAGAGCACTCACCGTCCTGCCCAAAACCTCAAAAGCCCAAAACCTAAAACCAAGAGATATTTCTTCTGGGAAGAAAACCTAGCAGAAAACATCAAACCGCTATGATCCCAGTTTTCAAAACAGCACACAGCAAAAGGATATCTCGATAAACATTTAATCTAAAAATCGAGATTTAGCCTACAACATACAGGCATAAAAATCATTTAAAATAGAAAATAAGCTTAAAATAAAAAAAAAATAAAAAAAATAATGAAAATAAAATCAACCAATAAGCTTAATATTTTTGGGAGGATCATTTGGCATATGTCATTCTTTTGGCATTGAAAGGGTTAACGCCAAAGGAATTTAATACTGTTAATAACATTAATATATAAGGGAAAAAATGAAGCGATGAGGTAAGGGGGAGGTGGCAGCACACGCGTCGAGCTTGACAATTCTCTGCGCTACTGCGCAAGCTTTTAATGTATTCCAATACAGAATCCTCAACGCCCCCTCAGAGATAAATACGAAAACGCCCCTTCTGCCTTCCACTTAAGAACGTAGTTATTTTGGGTTCTTCAGAAGGAGGGTGTTGGGAGAAAGGGTCAGAAAGAGTGGGGTGCTATGTGGGAGGGTATACAGCCACCTCGATACCATGTATCATCTATCTAACCTCCAGGCTGTGAGCGAGGAGCCAACATTTCATGGATGGTTACCCATAATCATTATCACTCGACGTCCGACCTCCCCATAAGGCTTCTATAGCTGAGCCTATTTCGCATTCCCACAGGGTTCTCCATCACAGACACCCACAAATCTGACATTCCTCATTTCACTCTAGCTTGCGACATGGAAATACGGGCGAAAAGAAGTAAAAAAATGGCGTTGGGTACCACTTTCATCCCCATCTACTCTCATCGCTTCCCCCTCACTGCCTCTCTCCTCCCCCAATCTCAGCCCCCCACCCGTCGACGATCCACTTCGGCAAAGCATTGCTTGGTATATTTTGCACCAGGAGAGGGCGAAGGGTGGAGGGGGGGGGGGGATAACATCCCTCACGAGGGGGAGAACGTGAGTCTTTGTGTATATACATTCCCCTCAAAATTACTGCAACACGCACAAACTTACAACCATGACATCTTTTGAAGCCAGACATGCATGAGACATGGGGTAGAGAGAGGGTGATGTTGCAAGGTTGAACAGGGAGTGTGGGGGGAGGGAAGGGGGGGGCTCATACTTAAAGATACCTACATAAAACAAAAAATAAAGTACAAACAACGGAATATAAAAAGAGAACAATTTTCCTAATCCACCCTGGTAAATACATTTTGTGCGCGCCTGTGTGTGCAGTTGTTAGTGTTCCCGATATCTCAGTTTTGCAGCTGTGGGTCTAATCGCACAGCTATTAAAGCCCCCCCCTCCTCCCCCTCCTGCACACTCTCTCGTCCACTTTTACATTGATGGGGGGAAAATAATGCGTCTTATGGATAATGAAACTAAATAGGCAGCCAGTGCTAGCAATCAGCACAATAATTGCACCCTTTATTCCATGCAACTAGCGATGACTTCCCCCAAAGAACTGCTAAAATAAACAGGACAAATCAGACTGAACACGGAGATGGCCTGTAATATAAAGAGTCAGAACATTCTATTCAGACCAGGAATTATTTAACCTTCAAATCTGCTACCTGAAGCCAGGTGTTCCCACCCTGTTTATATGGATACAATTTTAGTAGCAAAAAAAATCGAAATTTTACACAACAGATTCAAAAGTAGGGGGAAAAAAAGAATTAAAAACACTAGCAACCAAAATGTTTCTAAGCAGATAGAAAAAAATGGAGAAATGGCAGCCTTTTACTTCCCCAACGGAATAATCCTACCCTCTCTATAAATTCAGATAGGAGAAGATGACGTGTGTAAAACAAACAAAAAAAAGATCAAATTCACAAATATAAAGAAAGGACATAAAATGCGGAATTTCACACAAAACAAAATTTACAGATAGTCACACAATGTCCTTCTACAAACATTTAGAAAAGTTCAATTTCTACAATTCAATTTTTAAAAGCAAACGGTGAAATTTTCGAAAGACAAAACCATTTTCAGTAAATGTATTTATCAGCATTTGAGAAGAAAATGGAGGTATCTTTAATTTCACGCTAAGGTTCCCTCGTAACAAGTCCATCCCTTCGGCAAATTCCTCCCCCCTTCATCTCCCTGTTCACGATTTGGCCCATTTTTTATAGTAGAAATATGTAAAAAAAATATATATATAAATTCGTGCAGCAGACAAAAAACTAAATTATATTTCTTAGATAAAGGGAAGTAACAAAAAGAATTTAAACTAAATTATCAATTTCTGCAAAACATTTCACTCCTAAATTCTAAAAAAAAAAAGATTATATTTAAATGCTATATTTTAAATTACATCTGCATAAAATTATTTGACAAAAGATAAAAAAAATGTAATGTTCAATTTTTCTTTTTAAAAATTAAAATTATATGTGTGTGTATTTAGTGTGTATCTATATATATATATATAAATTCTGTTCTTCACATTTCAGATGTTTGGTAAATCACGGCTTGTTTTTTTGGTTTTGGTTTTTCTTAGTAAAATTATAACACAAAATTAAAAAAAAAATGACATTCCATTTTTTTAAAGAAAAAAAAAGAAAAGTTGCCTTTTCTTATTCCCTTTTTTTCTGGCCTCCGGTAGAAAAGGAGAAGAGGGAGCATCACAATATCACAGTCACCTACAGAAAGGATCAAAGTCAACCACACTCCCAATGCATGACATCACTGGCTGAAAACGCGGCACGGCCCGTTTAGAAAAATACATTCCTAAATATCTAGGTATTACAGACATATAGGAACACAGTAGAAAACACACACCTCTAAAGCTATAAAAAATGAAAATATTAACACCTCTGTAAATATGCCTGCTATATTTATATATATATATATATATATATATACACATACACACACACAATATTATATTGATACACAAAAATGTGTATCAATAAATATATATATATATATATATATACACACACACACACACACACACATTTACACACACATATATATATATATATACACACACAGAGACACCTATATATACATTGAGTAAAGGGACAGTGTGACAGATAATATAAGGTGCAATAATGTGTGTTATATATGTCAGTGCAGTTGAGCAGTGAGTATAAGTGTGAGTGATGTAGAATAATAATTGTGTGTGTGACCTGGGTGAGCACTGAGCAGTGAGTGAGTGATGTGCAGTGAGTGTTGATTATAGTGAGGTTGCTCTGCAGTGAGTAGTTTGGGAGTGAGAGTACTCAGTGTGTGAATATGAGTGTTGTACAGTGACTGTCAAGGAGGGTACCCAGTGTGTGAGTATGAGTGTTGTACATTGACTGTAGTGAATGAGAGTATCCAGCGTGAGTATGAGTGTTGTTCCATGACTGAGTGAGTGAGGATACCCAGTGTGAGTATGAGTACAATGAGTGTCAGTGCAGTGAGTGATGGTGTCCATTGTGAGTATGAGTGTTGTACAATGGCTGTCAGTGCAGTGAGTGAGGATATCCAGTGTGTGAGCATGAGTACAATGAGTGTCAGTGAAGTGAGTGAGGATATCCAGTGTGTGAGTATGAGTACAATGGCTGTCAGTGCAGTGAGTGAGGATATCCAGTGTGTGAGTATGAGTACAATGAGTGTCAGTGCAGTGAGTACAATAAGTGTCAGTGCAGTGGGTACAATGAGTGTCAGTGCAGTGACTAAGGGTGCCCAGTGTGAGTATGAGTGTTGTACAATGACTGTCAGTGGAGTGGGGGTCACTGTGAGTGTTCTGTAGTGAGTGTGAGTGGCCTAAGGTTGAGTTGGAGTGTTGTCTATGAAGTTTGAGTGGCCTGAAGGTGAGTGTGAGTGCTGTGCACTGAGTGTGAGTGTCCTGTAGGGGGGAGTCTGTAGCCCCACCACACACTGCCCCCTGCTGACCTGGCTGCCGGGAGATTGGTGTCCTGTGCACTGAGCGGCTCCAGCCTCACACTGCCCGTGCTGCCTGGGATCCACACACTGCGCGACTGGCCCCGCCCACCCCGCCACGGCCCCGCCCAGACACCGCCCACTGCACGGCACACCACACGTTCCAGGCGCGGCCAGTCACGCCCACCTGTCACAAACCACGCCCACTGGAACAGAAACACGCCCAGACCATGCCTTTTCAAAGGGCAGGAGCGGGAGGGGCGGCATGCATGTGATCTCAGCGCTAGGTAGAGCTCCTAACCCGGGCACCTACACAGGGGCACACCCTGTCTGTCCACCACACGGCCCACACTCACTGCTTTACAGCACCTGCCCATTGTCACCATTACAAGAGCCCTCTGACACTCACTGGGTTAAATCAAATTAGACATGGGGATAGCAGCCACCCATCAAAGGGTTAAATCAAATTAGACTTGGGGGTGCCAGCCAAACATCAAAGGGTTAAATCAAATTAGACATGGGAGTGACAGCCAACAATCAAAGGGTTAAATCAAATTAGACATAGGAATGCCAGCCAACCATCAAAGGGTTAAATCAAATTAGACATGGGAGTGACAGCCAACCATCAAAGGGTTAAATCATATTAGACATGGGAGTGACAGCCAACCATCAAAGGGTTACATCAAATTAGACATGGGAATGCCAGCCAACCATCAAAGGGTTAAATCAAATTAGACATGAGGATGCCAGCCAACCATCAAAGGGTTAAATCAAATTAGACATGAGGATGCCAGCCAACCATCAAAGGGTTAAATCAAATTAGACATGGGAATAACAGCCACCCATCACAGGGTTAAATCAAATTAGAAATGGGAATGCCAGCCACCCATCAAAGGGTTAAATCAAATTAGACATGAGGATGCCAGCCAACCATCAAAGGGTTAAATCAAATTAGACATGGGGATGCCAGCCACCCATCAAAGGGTTAAAGCAAATTAGACATGGGAATGCCAGCCAACCATCAAAGGGTTAAATCAAATTAGACATGAGGATAGCAGCCACCCATCAAAGGGTTAAATCAAATTGGGCATGAGGATGCCAGCCAACCATCAGAGGGTTAAATCAAATTAGACATGAGAATAACAGCCACCCATCACAGGGTTAAAACAAATTAGACATGGGGATAGCAGCCAACCATCAAAGGGTTAAATCAAATCAGACATGAGGATAGCAGCCACCCATCAAAGGGTTAAATCAAATTAGACATGAGGATGCCAGCCAACCATCAAAGGGTTAAATCAAATTAGACATGAGGATGCCAGCCAACCATCAAAGGGTTAAAACAAATTAGACATGGGGATACCATCCATCCATCAAAGGGTTAAATCAAATTAGACACGGGAATGACTGACACCCATCAAAGGGTTAAATTGGAGCAAAATGAAACCTGAATGGCAAAATGAGCCGAGCTGTAACTATAGCCAATATAAAAACAATATTTTAAAGTACGTTTTGTTTGTAAGATTGCTATTTGCATTTCAAATTTTGGTAAAGAAAGCTTTATGAATTACCCAAAATTCACATTTTACTAATAACACTGACAGGATTATTCTCTACAGAGACACCTTCAGGGAATTCAAAAATAATTTCAAATTGAAGACCAAAATAGCCAGACTGCTGAAAAAAATCTTAAAGTTGTCTATGCTTCACAGTTCGACTTCTTTAACTTCACAATTATAATTCACTTTGAATTCTCAACAATTCTCAGTTTAGTGAATACAGTAACAGTGATAATGTGTAACAGGTTGCTGGTCTCTGGAGGTGAATCCCAAATAAACAGGGCCAGTTCAGTTGACACAGGTACGTACGGTAGACCTACTCTTCTCAAAATGGATGTTGTAGCCACCAAGGATAAGGGTTTACGCCTATGTATAAAGAGAACAGGTTGTGTTGGTGTTTTATTGTACCAATTATACAATATACCCAGGGTACAGCATACTGACTCTACTCAGACAGTGTGTTAACTTAACAATGAATTGTAGTAAATTGAACACTGAATTGTCAAGCTACAACTATAGTCGAGTTGGATGGTTCCCCCCCCCCCCCCCCCCCCCCCCACAAAATAAGCACTCATTGCATTGTTTTGCAATGCAGCTGTCAACCCACCATAACTCACTGTTTACAGAATACCCTCACCCATCAATTATCAGTGTGCAGTTGATACCTTGAAAAATCTTCCAAATGGTTTCTCACAAGCAAACCCTCTTAAATAGAATGTTTAGGATATGTGAAAGGCATGTAAGACATGTAAATCATGGGAAGGTTTAGATTTGCAGACAACGTGATTTGTCCTGCAATAGGAGTGTTCATGCACTGCTGGTGAATTAGAAATCTAATTGCAAAATGTATGGCAATACAGACAGTTTGGTAAAAAAAATCTCCAACTGAGCTATAGTCAAATCTTAGCTATTTTACCCCTAAATGTGCAATCCAGCATTTATTGAATAAACACTTGTTTATCTGCATTGATCTGATGTATTGTTTAACCAGTCAGCTAAGCCCAACAACAGTGATTTCACCATGAATTGGTAAATAAGTGCAAGCCCCACTATAGACAGGGTCTGTAAATAGCACCTCGGAGTGGTAAGGGTTAACCGTTTGAGTGTCGCGTGGATGAGCACAGTGCTATGTTTCTCCAGAGCTTCAGCCATGATCAGCATGTTGCGGACTTATGTCTGTAGGGCAGATATCTAGATCTATCCAACTAAATCAAACTGTTTTTTTTGTTTTCCGTTATAAACACTAAGGTGAAACTACATAAGTAACTGCTATGTACTATAGATTGAGGGCCGACATGCATCTAAAGGTCAGAGACAGGCAATGGTACCCATAAATATAGTTTATTCACTAAATTAAAAATTGTGGAGACTCGGAATGGAAATTGCACATTTTTGCCAAAAAAATAGCTTAACCACCAAAATTCGCCAACATTGCTTTTTTATTCAGTTCCGCCATATTGGTGTGAAATGTACAATTTCTTTGTCAATTCTCCAAAAATTCACAGTTTAGTATATACACCCTTCTGCTTTTTTAGGATATCAATTTATGTTGGCCCACTACAAAAGATATAACAAGATACTATTTTCATCTGTTATTTTACAATATGCAATACAAAGATTCCCCAATCTAATACGTAAAACTTAATTAATATGTATCATAGAAAGACCCATAGATGCAAAGAAACCCTTCATCCTGTTAGATGGATGGGCTATAAAGACTCCTACCCATGTCTAGTCTGTATACCTTAAGTATTTAGACGGTTACACATGTTTTGTTGTCTTGGCATTGTATCCAGGTCTATTGGATTTCAATTTAAACAATGACTAAGGGGATAAAATACAGACAGTTAATTGTGATTGTATGAGAATTACATAAAAAACTGTGACTATGCAAGGGATACAACTAAGCTACATTTTAAAATCTGTGAGGAACCTGGCAAGGCCTATGCAAACTCTCAAAGCTGGGAGTGTACATTTGGACAGGCCTCCATGGAATGTACAAGGAAATATATCCATCATGTTAATATAGGTCAGTAGATGACGTACGTGAAGAATAATACAAAGTGTGTTACCAATCCATAGTGTGGTCAGACTAAACGCAAAGAAAGCAGGCATCAGTAGCCATTTAGCAAGTATAGCTAAACGAATAGACAAAATGAATGCCAATGTTAGGCAAGTCCAAGGTTTCCAGAAAAGATAAGAATAAGGTAGGGCAGGAATACAGAAGACAAGAATTATGAGATCTAGAAAGCTCTAGAAGTGTCAGGTTGTGAACGCACATAGGGCAACAAACCAAGAAAGGGTCACAAGGAACCAGCGAATCGAGATTTTATAGTGCAGCATTTGGCTTTTGTTCAGCCATCATGTGACTAGACCAAAGTGCCACGGTGCGTCTGCATTGATATAGCCAATGGCAATTGGTGCAGCCCTTAGCCAGCACAGGCTTTTGGTTACTTAAAGGTGGTTTGCATGAGTAGGCAGTGTCTGGAATGCCGCCTAATATCAACAAGGCTTTGACAGTCTAAAGACAAAGAAAGCCTTATAAATAGCTGGCACGAGAAGGCAGTTTTGAACTGTATTTGCTAGTGGTTCATTGTGAAAGAATTCAATTAAAGAGTCATGATCTCACCAAGTTTCTAGTGGGAGCCCCGGTGCCGGAACGTGTTGCACAAGCTTTCCTCTTAACAACATCTTTCATCCTTAGGTTGAGTACTTGAATCGCTGGTGGCCACAGGGACATTGCTGATGTCCAACACACTGTACAAGAATGAAAAACAAAACACAAAATTGCAGCATAGCAAAAACAGACCTGATCAGCAACACATGTCAAACGAGCAATGGCAAAATTCATAGTTAGGAAGAAGTCAGCTCAGCAGGTTGGTACCACAGAAAGAACAGAGATGCCTTGAACTTGGAAACAGTGGTCCAGATAGACAGACACAACTCAGGTATCAGGAAGTGGGCAGAGGATTGAAAGACAAATAGACAGACAAACAGACAGGAACCAGGATATGGATATCACTAGTCAATACCAAATAGAACCTACAACTAACAGGCAACTTTGTATTAAGTAAACACAACTTCCCATGAAGAGTACCTTCCATTTCATTGTCCAACATCTCCTATTTGGTGCCACTGCACCTCTAAACATTTTGTGGTATTGAAGGGGGAGATAGACAGCATGACAGCAACCACACAGAGCTTGTGGAAGGGGATCAAGGCTCCACATGAAGATACAAGCCAGGGTAGACATAGAAATAGAGGGGCACTCAGGTAGGTGGTGCTAGTCACCCAATTTTAAGAACATTTAAGTCACGTAATCTTAAAGTTATTGTACTTGGGACATAGTTTTATGTCATTTGCATTCAATATTGTCCTGAAATCAACAAAGTCAGAGAGTTCCAGTGGGAACCATACATGTTCATGACATGACACTACCACCAGGTTTCACAGACACAATGCTACATTTTTTTAGGGTTATTTAATAAAGTGAGAATGCAAAGTGATTTTAAAATTTAAGGCCACGGTAACAGAAATGAAGCACAGCTGGCTTTTTTCACCATTTTTTCCCCAATTGGCTATGTTGAGCTTAAACTTGAAATTCACATTGAATTCTAACATTGGTGAATAACTCTGTTGGATCACATTCACTTCTCATCTTTCTTCCCATTCCATTTTCTATCAGCTAACTATAGGGTAATGTTCATCATATGTCACATGTCTTTACAAGTTCCAGAACCCTATATATTTGTAGTTTATAGCAGTCTGATCATTCTATTGTTGAGGGTTACATTTTCTTTGCATTTTGTGGTTAACACTGTTGTAGTGTTCTCAATATGGCATTCTACTATGCCCAGACCCTAAAGAGTATTCTTTATCTGTTTGACAAGAAAATAAATGACTTTTTACGTGAAATACTTAACCACATTGTTGATTTTCTATTTTACATATATGTAATACTCAGATCCTTTATTGATGTGCACATACGAGAGAGAGAGAGAGAGAGGGAGAGAGAGAGAGAGTGGGTGTGTACCTGCAAATATTTTCCACCTTTTTACATGTGTGTAAGAGAAGGACATTCCCTTTTTTCATTACATCTGTCTAATAGAAATATTCCACCTGCTACAGGAACATAAAAGAAAGTATCACCCTGTCAAATGGATATAATAGAATGAGTCCCCCTATTACATGTATGCAAACACCAACTGGTAATTATATGCTCTATGTACACACCTAGAGAGCACAAAATACGTCCAAATAATAGTGGCCATTTATTATCTGAACAAGAGCATAAAGGGAAATAAAGCTACGTATTGAATATTGTAGAAAAGGACAGTGAGCTAACAGATTGTGAAAGCAGTATTAGTTGAATACCGTGTCAGTGCCGCATTATGGCCTTTTGATGTCACAGTATGCAATCTATCTCCCAAAACACTCTCCACACTCTTTCCTGTGTTGTGTGCCCCTTGGCAGCTAATTTCTATAAATTGTACCCCTCATATTAGCAAAATTGTGTAATTAATTATTAATGAGCTATTATTTCAAATTTACATGTTCTTATCTGCCCCATCTCCCCTTTTCTCTACCCCAGGCTCACGTGCTCTTCCTTTGCCAAAGTTCCTGTTCTTCCTCTGCCCCAAGCTCCCCTGCTCGTCCTCTGCCCCAAGCTCCTCCTCTGTACTGGCTCCCCTGCTCTCCCACTGACACCCACATATAAATACACTAACACACATAGATATACACACTCGTACACAGATACAGACACACAGATGCACATACTGACACGTACACACGTACACACAGACTCACCGATGCACACACTGACACAGACACACTCACACACACACACGCATACATACCTACATACAGATACACACACTGACACATACACACTCATGCAGACACAAACACTCAGAGGCACACATTGACACACACTAACACATGTAATATTTTTTTATATTTTTAGCCACCCTCCTGTCAACATATCTTTAATGTGCAGGAGGGTAGCTTCCTTGAGGTCCTGGTGCTGGTTGAGTCTGATACGAGTTTGGGTATGGGGCTGGAACTGACCTTGCTTCTCCCCCACTCCTTTGCCTGCTCTCTGCCTATATCTGTGAGGAAGTGACAGGTGCTTACTTCCTCCCAGAATTGGCGATATTACAGAGACCTGGTTAAAGGGCCACTGTGCTTGACCAGGCCCCTGTTGCACTTAAAGCCATCAAATGGGCACACTCATCTTGTGAGTCCCGGTGCAGCTGTGTGGGCACTAGGTCCGCCGCTGGTTCTTCATGTACCCTGGGTATACTGGTTTGTAGCCCTGGGGGTATGCATACCACAGGTTGAGAACTGCTGGTCTGAGAGAAACTAATGCCCTCTCCCTGTAGACTATGCTTTGGCTATGGTGCTGAATCCCAGTACACCCAGTGAGAGGAGTCTGTCTGTACTCTGTTACTAGTGCTGAAACCCATTATGTCCTGACTGTGTGATAGGAACCTGTGTGTGTGCATTGCCCATGGGGTTGAATCCCAGTATATCCAGTGTCTGTGCTCTGTCGATGGAGTTGAATTCCAGTATATCCAGTGTTTGTGCTCTGTCTATAGTATACCCAGTGTCTGTTTGTGCTCTGTCCATAGTACACCCAGTGTCTGTTTGTGCTCTGTCCATAGTATACCCAGTGTCTGTTTGTGCTCTGTCCATAGTATACCCAGTGTCTGTTTGTGCTCTGTCCATAGTACACCCAGTGTCTGTTTGTGCTCTGTCCATAGTATACCCAGTGTCTGTTTGTGCTCTGTCCATAGTATACCCAGTGTCTGTTTGTGCTCTGTCCATAGTATACCTAGTGTCTGTTTGTGCTCTGTCCATAGTATACCCAGTGTCTGTTTGTGCTCTGTCCATAGTATACCTAGTGTCTGTTTGTGCTCTGTCCATAGTATACCCAGTATCTGTTTGTGCTCTGTCCATAGTATACCCAGTGTCTGTTTGTGCTCTGTCCATAGTATACCCAGCGTATGTTTGTGCTCTGTCAATAATATACCCAGTGTCTGTTTGTGCTCTGTCCATAGTATACCCAGTGTCTGTTTGTGCTCTGTCCATAGTATACCCAGCGTCTGTTTGTGCTCTGTCAATAATATACCCAGTGTCTGTTTGTGCTCTGTCAATAATATACCCAGTGTCTGTTTGTGCTCTGTCCATAGTATACCCAGTGTCTGTTTGTGCTCTGTCCATAGTATACCCAGCGTCTGTTTGTGCTCTGTCCATAGTATACCAAGTATCTGTTTGTGATCTGTCCATAGTATACCCAGTGTCTGTTTGTGCTCTGTCCATAGTATACCCAGTATCTGTTTGTGCTCTGTCCATAGTATACCCAGTATCTGTTTGTGCTCTGTCCATAGTATACCCAGTGTCTGTTTGTGCTCTGTCCATAGTATACCCAGTATCTGTTTGTGAACTGTCCATAGTATACCCAGTGTCTGTTTGTGCTCTGTCCATAGTATACCCAGTATCTGTTTGTGCTCTGTCCATAGTATACCCAGTATCTGTTTGTGCTCTGTCCATAGTATACCCAGAGTCTGTTTGTGCTCTGTCCATAGTATACCCAGTATCTGTTTGTGCTCTGTCCATGGTATAACCAGCGTCTGTTTGTGCTCTGTCCATAGTATACCCAACGTCTGTTTGTGCTCTGTCCATAGTATACCCAGTGTCTGTTTGTGCTCTGTCCACAGTATACCCAGTATCTTTTGTGCGCTGTCCATAGTATACCCAGCATCTGTTTGTGCTCTGTTTGTGCTCTGTTCATAGTATACCCAGCATCTGTTTGAGCTCGGTTCATAGTGCTGAGTACCAGTATACCCAGTGTTTGTTTGTGCTCTATCCATAGTATACCCAGTTTCTGTCTGTGCTCTATCCATAGTATATCCAGCATCTGTTTGTGCTCTATCCATAGTGCATATCTGGCTAATATGGCAGGTAAGGTTTCAGACCACCACTGTAAAGCTAATTTTGCTGTAAGGCAAATCACAGTCTTTATTCATTTGCTAGTGCATATAAAAGCCTTAAAATATGTTTACACTTTGCAATAAATTAATAAATAAATAAATAAACTAACAAATAAATAAATAAACCAGATGTAAAAATTGAAAACTAAAAATAGTTCATTAATAAATCCAGTGACCAGTGAGAGGAGTCTGTAAATACTGTGTCCATAGTGTTATATCCCAGTATACCCAGTGACTGAGAAAAGCCTATATATACTGTGTACATAGTGTTATATCCCAGTATACCCAGTGACCGAGAAGAGACTGTATATATTGTGTACTTAGTGTTAAATCCCAGTATACCCAGTAAATTACAAGAGTCTGTATATACTCTTATACTGTGTACATAGTGTTAAATCCAAGTATACCCAGTGAATGACAAGAGTCTGTATATAATGTGTACTTAGCGTTAAATCTCAGTATACCCAGTGACTGAGAGGAGCCTGTATATACTGTGTACATAGTGTTTAATCCCAGTATACCAGTTGAATGAGAAGAGCCTGTATATATTGTGTACATAGTGTTAAATCCCAGTATACCCAGTGACTGAGAAGAGTCTGTATATACTGTGTACATAGGGTTCAATTCCAGTATACTCAGTGACAGAGAAGTCTGATATTTTCCATCCATGCTGACTACCAGTATACCCAGTGACTGAGAAGAGCCTGTATATACTGTGTGCACATAGTGTTAAAACCTAGTATACCCAGTGAATGACAAGAGTCTGATATTTTCCATCCATGCTGACTACCAGTATACCCAGTAATTATATGAGATGAGTCTGTCTCTGCTGTGTACACAGTGCAGAATCACAGTATACCAGTTACTGTGTGAGTGGACCTGTTTGTGCTCTTTTCAAACTGCTGAATCTCAGTACAGTATATCCTATAACTGTGTGAGCCAATCTGTGCTTTGTCCATGGTTCTGAATTCTAGAATACCAAGTGATTGAGGAGATGCTGTCTGTGCTTTGTCCATGGTTCTGAATTCTAGAATACCAAGTGATTGAGGAGATGCCGTCTGTGCTCTGTCCATGGTTCTGAACTCTGGAATACCAAGTGATTGAGGAGATGCTGTCTGTGCTCTGTCCATAGTGCTGAATCCCAGTATACGCAGTGAGAGATAGGAGCTAAATTGTTCAAGGCACATAATGCTGAATCCCAGTGCACTAACTGTGTGAAATAGCTGTCTGTGTTCTGTCCATAGTGCTGAATCTGAGTATACCCAGTAACTATTTGAGATGAGTCTGTCTGCGCTTTGTACATAGAACTACATTTTAGTATACCCAGTTAATGAGAAGAGTCTGTATATACTGTGTACTTAGTTGTAAATCCCAGTATACCTAGTGACTGAGTGAGGGGGGACTGTATGTGCTGTGTATATAGTACTGACTCCCAGAATGCCCAGTGATTGGACCTGTATGTGCTCTGTATATAGTACTGACTCCCAGCATACCCAGTGATTGGACCTGTATGTGCTCTGTATATAGTACTGAATCCCAGCATACCAAGTGATTGGGTCTGTAAGTACTCTGTATATAGTACTGAATCCCAGCATACCCAGTGATTGGACCTGTATGTGCTCTGTATATAGCACTGAATCCCAGTATACCCAGTGATTGGACCTGTATGTGCTGTGTATATAGTACTGAATCCCAGCATACCAAGTGATTGGGTCTGTACGTACTCTGTATATAGTACTGAATCCCAGCATACCCAGTGATTGGGCCTGTATGTGCTGCGTATATAGTACTGAATCCCAGCATACCCAGTGATTGGGCCTGTATGTGCTGCGTATATAGTACTGAATCCCAGCATACCCAGTGATTGGACCTGTATGTGCTGTGTATATAGTACTGAATCCCAGCATACCCAGTGATTGGGCCTGTATGTGCTGCGTATATAGTACTGAATCCCAGCATACCCAGTGATTGGGCCTGTATGTGCTCTGTATATAGTACTGAATCCCAGCATTCCCAGTGATTGGACCTGTATGTGCTCTGTATATAGTACTGAATCCCAGCATTCCCAGTGATTGGGCCTGTATGTGCTGCATATATAGTACTGAATCCCAGCATACCCAGTGATTGGGTCTGTATGTGCTCTGTATATAGTACTGAATCCCAGCATTCCCAGTGATTGGACCTGTACGTGCTGTGTATATAGTACTGAATCCCAGCATACCCAGTGATTGGGTCTGTATGTACTCTGTATATAGTACTGAATCCCAGCATACCAAGTGATTGGATCTGTATGTGCTCTGTATATAGTACTGAATCCCAGCATACCCAGTGATTGGACCTGTATGTGCTCTGTATATAGTACTGAATCCCAGCATTCCCAGTGATTGGACCTGTATGTGCTCTGTATATAGTACTGAATCCCAGCATACCCAGTGATTGGACCTGTATGTGCTCTGTATATAGTACTGAATCCCAGCATACCCAGTGATTGGACCTGTATGTGCTCTGTATATAGTACTGAATCCCAGCATACCCAGTGATTGGGTCTGTATGTGCTCTGTATATAGTGCTGAATCCCAGCATTCCCAGTGATTGGACCTGTACGTGCTGTGTATATAGTACTGAATCCCAGCATACCCTGTGATTGGGCCTGTATGTGCTGCATATATAGTACTGAATCCCAGCATACCTAGTGATTGGACCTGTATGTGCTCTGTATATAGTACTGAATCCCAGCATACCCAGTGATTGGATCTGTATGTGCTCTGTATATAGTACTGAATCCCAGCATACCCAGTGATTGGGCCTGTATGTGCTGTGTATTTAGTACTGAATCACAGCATACCCAGTGATTGGGCCTGTATGTGCTCTGTATATAGTACTGAATCCCAGCATACCCAGTGATTGGACCTGTATGTGCTGTGTATATAGTACTGAATCCCAGCATACCCAGTGATTGGGTCTGTATGTGCTGTGTATATAGTACTGAATCCCAGCATACCCAGTGATTGGGTCTGTATGTGCTCTGTATATAGTACTGAATCACAGCATACCCAGTGATTGGGCCTGTATGTGCTCTGTATATAGTACTGAATCACAGCATACCCAGTGATTGGGCCTGTATGTGCTCTGTATATAGTACTGAATCCCAGCATACCCTGTGATTGGACCTGTATGTGCTGTGTATATAGTACTGAATCCCAGCATACCCAGTGATTGGACCTATATGTGCTGTGTATATAGTACTGAATCCCAGCATACCCAGTGATTGGACCTATATGTGCTGTGTATATAGTACTGAATCCCAGCATACCCAGTGATTGGACCTGTATGTGCTCTGTATATAGTACTGAATCCCAGAATGCCCAGTGATTGGACCTATATGTGCTGTGTATATAATACTGAATCCCAGCATACCCTGTGATTGGACCTGTATGTGCTGTGTATATAGTACTGAATCCCAGCATACCCAGTGATTGGACCTATATGTGCTGTGTATATAGTACTGAATTCCAGCATACCCAGTGATTGGACCTGTATGTGCTCTGTATATAGTACTGAATCCCAGCATACCCAGTGATTGGGTCTGTACGTGCTCTGTATATAGTGCTGAATCCCAGCATACCCAGTGATTGGGCCTGTATGTGCTCTGTATATAGTACTGAATCCCAGCATACCCTGTGATTGGACCTGTATGTGCTGTGTATATAGTACTGAATCCCAGCATACCCAGTGATTGGACCTGTATGTGCTCTGTATATAGTACTGAATCCCAGCATACCCAGTGATTGGGTCTGTATGTGCTCTGTATATAGTACTGAATCCCAGCATACCCTGTGATTGGACCTGTATGTGCTGTGTATATAGTACTGAATCCCAGCATACCCAGTGATTGGACCTGTATGTGCTCTGTATATAGTACTGAATCCCAGCATACCCAGTGATTGGGCCTGTATGTGTTCTGTATATAGTACTGAATCCCAGCATACCCAGTGATTGGACCTGCATGTGCTCTGTATATAGTACTGAATCCCAGCATACCCAGTGATTGGACCTGTATGTGCTCTGTATATAGTACTGAATCCCAGAATGCCTAGTAATGGAGAATTGCCAATCTGGGCGCTGGCCATGGTACTGAATCCCTGTGTATTATTATCATTATTAGCCTGTTAAAGGTGAAGCCCTCCCCACCCGCATCCGCACTGACAGTGCTCTGTTTGGGGACATGAGAAGGTCATCAGATAGTGACACTCAGCTGGACAGGATGCAGAGAAACCACTGAAGACATTCTTTCTATACAGTATGGAAGTATTGTACTACTGATACACTGCAAAGAAATTAGCTATATAAAAAAATATATAAGCCACAGGCTTTACTTCAAATATGTATGTATAAATATCATAATATATCATATATATATATATATATATATATATATATATATATATGAAACCAAGAGTGCCTCATTCCAGGACCCTATTTAGCCTTGACTTGCAGAGAGTCCCAGTAAGGAAGTATTTCCCAAGTAAGTGGATTAATCTCTTAAGAGCAAGCATTAGGCTGCTAGCGTAGGAGAAGAATGAGGTACATTGACTTTGTGGCAGGCTTATGCAATATATGATCATATATTGTAACTAAACCCCCATTATTGTTTGCCTAGGTGAGGTGTTTTTAAATAAAACTATTACAACAAAGCTCCGTGACTTAATCGAAAAACAGAAGTAGCTCGATACAACACGAACATGGAACAACCCCACACAGCAAATGACCACTAAATATGACCTGACTATCACAACCGCCTTATTGGAAAAGCGAACCATAGGCGGATTGACCGAACCCGAAATGACAAAAGCTTTATATCGGACTTCATGTCAATGTCACTTGTTTATCCTAAGCTTTATGTTACTGTTATATGTGTTTCCATGAGACCTGCATGTCTATTACGTTATATCTTGACCACCCTGCTGTAATTTGAACTGAAGACACTAATAAAGCTTGTTGAATACACTATACCGTATAACATGAAATTGGATTGGACAACTGGACAATAAAAAGTGAATTGCAAATTTAAAACTATTACAATCTGTAAGATTTGAAATCATTGTTTAGTGAATAAGTGAGTGTACTGTATTGTGTATTTTGTATGTTATATATAATTTTTTTATCTATTTTTTTTTTTAAGTTGAAGTTGTAGATGCATTGAATTGAATCAGTTTAAACCAGTTGCTGTTGGTAGTTACTAATACATTATACATGTTCAAGAAGGTTTGGGGATTAACAGAACGGTGTCTGAAGCAGGCACAAAACTCCAAATAAAAAGTAAGTATTTTTAGATAGAAATAGACAAACTAGTTTCAAGCTGACATTAGAATTCAGAGAAAAATCTCTTCTATAGATCATAGTTACATAGCTGAAAAGAGACTTGCGTCCATCAAGTTCAGCCTTCCTCACATATGTTTTTTGCTGTTGATCAAAAAGAAGGCAAAAAAAACCCAGTTTGAAGCACTTCCAATTTTGCAACAACCTATGAAAACAATTCCTTCTTGACCCCAGAATGGCAGTCAGATTTATCCTTGGATCAAGCAGTTATTACCCTACATTGAAAGATTATATCTTTGAATATTCTGTTTTTGCAAGTGTGCATCTAGTAGCTGTTTGAACATCTGTATGGACTCTGATAAAACCACTTCTTCAGGCAGAGAATTCCACATCCTGATTGTTCTTACAGTAAAAAAACCTTTCCTTTGCCTTAGACGAAATCTTCTTTCTTCTAGTCTAAACGCATGACCTCGTGTCCTATGTGAAGTCCAGTTTGTGAATAGATTTCCACACAATGGTTTGTATTGGCCTCGAATATATTTGTATAATGTTATCATATCCCCTCTCAGGCGACGTTTTTCTAAACTAAATAGGTTTAAATTTGTATAGATCCTGATATTAAACTGTATATCAATGTCCACCAGGGACTCCCTTACCTAAAACTGTAATATCATTCCCCACACTAACTGATTCACTGCCTTCACAGCATCTGTGGGATATGCTAATGCATCAGGAAGCTCTTACATTCAAGAAACATGGTAAAAATTAACTAAATCTGAATTTTGCTTCCTAGACAGTTTTTTAATGCTATTTTGGTATCTTAATTAGCTATGTTTATTTTGATATTCTTCTTACCCACATTCTCATCTTCCTTTCCATGAATAAAATTGCATTAACATGTACATTGGTATGATTTCTTGTGATTATCCCAAAATGTACATTTAACCATTTCTGTTGATATAACTATGATGTTTTACATTTGCTTTGTTTACTTTTGTTTTTGTTTCCCTTAAATATGGTAAAACAGTCTGTAAACCATTAGCGTCAGATTAAAGGACCACTATAGGCAACCAGACCACTTCAGCTTAATAAAGTGGTCTGGGTGCCAGGTCCATCTAGGATTAACCCTGCCTGCTGTAAACATAGCAGTTTCAGAGAAACTGCTATGTTTACATATGGGTTAATCCAGCCTCTTGTGGCTGTCTCATTGACAGCCGCTAGAGGCGCTTCCGCTCTTCTCACTGTGAAAATCAAGAAGAAACTTGCGTCCATAGGAAAGCATTGAGAATGCTTTCCTATGGAATGGCTGAATGCGCTCGCGACTCTTGCCGCGCATGCGCATTCAGCTGATGACGTTGGAAGGAGGAGGAGAGTCCCCAGCGCCGAGTGTTTAACCCCCTTCCTCCCTCTTCAGCCCGGCGGGAGTGGGACCCTGAGGGTGGGGGCACCCTCAGGGCACTATTGTGCCAGGAAAACAAGTTTGTTTTCCTGGCACTATAGTGGTCCTTTGAAGCTCAAATTCATATTTAAAGATATTTGTGATAAAACTTTATTTCTTTTTAAGTCAACTTATTAAAAGGACACTGTAGTAACTTAGACCACCCAGACCACCTCATCTCAATGAAGAGGCCTGGGTGCAGTGTCCTTGTCCTTTTAACCCTGTGTAAAACACTGTAGTTTGTTAGACAGCCACTAGAGGAACTTGAACTTCACTGGCCAAATACAACTCACCCATGAGATGAGGAAGTCCTCTAGGAAAACATTGATTCGATGCTTTACTATATCATCAGCCACATATATGCATTAGGACCCCCAATGAAGCCATCCTTCATTGTGGGAGGTAGAGAGGTGAGCCGCGCCGAGAGACCCATGGGACTGGAGAAAAGCAACTATATCCTGTATTTTGAAACTTTTTACTGTATACGGAGGGAACCTGTGTAGAGCTAGGGACAGAGACACTATAATGTTAGAAAGACAGGTTTGCATTCCTAACGTGATAGTGTTCCTTTAAAGATTGTTCTCGTTATCAATGGGTTTGGTTTAGCGTTAGATGTTGTACTCTGCTAAGAAAAGCTATTTTAATCTTATTTAACTACACTGTGTATAACAATCAAAAGCTCAGTCTAAACAGCAACAGCTCTACAGAGAGTGATATTCAGCGCTGTGGAATCTGTTGGCGCTTTATAAATAACAGAAATAAATAATTAGATAAATATTGATTTTTGGATACAGTTTTAAAGACATAAGTTTGGACATTTTTATTCTGATTTGACATTTTTTTTCTGGAATCCTAGCTATTTAATACACAATTTTACTTATACATTTCTCCATGTTTCCTTTTAAATAAAAGCTTTGCTTTTGTTTTGGGTTATCAGAATTGAGGAGAACTTGGATCGATGTCAAATAGCTGCCATAGGTGTACCGTCTTTGGATACAACCGTCTATCTGTGTTTTTGTCTTTATCTATGGAATGTGCTGTTTAGCACAAAGTTGCAATTTCACTTATCACACAGAATGGATAAACCTGCTGAATAAGCTGAAAGCTGAGGTTGCTATAGACCTATACAGAGCCCATTTCACAGTCTAGCAAAGAGGGTTGTGTACAGGGATCTCTAGAGCCACTGACCATAGAGCCAGCTCTGAGAGAGAAGGGAATTGAAAATGATTGTAAGAGTGGGGACACAGTGGGGAACTCTCATTCAGGGAAAGTAGGCACAGAGCAGGGGGTTCTCGTGATAGGAAAGGAAACTGTCATGATCCCTGTCTCACTCCCCTGGGGTTCCCTCGCCACCGCCTTACACCTCATTCGATGCGGGCCATCTTAGCCGTAAGGCATATTCACCACTAAGGAAGGAGGGACTATGTCCACTGTGCTCTCTGTTTATTCACATCTCCATTGCATTCTATTTACTCCCTGGTATTTTACCAATTCTTGCCTGTCTTCTCATCTGTGAACATGTGCTGTCTGTCCTGACCTTTGGCTTTTCCTGACTATGCCTGTCCTGACCTTTGGCTTTTCCTGACTATGCTTACACTTACTCCTTTTGGTACCTCGCTTTGTCTTATTCTGCTACCTGGGCTCTTCCTGTCAAACATTAACAGAGACAAGGAACAGAGATCTCTATGTACTATAACCTATGCAATGATGAAAAGTTGTCATGGTTCTTAGAGTGACCCTTGAAGGAAGTTAACTGAATTCCAAGTTAAGTGCTCGTAAGAGATGTAACATGTAAATCCACCACTGTTCCAGAGTTTATGGAAGCATCCATGTAGGTTTGGCAAGTAGTGAATTAATGGCGTTTTATTCATAGATTCACGTGTGACCTTTTTGCACATGCATGATTGCTGCCACTTGATTCTGCCATTCACAAGCAAACACGGGAGCTGACCAGCTCCTGTTACTTTTTGATATATGCTTTTTGGATGCCTACACTGTATCAGCACACAGTACATGACTATCAAGCATTTCTCATGATTGTAATCTAAACAAATGTATCCTTAGGAAATACATCCTGTACTCGTAATCCAGTATCCAGTCCAGTCTAGTATCCTCGTGTTTTTCTATCATTCTCCTTTTTTTTTTTTCAGTGTTTTCTAAGTAATTTAAAACTGTTGTAATGACTTGTGTTACCTGTAACTTGAGAACAAATGCAAGAAGCCATCCACTGTCTAAGAAGGCCTGCAACGTGAAGAGTTTAAAAGAAAATGGGCATTAGCAAAGAGGTAACAGTTTTTAATGAATCATCAGACCTCCACTTGCAAAGGGCCGGCCATATCCAAGGTAGAAGTATAAGCCAGATAGAATGTTATTGTAAATATATTTCTGGCTCTTATGGAAAATCTCAAAGGAGGCAATAGAAAGGTACGCCTTTAAGCAAGGAACCGTAATAAAATGCAAGGACAGCAAGCTCAAAGTATACCAGAACATATGATAATCGTGAGAAAAGCTAACAAAAATAGACAAAAGCAAGTAATGTGAGGCTTAATGTGTTATTTCGAGAACACCAGAAGGTGAAAAATGTAGAAATTAGGGAAAAAAAATGGCACAATGCATGGGACATTGCCAAATTACACCATATTGGTTTGGTATCAATAGATCTCAGTCAGAGTCGACGCTAGATGGTGATGTTTGTGGTGCACAGGAGTGAACACCAACAGCGCAGCCATGGGATACTTTGAAAACAGGGAGAATGACACTTTCATGAATGGAAATGGTAAAATAAAGGTTTTGTGATCTGGAACTAGGTTTGGGAAGAGGAGGAATGTATAGTGTCAAGGCCAGTTGGAACTGAAGCAAAGGCATCCAGGGTTTTTGTAAATCTTGTCCAGAGGGAGTTTTCTTTTCTTTTTTTCTTTTTTTATTATTTCTAATTATTTATTTTCAAGGTGCACGAAGTAACCTACAGGCTTGTGATGTCACAACAGCATATTGCAAAATCACAGGTAGATCCAGTGTCAGGGCAAATTAAGAACTGCACATTTTTTATGTTTTTAAGAAACAGGCTGATGCATAGGTCTGCGCTTAAGAATACAGGAGAAACGCTAGGAGTACTAGCAGATAATAAACAAGCAATTTTCGAAGCTACTGACATAGTGTCTAGGCACAAACTTATACATTTCTAGTGCAGCTTGGGATGTGTCCTAATCGAACAGCATTTGGACATGGAGTATGGTCCTATATACGATAGGTGATCAGGCTCTATATGCTGTGAGCTGCACATATTCCTGATCTGCAGGCTATATCAGTGTGCCCAAGATTGGTGCCACTGGGTCTTGAGTAATACTAAGGCAACAAAAAATAACAAAAAACATGTGTAACTAAAAAGAACTGCAAACATGAGGTAGCAAACAGTTCTGTTCACCCAATGCCTCGGATGGGCCATTTACTCTGCATTTCAGAACTGGACTGCCTTTAAAGGTGGGATCAGTCTGATATGTAAATTATATCGTTTTTTTCTGTGTGATGGCATAAGTGATTAAAACCATTTTTGATACCTGAGTGGGGACTAACTGAAGGGCAAGCTATTGAGGGTTCCCCAACCATTATCAGAGTTATCCAATTCTCTGTTTCTGTTGCAAAGACTTGGGGTAAGCTTGGTCCAATTGCCACTGTGTGTTCAATCATGTAAAATAGGACAAATGGACCTTTCTCTTTACTCTCTATATTGCTGAACTGTCAATCTAATATTATTTTTTGTTATATTGGTCTATACTGATTTTAGGTTATTAGAAATTAACAATTGTTACTTCATCATACACCATATGGCTTTTTATGCAAAATGACTTTCTTAAAGTTCTGCACCAAGTCAGAAGGATGGCATTATATACATAAAAAGTCATATGATATATGAAAAAAAGAAAACAATCTTTGATGTCAGCCTAAAAACAACAATAATAATTTATAATTTACGTTGTATAAAAATTATTAGCCATTTTTTATTATCCGTAAATCGCCGTACAATATACTCAATGTATTCAACAAATAGTACATCACAAACACTGCAAACATTACAAAAAATATGGGTACTATGTATATGCACAGTACATGCAGTGCATAATATATCACACAGAACATGTACATACTAGTTTATACACACATGTACACCTCCTATTTTGTTGAAAGAGGTGTATGTCATGCAAATAGTATACAGCAAATAGCATATATCAAATGTAAAGAGCTAAGATGACATCTGATCTGAATAATATTGAGAAATCCAGGTGTTTAATTCCAATAATCAGATTTTTTTTTTAAAATAAATGAGCTCTTCGTGAATAAAATATTGTTTGATTGTAATTTCAGATGTTTACACACATTGTTTCAAGTAGCCATGAGTATCCTACATTGGGGCAGTAGGGGATTGTACATGATTACATGCTACTATATTCTTAAAGCATATTGAAACCTCATACAACTACAGTAAAGTGACACCACTGAGAGGTTTATTCAGGAGAGTGAAGCCAAGAGGAACAGTAAATGAGATCATGTGTAATGTCAGCAAGGCTGTTTATTTGCATAAAATATGATATTAGTGTCCATTCATTTCTCTGGTAAATAGTCTCCGAATGTAAATGTCAGGCATGGCCCTCTTGTGTATCGGAGCTTATAAAGCAGTACTGTGAACGTTTTTCTCCACGTTAAAATCAACATAATGTTTCAACCCACAGAGCTTACACTCTCTCCTCCCTCCTGGCTCTGATACAGTGTAATTAAATGCCATTCATTGCTTTCTGAGTTCCTCTTATTAATTCACAAATGAGCACACACAGTTTTTGGATTTCCAGTGCCAGGGGCAGACTGTTCCGGCTGCTGATCTCAGGAGTTTTAGGGAACAGAGAAGCCTCAGGGGAGACCTGCTCATTGACCCCCAGATTTAGGTCAAGCCGCCGAGGGAACACATGCTGATTCTCACTCTAGGAAAATACAATCCCACAAGGTCTCTTTCTAATGCTCCTCACTGAATGAGGCATCGTGACACAACAAATAACAAGACCCACCAGAACAATCTGCATCATTACTGCATCTAAACCACAGCTCCTGTATCACAAAACCCTAAACCACGGCGGAGCCTAGCTTCCAGGCTAAGCAGACGTGCAGGACCCAAGCTCCTGACCAGAAATGCTGTTTTTGGGGGAAAAACCCCAGAAATCCGGCACGTCTGCTCTCTGGAGGAGAATAAACGAGGAGGGGACACCCAGGGGAACCCTTTGACACCCGAAACATGTCTGACACTAGCCGGGAACCCTAAATACCTGCTGAGGCCTACCAGGGATCGAAGCGGGGAGAGGCGGCCGCTCTCCTCGCTGGAGAACAGACTCGCAGATACCTCAAACCTCCTACTTCCTACCCCCCCCCCCTTTGGACCGGTGGGGGATATCCCGGTCCACACAGGGCGCTGGAACAAGCACTACACCGCCTGCACTGAGAGGCCGCACCGGGAAATATTGGTGAGCCACGCGACACCCTCAAGATGGCCGCCACAGTGCAACCTCAGCAAGACCCATCAAGCCAGACGGACCAGAGCTGGAGGGAGGCCTTTGAGGCCCAGTTCGACGCTATCTGCAACGCCTTCTGGGACCGCATAGCTAAGCGTGGACCCCTGCCTACCCCTCCCAAGACGAAACCTACCTTCAGTGTACCAGCGGACACCTGTCCCCTTTCTGGGCCGGGGGCCCAACTGGAGAAACCTCCAGGCCGCAGTCCGAACACCCGCAGGGAAGACCGCAAGCCGGAAACCCCGGGGACCCGCGATCCAGCCTCACAACGGAGGAGGATCCACGGACAGAGGGCGCTAGCTCCCTTTACAGCCCGGAGCCTAAGGGACGGGGTAATGTCACGCGGCAAGCAACGTCTGCACCACAAGCAACGCAACACACGCTCCCACACATCGGAGAGGGGCACTGTCAAAGCCGGCCTGGAACCCGAGCCCCCACTATGGCATGCACGAGGAATTGGCTGAGACCAGCATATCGCGCACCCACCAGCCCGTCTACTGAATCTTACCGGCAGCATGGACTCTGACAACCCTAAAGTGGACACTGTTAATCATAAGTATATTATGCCTTACACATGCTCACCCATTCGGTAGTTGGCAAGGAAAATCTCCCACTCTCATTTATAACTTGCCCCAGTTTGCATGTTTCTCTAAAGAATGTTATACTACAGTCTAAATGCACTAGCCTGTTTTGCAAGTATTTGTATTCTTATGCCTTAACTACCAGATCGTGAGCTTACCAATGCCTACCCTTCTGTTGTACACTCACCGCTTAGGCAGACACATAAGGCATATCACTGTTTAGCTAATCAGCCCTGGCATACTTTTGCATACTTATACTTTTGCTTATATATTCTTGGGGAACAGACCCTGAATAATGTAAGTTGAGTAAATGCATGGATTGGAAAGTTCGTAGCACAGTCTATGCACTGATTTAGCCTAATCCAATTTACAATCTACAATCTGACTCGAGTACTTAAGCCTGACAAAATATAATGCATATTTTCTATACTTAAGTTTATATTAATCTAACATGTTTTTCTGTACTTTATGCTAATGTAATGCCTTACTATGACTACGCTTGTTATCTTACACAAAAAAAAAATGTGCAGCACATCTTGACCTTATTTGTCTACCACTAACTGTATAACTTTTGTCATAAGTCATAAAGTCAATGAGAAAGCTTGTAACCTAACACTGCACGCAAAAATAAAGAATTAAAAAAAAAAAAAAAAACCCTAAACCACAGCCGCTGTATCACAGAACCCTAAACCACAGCCCCTGTATTACAGAACCTTAAACCACAGCCCCTGTATCACATAATCCTAAACCACAGCCCCTGTATTACAGAACCTTAAACCACAGCCCCTGTAACACATAACTCTAAACCACAGCCCCTGTATGACAGAACCTTAAACCACAGCCGCTGTATCACAGAACCCTAAACCACAGCCCCTGTATCACAGAACCTTAAACCACAGCCCCTGTATGACAGAATCCTAAACCACAGCCCCTGTAACACATAACTCTAAACCACAGCCCCTGTATCCTAGAACCCTAAACCACAGCCCCTATATCACAGTATCCTAAACCACAGCCCCTGTATCACAGTACCCTAGACCACAGCCTCGTATCACAGTACCCTAAACCACCGCCCCTGTATCACAGAACCCAAAACCACAGCCCCTGTATCACAGAACCTTAAACCACAGCCCCTGTATCACAGAACTCTAAACCACAGCCCCTGTATCACAGAACCCAAAACCACAGCCCCGGTATCACAGAACCTTAAACCACAGCCCCTGTATCACAGAACTCTAAACCACAGCCCCTGTATCACAGAACCCAAAACCACAGCCCCTGTATCACAGAACCCTAAACCACAGCCCCGTATCACAGAACCCTAAACCACAGCCCCTGTATCACAGAACCCTAAACCACAGCCCCTGTATCACAGAACCCTAAACCACAGCCCCTGTATCACAGAACCCTAAACCAGTCCCTGTATCACAGAACTCTAAACCACAGCCTCTGTATCACAGAACCCTAAACCACAGCCCCTGTATCACAGAACCCTAAACCAGCCCCTGTATCACAGAACCTTAAACCACAGCCCCTGTATCACAGAACCCTAAACCACAGCCCCTGTATCACAGAACCCTAAACCACAGCCCCTGTATCACAGAACCCTAAACCACAGCCCCTGTATCACAGAACCCTAAACCACAGCCCCTGTATCACAGAACCCTAAACCACAGCCCCTGTATCACAGAACCCTAAACCACAGCCCCTGTATCACAGAACCCCAAACCACAGCTCCTGTATCACAGAACCCTAAACCACAGCCCCGTATCACAGAACCATAAACCACAGCCCTTGTATCACAGAACCCTAAACCACAGCCCCTGTATCACAGAACCCTAAACCACAGCCCCTGTATCACAGAACCCTAAACCACAGCCCCTGTATCACAGAACCCTAAACCACAGCCCCGTATCACAGAACCCTAAACCACAGCCCCTGTATCACAGAACCCTAAACCAGCCCCTGTATCACAGAACCGTAAACCACAGCCCCTGTATCACAGAACCCTAAACCAGCCCCTGTATCACAGAACCCTAAACCACAGCCCCTGTATCACAGAACCCTAAACCACAGCCCCTGTATCACAGAACCCTAAACCACAGCCCCTGTATCACAGAACCCTAAACCACATCCCCTGTATCACAGAACCCTAAATCACAGCCCCCTGTATCACAGAACCGTAAACCACAGCCCCTGTATCACAGAACCCTAAACCACAGCCGCTGTATCACAGAACCCTAAACCACAGCCCCTGTATCACAGAACCCTAAACCACAGCCCATGTATCACAGAACCCTAAACCACAGCCCCTGTATCACAGAACCCTAAACCACAGCCGCTGTATCACAGAACCCTAAACCACAGCCCCTGTATCACAGAACCCTAAACCACAGCCCCTGTATCACAGAACCCTAAACCACAGCCCCTGTATCACAGAACCCTAAACCAGCCCCTGTATCACAGAACCCTAAACCACAGCCCCTGTATCACAGAACCCTAAACCACAGCCCCTGTATCACAGAACCCTAAACCACAGCCCCTGTATCACAGAACCCTAAACCACATCCCCTGTATCACAGAACCCTAAACCACAGCCCCTGTATCACAGAACCCTAA
This sequence comes from Pelobates fuscus, assembly GCF_036172605.1. Lineage (NCBI taxonomy): Eukaryota > Metazoa > Chordata > Amphibia > Anura > Pelobatidae > Pelobates > Pelobates fuscus. The sequence continues at coordinate 21,329,302 of NC_086329.1, read as the reverse complement.
ACCACAGCCCCTGTATCACAGAACCCTAAACCACATCCCCTGTATCACAGAACCCTAAATCACAGCCCCCTGTATCACAGAACCGTAAACCACAGCCCCTGTATCACAGAACCCTAAACCACAGCCGCTGTATCACAGAACCCTAAACCACAGCCCCTGTATCACAGAACCCTAAATCACAGCCCCTGTATCACAGAACCCTAAACCACATCCCCTGTATCACAGAACCCTAAATCACAGCCCCTGTATCACAGAACCGTAAACCACAGCCCCTGTATCACAGAACCCTAAACCACAGCCGCTGTATCACAGAACCCTAAACCACAGCCCCTGTATCACAGAACCCTAAACCACAGCCCCTGTATCACAGAACCCTAAACCACAGCCCCTGTATCACAGAACCCTAAACCAGCCCCTGTATCACAGAACCCTAAACCACAGCCCCTGTATCACAGAACCCTAAACCACAGCCCCTGTATCACAGAACCCTAAACCACAGCCCCTGTATCACAGAACCCTAAACCACATCCCCTGTATCACAGAACCCTAAATCACAGCCCCCTGTATCACAGAACCGTAAACCACAGCCCCTGTATCACAGAACCCTAAACCACAGCCGCTGTATCACAGAACCCTAAACCACAGCCCCTGTATCACAGAACCCTAAACCACAGCCCCTGTATCACAGAACCCTAAATCACAGCCCCCTGTATCACAGAACCGTAAACCACAGCCCCTGTATCACAGAACCCTAAACCACAGCCGCTGTATCACAGAACCCTAAACCACAGCCCCTGTATCACAGAACCCTAAACCACATCCCCTGTATCACAGAATCCTAAATCACAGCCGCTGTATCACAGAACCCTAAACCACAGCCCCTGTATCACAGAACCCTAAACCACAGCCCCTGTATCACAGAACCCTAAACCACAGCCCCTGTATCACAGAACCCTAAACCACAGCCCTTGTATCACAGAACCCTAAACCACAGCCCCTGTATCACAGAACCCTAAACCACAGCTCCTGTATCACAGTACCCTAAACCACTGACCAATGTACTGTACACAATTGCGTAGGTGGCATATGATCCACAGAGAGTTAATATATCTATCATGCAGAAGGGCAAGGCAGATGGTGTATATGTGTTGTACACATAGTAGTGGGTAGATATGTTTTATACACAGAGCAAGGAGGTTCCCTTTAAAATGCACAGAGCAGATGGTCTCTCTGTATTATACATAGAGTTGGGGTATTTGTACAATAAACAGTGTGCACATTTCAGGGCCCAGGGGATATCTGTATTATAAACAGATTGGGGACTGTTTATGTTATAAATATAGTAGCACATACACAGCTGGGGCTATTTGTAGTATATACATAGTAGAGTGTAACTGTATTAGACACATAGCAGGGGTGTAGCAGTACATACACAGCTGTGGATATTTCCAGTATACACACAGCAGAGGGTGTAGCAGTACAGTAATGTGGTGTGCTACTTGTGAGAGTAATATATTTTTAAAGGGACATTATTGGCATCAATACAACTTTAGCTTAATGAAGCAGCTTTTGTGTATATATCATACCCCCTGCAGTTTTAACGCTATTTCTCTACCATTAAGGAGTTAAACCACTTTTATTTCTGTTTATATAGACCTAGCCACACCTCCTGTGGCTATGACTGACACAGCCTGCATGGAAAAATGGTTTCATTTTCAGACATTAAGTTGCTTTAGAAGTTTTTATCTCTTGCTCTGTAAATTGAACTTTAATGAGAGAGAGAGAGAGAGAGGGAGAGAGAGAGAGAGAGAGAGAGAGAGAGAGAGAGAGAGAGAGAGTGTGTGTGTGTGTTTTACATGCAGAAAACAAAGGTTGTATCTCTGGTCATGGTGTGCAGCACACAGACAGTAAAAACTGTGTGTCTGTGACTAAATCTCATTGTATGCTGCACACAGGAAATGTGTGTGTGTGTATGATTTAATCTCTAGCCATGGTGTGCTAAACACAGAAAATATTGTGGGCTTGTGTGACTGAATTTCTAATCATAGTATGCTGCCCGCAGTAAATATTGAGTGTTTATGTAACTTAATCTTTAGATGTGTGCTTCACAGACAACGGTGTATGTTTGTGTGACTGAATCTTTGGTCATGATGTGCTACACACAGAAAAGTGTGTTTATGTGATGGACACAAACAATAATATGTTTGAATCTCGAATAATCTTGTCCTAAACACAGAGAATATTGTGTTTGTGTGACCGACTCTCAAGTGCACATAAAATCTGTATATACAGATTATGTGATTGAATCTCTATCTAGTCATGGTCAGCTACACTCAGGGAACAGTGTGTGTTTGCGTCACTGAATTTCCAGTCATGGTGTGCTACACTCAGAGAACAGTGTGTGTTTGTGTATTTGAATCTCTTGTCATGGAGTGTTAAACAGATATAATATTGTGTGTCCGTGTTAATGAATTCCAAGTCATTGTGTACTGGACGCAGAGAATGCAGTGTGTTTTTGTGTCACTGAGATTCTGCTCACGGTGTGCTACACGCAGAATAGTGTGGGATTGTAAGATTGAACCACTACCCGTGGTGTGAGAATCAGAGGCTAATGTGTGTTTGTGTGACTGAATCTCTAGTCATAATGATACATTGTGGCAAGTATCTCCTCCCCTCATTATCTGCTGCCAAGCTTGGAATGCTGGATAATTGTAGTAATTATTAGAGTGTCTGTAGCTACCAAGCGACACACATTCCCCATCAATCAGGAGGATTAGCCTCTGAGAGAGATGTAGCACTTCAACCGTGTGTGATGGGGTGCATTGCCAATGCAAGTAATGGGCACATAAAGCACTCCTTGTGCTACAAAAGGCACTCACACTATTCATAGAGACTAAACGACTTTATGCGACAAAATGTGTGCAAAACACTGAATCCAGCAATGGTTCAGAAATATAGCTTTGCCGTTGTATGTAAGCTAATTTGTACTGCCATTGTGAGGAACATTGGTACAAAGGAATTAAAAGCGGGCAGTCTATTCCATTGACAGTGCCTTTTTATGTGAACGTAAGTGGCCACAGCAAAGGTACATGGGGCACATTTAATTTATTATGTGGTGACAATTTCCATCTCTACACACCCCAGCGTAATATAGCATTGAACGAGTTGGTATAATTCCAACAATAGTCATTGGTTCCTACATTGCATTGTGGTATAGGTGACACTACTATTGCATGTGGTTCCATATGTGAACAGTTATGCAAGTGGGTGGGTGAGGGTTTCATCATTACTTTACTCGCAAAAATAAATACTAACTGCATTTAATTTGTTTAGTACCTGAAGCTGAACATATTTTTATGGTAAACGCGGTTTTGAAAGTTCAACACATTGAACGGCCCCTTCAATCCATCACCTAAAATAAATGTCTTAGAATTAATGCCACAATCTCACCGATATTCTAAGCCTGCTCAATCCTTTGACTTACATACCCCTTTCTTTACAATCTTAACAAATTATTAACTAACTCCTACCTCTTTCATCTATGACCATCACTAGGATCACCTGTTCCTTCTTCATCTTCAAGCCTTCTCCTATGCACCACCATCCTGATCTGTAAAAATAATGACTATATAAAATATAGAAAATGTCTATATATTTTAAATATGCTTCCTGATACTGATGTTAATATTGATCAGCCCAATGTTATTCACTTTATCAACCCCTAACGGTCACCTTGACCAACCCATATCATCAATTAATCTAACTAATCTTCATATTCCATGCAGTCCACTTATCTTCTGTTTGTATCACCCACAACGTCCCACTAGTCCATAAGACTAGGGTCCTTCTTAGCATGTTTGTATCCAAATGTTCTATTGTGTTTCAGTGTTTGTCATGCTATTTATAACCTTATTATACTGATCTTTAGGTTTTGCGGGAGCTTTATAAATAGAAGAATAAAGATTTCTGATCCAAAATCCATTCCAGTTGCCTACAAGTGTAACGGTGTATTCTGGTGATAAAGTTACACAACCTGCAGTGTGGACACAAGGTGCTTTTTCATTAACAAAGAATATAATAGAAAATGTAAACATCAAAAGAAAATGTAAACATCAAATTTAGAAGGGGTTACAGTGCCACTTTAAATTTAGTTCTTTTAATATAATTTTGATGATCCAAACTGTATTACGGCTTAGTAAATAACCTGTCTCACAGCGCCCACTGTCAGTCCTCCTATACAGCGTGGTCTCAGGCCCGGCAGGTGCACTTCGATGAGGTGCGTTCGACAAGGCCCATGGGAATGCTGCCGGTATCTGTCTAACCTCAGCAGTGGCTGCGCCTGGAAGGATAAGAGATGCCGGCCGCTGCATGCAAGAGCCTTTTTTGGCTCCATAGGTCGTGTCCAATATGACGCTCTTGAATGTGCGTCCGTTGGCATGATGAGCACGCATAGTCTGATGTCACTTGACCTTAATTGAGAAATCAGACACATTCTTTGGGTATTTAACCCCAGTGTGAATTTCTTTCAGTGCCCTGGTTTCCTATTTGTGTTATTTCTACATTAATGTTAAGGTCTGGTAATTCGTTTTAAAGGGTTTCTGATTTATAATATATTTATTAACTTAAATTCTGCGCGTTGGGTATTAGACTATCCTGACACCCTGTCTGATTTGCAGAAGAACACCCACCAAAATGGCAGAAGCAAATACCATAAACTTGAATCATCATAACATCCGGTGATAGCCATGCTCTATTGAGCTACTAAGGAAAAATAAGAAAGGCAATTTAAGTTTGCTCAGGATCCGTACAGTATTTATTTAAAGGACAAGCACAGATGAAGACTACAATATTACTACATTGTTGAATGGGTAAGGCAGTGGCTGAGTGACAGGCAACAGAGGGTTGTAGTCAATGGAGTATACTTGAAGCATGGGCTTGTCACCAGTGGGGTACCTCAGGGATCTGTACTTGGACCCATTCTCTTTAATACTTTTATTAGTGATATTGCAGAAGGTCTTGATGGTAAGGTATGTCTTTTTGCTAATGATACCAAGATATGTAGCAGGGTTGATGTTCCAGGAGGGATAAGCCAAATGGCAAATGATTTAGGTAAACTAGAAAAATGGTCAGAGTTGTGGCAACTAACATTTAATGTGGATAAGTGCAAGATAATGCATCTTGGACAAAAAACCCACGGGCAGAGTACAGAATATTTGATAGAGTCCTAACCTCAACATCTGAGGAAAGGGATTTAGAAGTAATTATTTGATGACTTATAGGTAGGCAGACAATAGAGCAGCAGGAAATGCTAGCACAATGCTTGGTTGTATAGGGAGAGGTACTAGCAGTAGAAAGAGAGAAGTGCTCATGCCATTGTACAGAACACTGGTGAGACCTCAATTGGAATATTGTACGCAGTACTGGAGACCGTATCTTAAGAAGGATATTGATACTTTAGAGAGAGCTCAGAGAAGGGCTACTAAACTGGTTCATGGATTGCAGGATAAAACTTACCATGTATAAAAGGAACTTAACATGTATAGCTTGGAGGAAAGACAAGACAGGGGGGATATGATAGAAACATTTAAATACATAAAAGGAATCAACACAGTAAGGAGGAGACTATATTTAAAAGAAGAAAAACTACCACAACAAGAGGACATAGTCTTAAATTAGAGGGGCAAAGGTTTAAAAATTATATCAGATAATGGATGCATGGAATAGCCTTCCAGCTGAAGTGGTAGAAGTTAACACAGGGAGACAGTTTAAGCATGCGTGGGATAGGCATAAGGCTATCCTAACTATAAGATAATGCCAGGGACAAATGAAAGTATTTAGAAAATTGGGCAGACTAGATGGGCCGAATGGTTCTTATCTGCCGTCACATTCTATGTTTCTACAGTCAGGCCCATAAATATTGAGACATCGACACAATTCTAATCTTTTTTACTCTATACACCAACACAATGGGTTTGAAATGAAACAAACAAGATGTGCTTTAACTGCAGACTTTCAGCTTTAATTTAAGGGTATTTACATCCAAATCAGGTGAACTGTGAAGGAATTACAACAGTTTGTATATGTGCCTCCTACTTTTTAAGGGACCAAAAGTAATGGGACAGATTAACAGTCATAAATCAAACTTTCACTTTTTAATACATGGTTGCAAATCCTTTGCAGTCTATTACAGCCATTTTCCCTTCATCAAGTGCTCAATCGGATTCAGGTCAGGTGTGTCAGGATCGGGACAGGGATCCAACACGCAGAATACAAACAGGAGGTAGGTACGTATACCGGACCTTAGAATGGCCGGACTAACGTAAGGAGAAAGCAAAGAATGGTCAGAGACAAGCCGAGGTCGAGGGAACGAGAGAACAGGTAAGCGAGAGATGAGCCGAGGTCAAAGGACACGAGAGATAAGCAGGAACGAGAGTACAAGCCGAGTCAGAACCAAATAGACAATAGTAATAAGAGCACTGAGTGACCAGACAAGCTAGAACCACGACAGGGCAATGAACCATTACACACATCCCTCTTTTATACCTTGGTTCTTTAATTGATGACTCCGCCCTTGCCGAGCCCTGATTCGTTGTTCAGAACTAGATTGACAGGTCGGGATGTGATTGCCGTCATGACGTCGGCTCCTGAGTGCCGCGTCATAAAAGGAAGCGGGGCTATCGCGGCCGGCGTGTGAACTGCTATGAGAGCTGTGAGGATTGGATGAATCAGCCCCCCTGAGAGGACGGCCGTTTCAAAGTCTAACCTCCTCCGAGGTAGAGACTTCAGGTACCCTGACAAGGTGATTGACTTGGCCATTGCATAACATTCCACTTCTTTCCCTTAAAAAACTCTTTGGTTGCTTTTGCAGTATGCTTTGGGCCATTGTCCATCTGCACTGTGAAGCGCCGTCCAATGAGTTCTGAAGCATTTGGCTGAATATGAGCAGATAATATTGCCCGAAACACTTCAGAATTCATTCTGCTGCTTTTGTCAGCAGTCACATCATCAATAAATACAAGAGAACCAGTTCCATTGGCAGCCATACATGCCCACGCCATGACACTACCACCACCATGCTTCACTGATGAGGTGGTATGCTTTGGATCATGAGCAGTTCCTTTCCTTCTCCATACTCTTCTCTTCCCATCACTCTGGTACAAGTTGATCTTGGTCTCATCTGTCCATAGGATGTTGTTCCAGAACTGTAAAGGCTTTTTTAGATGTTGTTTGGCAAACTCTAATCTGGCCTTACTGTTTTTGAGGCTCACCAATGGTTTACATCTTGTGGTGAACCCTCTGTATTCACTCTGGTGAAGTCTTCTCTTGATTGTTGACTTTGACACACATACACCTACCTCCTGGAGAGTGTTTTCTTCACCAGGGAAATAATTCTTCGGTCATCCACCACAGTTGTTTTCCGTGGTCTTCCGGGTATTTTGGTGTTGCTGAGCTCACCGGTGCATTCTTTCTTTTTAAGGATGTTCCAAACAGTTGATTTGGCCACACCTAATGTTTTTGCTATCTCTCTGATGGGTTTGTTTTGGTTTTGTCAGCCTAATGATGGCTTGCTTCACTGATAGTGACAGCTCTTTGAATCTCATATTGAGAGTTGACAGCAACAGATTCCAAATGCAAATAGCACACTTGAAATGAACTTTGGACCTTTTATCTGCTCCTTGTAAATGGGATAATTAGGGAATAACACACACCTGGCCACGGAACAGCTGAGCAGCCAATTGTCCCATTACTTTTGGTCCCCTGAAAAGAGGGAGGCACATATACAAACTGTTGTAATTCATACACCGTTCACCTGATTTGGATGTAAATACCCTCAAATTAAAGCTAAAAGTCTGCAGTTAAAGCACATCTTGGAAAAGGAAGAAATATCGGTGTAGCGCTCTATAGTGGTGAATATATAGGAATAAATGAAGGGAAACCTTGCTGTACCTTAATGGGTATATATACTTATGAATAGTCCCAATATTTTCAGGTTTACCTTAAACAGAAAACACAAATATACAAAACATAGTGTAACCTGTATACAGAATATAAATTGAAATAAAGTGCATAGGTAACTAACTCACACTTTTCTGAGCTAATATACTAGCTCAGGTATATGCGCCTTAGGGTCCGTAGAGGCGACCCTCACCCTCCTTTTCGTCCAAATTTTCTCCAGGTGCAGTCTCCTAGGTAATAGGTATAGGAGGGAAAAATATAGCGTAGTACAGTTTGTGTATCTAGGGTGTATGTAGTAGGTAATACCAATATACTCACAAACCCTGAGCCAATATATCGGCTCGCTTCATCAGACGTATGTGGTTAAGGACCACATTCCTTCTTTGTAATAGCAGGTAGAAATAAAAGCCGTAAGTGTAAAAAATATATATATATGATTTATTGTATAAAAAAAATATTTTTAATGTAACATAAAATGGATGAACAGTGCGCAGACAGAATTGTATTTTGGACTATAGCCACAAGTGTTATTTTATTGATATATTATTTTTATATTATATTAAAAATATTTTTTTTATACAATAAATTATATATATATATTTTTTACACTTACCTTAGTTACCTATGCACTTTATTTCAATTTATACTCTGTATACAGGTTACACTATGTTTTGTATATTTGTGTTTTCTGTTTAAGGTAAACCTGAAAATATTGGGACTATTCATAAGTATATATACCCATTAAGGTACAGCAAGGTTTCCCTTCATTTATTCCTATATATTCACCACTATAGAGCGCTACACCGATATTTCTTCCTTTTCCACTATTGTTTGATAGAAAGATAAGCACGGTGGTATAGCAGCTCACACTAATTTGTTTGGTATAACCTAGAGTTAAAACTATACATATAAGCGCTTGTACTTTCCATTCTATTTAAAGCACATCTTGTTCATTTCATTTCAAATCCATTGTGGTGGTGTATAGAGCCAAAAAAAGATTAGAATTGTGTCGATGTCCCAATATTTATGGACCTGACTATATGTAATAGTGTAATATGTTTATTGCAAAATAAGATGGAATCACACACACTGTTACACTATTGTGGTCTTTGTCTGTGCATGCCTCTTAGACAAAAGCTGTATTTTTGTGGAGTGTTGGAGGGACAAAACATAGACTTTTGGAGATGTGTTTCCTATGATGGACTGAAATGGATGAGTCAAACAGAAGTTATATAATTGTGGAACATTAAGACAATGCAATTGCAATAGAGAATTAATGCCTAACTGGTGATACTGTCTATTTGCAAACAATCAGTGTTTTGAATACTTCTTACTAACAAGCATATTCCCTCCCAGATTCACACACACAGTCTTAACAGGTTTAATAGACAGGTGGAATTATTAAAGATATTCTGCTACCATGTCATTTTTTCCAATCTCTGCACAGATCAAAATTTGATGAAGACATCAAATGTTTTAGATCCACAGGGGGGAGTTAGCGAATTAAATAAATATACCAATTAGCACCTTCATAAATATTTCTGATTAGCAGAGACATAACTGCCATACCAGTGTTGGGCAAATACTGGGTTGAAAAGCAAACCATCTAATGGTAAAGTTGTCATTGTCTTGCAATACATAAAATGAAGTCTCAACACAAGATTAGTGGCTTTCTCCTAATCAGACATTTGTCATCATTTGTATTTGTAAATCGCATGTGTAAATAATTGCGATAGCGTTATGTAGAAATTATGTGCCTGAAATAAACAAATATATTGTACGCACAATTTGCATATTACATGTTTCTTTATCAATGTAATCTCTGTCAGCAGGTCCAATCTATCATAATTTCAATAAATAAATGTATGTTAAAAATTAAATAATATTAAAATGGGAAGAATTAATTCCCTTTCATAAAACATAAATTGTGCCAGAAGCTAGAGGCGCCATCATGTGGTCAGAAAACAGGATGACATGTTATAAAAAGTATTTGAATGCAATGTGAGACTGAACTGTGTTTCTGATGTAATGCACTTTTGCCGCCTGTAAATAAAATCCCCCTCATATAACTCTTCCTATTGCCCCATATAATTTCTTCCAATACTTACGGCTGCTCAGCCCTACTGGAAAGAAGCAGTGGATTAATACTACAACAGGATGTGGGCCCTAAAAACAGCATTTGTCCAGATGTAAGCTACAGAAAGAAAAAACATCGTTTGGGTTGGCCCTGCAGAAGAGTGTATCCAGTTGGCCCTCCAGAACGATGTGTCTGGGTGCGAGGAGAACAAAAGAACGATGTGTCCAGACTAGGGGTCAGCTCTGCAGAAAGACACGTGCAAGGGGTGGCCCTACGGAAGGCTATATTTGGGAGGGTTAGTCTTGCAGAAGGGTGTACTGATGGGCTGGACCTGCAAAGGGCTGTGTTGGCCCTGCAAATGGGAGTGCCTTGGGGGGGGGGGGGGGGGGTAAACTTATGAAAGACATATCTGGGGATTGGCCCTGCAGAACAGGGGGCCTGTAAGGTCAGCCCTGCAAAGGGTCGTGTCCAGGTTGGCAGTGCAGGTGTGGACATGTTCAGGTGTGAACTAACCCTGCAGAAAGACATGTCTGGGTCAGTCCTATGATAGGAAGTATCCATTGTCAGTCTTTCAGGAAGCAGGAATTCAGGGTCAGCCTGCAAGACGAAGTAGTAGAATGTTTGTTCAGAAGAAGGAGCAACTGGCTCTCTGCTTGAGAAGACGACAACCTCTGCAGAGGATTATTAAGGCCAGCTCGGGTTTTAACAGTGCTGATGCATAGAAACCCAGTCCAGTATAGGATGCAACCAGCGCCCCACACGGGAAGATCGCACACGCAGAAAGAGTTCATATAAGTAAAGTTGTCCCAAATAGAAGGATTCTGATATTGAGATGTGAGCATAGGACCAGACGGAGACAGCATGTTCCTTGCGGTACCTGAGGAAGAGAGATTTATTACACAGCATGAAATTCAGTTTGCATATAAAAATATTCATTTTTATGATGAGAACACGGAATAAACTTAAAAGTTCAGGTGACATGTTTTCTTTTGCCTTCTTTCTCTTTTTTCCCCCTCCCAGTTTGGTTAAGTTAAGTGAAGTTTTTTTTTATATATATCCATTATAACCCAGGAGCCCAAACTCACAGAGCTTAGTCATTGGTCAAGTCTTAAAGAAATGATGATGCTTCTATATAATGGAACCCTGTGACAACTTTGTTTCATGCTAGTGGTTATAGTGTTTTGAGTCCCCTGGTATGGTCCTTCCATTCAATGAAAAATCATTTTTAACAACTTAACGCTAAATGGGAGTCCCTAACAGCCCGGGGTGCTGTAGGTGACCAGGCACCCTCATTGACTGTTAAGCTGCTTAATATGGTTAAATGCGGAAAGAAGGGATAGAGTGCCAGGGAATTACAAACACTGGCAATTCTACCAGGCTCACAACAGTTATTCTTGAGACTTGGCCCTGGAGTTCTGCTTGTTAAGGGGGTGTCCTGATCGGGTTGTGGGCTCCCACTGCAAAATGCATTTAGTATTTTGCCAATTTGGAAATTTACTAAATAACAATTACATTTCCATCAGGTGCAGCTTGAGAGAGAGCAATAATGCAGAGCGCAGATTGTGCTGCTCTCCTTCCCAAGTCTTCTCGTAAAGTCTTGGAGCGGAAGCAGCCCATGAACACACGGTACATAGAAACTCATAGTTTGCTGTTTCTGCTTTCAGCAGAGACTCATTGAGGAGACTGGACAGGGGGACAGCATGGCAGCAATGGAGCAGCATGACTTTCTATCTCCTCTCCCTCATTCTGCATGTGAGATAGAGGGAGAGGTTTTCTGCCTGCTGGCCATGGAGTTGTTAATCAGCCAGTGTCCACCTTTACTTCCCACCTTCTGCACAGAGCACAATTATATTTTATTGTTATTGTGTGCCTGCATGTGAATGTGTGTGCATGTCTGCATTGCTTTGAGTGCCTGTTAGTGTGTATCTACATATGCCTTTCTCCGAGTAGAAACCGGAGACAGAGATTGGGTAGCCTGTAACGGTATACACATTTCTGTTTATGCTTGTATCTGTGTTCCTGTATGTTTACTTGTGTCTCTGTGCCCTTCTTTGTATGCCTGTGTCTGTGGTTATTGTCTGTGTATACATGTATGTGCTTGTCAGTGTGTAGCTGCTTGGGGTGTGGGGGGGGGGGGGGGGGGTGCCAGTGTCTGTTTTATACTTATAATTCTATGTTAATATTATTAATATTACACACAGAACCCCCACACACAATCACACTGAGGAACCCATTGTGCGATCACACTAAGCCAGCCCCAAACATTCACACAATAACATTTAACCAACTCAACACATAAGTTGGCAGTGCAGAAGGGTTTGGCGGGGGGGAGGTCACTATCCACATCCCATTCAGGTCTATATCTTAGTGGATAGCGAGGATGGGCAATGAAGAGGCCCTTCTTTATATTTGCACCATGGAGCAGTTTTTTCTTAGTGCAGCCCCTGACTCCAGGCACAATAAGCAATACAATTAGATGAAATGGTTATAGTGCCTAGTGTGTCCCTTTAAGGTCAATTTCTCTAAACAAAACAATTCAAAAAGTTCACTACTATGTGAGAGTAAAGGTTGTCATTGGTGTATCCTCATCTGATGATTTTCTGGTCACTGGCCATAATTTGAATTACAGCTACATTTGAATTGGCTAAAAGCACTAACCAACAAAGTAGAATACAGTTTTAATTTGAAACTGGCATTAGCTGTTTCTATTGTCTCCGTCTTCAACATTTTACTAAATGCAGTTTTAACAGCAGTAAAATCAGATCAAATCAGATCTAAGGAACCCTCCACCCCCATCTATAATATGCGTTGGGATTTAGTCTCTAAACACCAAATTGTGATGAATTGAAAACCAAATTTTAAAATTTAAGGTAACGTAACCAAGCTGTGACTATCGTATTAGTATTTCGTTTTCAATTCACCAGTTCAATGTTACGAGAAGTAACCCCAAGCTTTTTAAAATACAAACAATGTCTCCAACTGCAAGACAATTTATGTTACTGGATTGCTACTCCTTCAAGGTAGGTAGACATTTTCAAGCATGAATTGGACAACAAAGAAGTTTGATCAATATAAGGTTTATGCCAACACCTGTAAATAAAATCCTTTATGTTCGAGGTTCTGCATTGTTCTATTTTGCTGCAGATTCAAGGCCTGACTCAGTGCACAGCTTTCGGAAGGAATGCATGCTCAGAATATCTGTTTCAGGGTCCCTAACTCCGTCACATGTGTCAGTAAGTGGCCTCTCTGGAAGCTTGGAGACTAGTGGCAGACTGAAACAGAATGACAGCCTTGAATGGGTTTTGCTTATGAACAAAAAACTGTGTAGACACCCTACAAATCAGCAGAAGGAATATCACATTAAGAACGAAGTAGCTGGGTAATATGTAGACATATTTACATGTGGAAAGGAAGAGAGAGAACTTGGGCAGTCCTATTCACAGCAGATCGGTCTATCTAAATGTAGTTGCTGGGACTGATAGCTCAGAAGAGGCATTGCTGGCATGACTATTTCCTGCTTGACATTTTTTATTTATTTATTTCTTTATTACTGCCTCGCTCCAACACATGACATGTCGAAGATAAAACTATGTAACTTTATGAATGTATAACAATAGAGGCTAAGGGTAGTTTGGCTTGACCTTTTTTTTAACGGCCCAGTTATGAAGATGTAGGAAACCCGTAGAGGTTATGGTAGGAGGGGTCTCTCTATCATTAAGAGAACAGACTTGACAATCTACTCTCTGATTGTAGGAAACATTTTGCTGTCTCCTGAGAGCTCAGATATATCATGTTGGTACCATTGCACTATACAGTGGATAGAGTGTTGAGTAGACAGATTATTGTGAGGGCAATGAGCTTTTACTGCTATCAGCAGTAAAAAGCTAAATTAGGAATGGGCTGAAAACATCACAAGCCGATGAATAAAACAATGTTAAAATAGAAGGAATGTGTGCAGTAATATGCAAATACACATGCCCACCTACAGCAGTTGAGTGTTGGTATGTTTCCCAAAATCAATAACGATGTAAGACAGCAATCAAAGACTGAGAAAGTTAGGGTGATCTTATTATCGAAGAGGCAGCAAAGGTGACTCTGGCTGCTAGTTGAAACTTTTTGCCAAACTACTCAAATGTGGTACTCAAATCCATACATTAAAATTTAGTTGTTATGGTGCTTAGAATATCCTTTTAATTATACTACTGTATTGTTCTGAATCCCACATACAGCGCAATATTATCCCATGCTTTGTATTATGACCTTTGTCAGCATGCATATGTGGTGAAACAACGAGGGTCTACTACTAATTGACGGTCACCCAGTTCATAGGAGGTCCTGTGTCCCTCTTTTGTTTAACGAGAAGATACCCTTCTGGGACTTTTCAAAATATATTAGGATCTTTGTGCAGCATCACATGGTCCAGGTAAACCTTGATAGAATACTGACCTGGCAATAGCTCGAACACAGCAGCGAGACATGCTGAGGAATGAGCTGGAGCTGGCACTGGTCTGCAACGTGGTCTCAATCCCACGGAGGAGGTCATTAGTTTTGAGGAGAAGGAGCATTTGGCGTGGGACTTGAGAAAGGAGCTGACTGATCTGAGGGAGGTAGGTGGCCGCATTATTGCGAATCTCTAGAGCCTACAAAAAAACAAAAAACGAGTTCAGAAGACAGAGCACAATACGTTGCTGTTCATGAGCTCAAACTTATTATTGTCACAATGGGGAGCGATAAAAAAAAAAAAAAAAAAGAACATGTTAGGAAAAAGAAGAAAGAAAATCTGCGGAAATCATACAGAGAATTTAATGGAAAAACAAATCCACTGAGAGGGGCAGGCGAGTGACAAAGGAAAAATCAGGGGTGACAGAAAGTGATTGCAGAGGAGCTACAAAAGAGAATCGGTGAGAGAGAGAGGCAAAAGAGAACTGGAGTATCAAATTAGAGAAGACGGGGGAGAGGCACAAAAGAACAGAAGATAACAAAATAGAGGCAAAACTGAGGTGGAAAAATGCATGTATAAAAATATCATGTATAAATGTATCATACATTAACACACACACACACACACACACACACAAACACATCTATGGAAATACAAATAAGTAGGCCAACATATATAAATACACATGTATGCAAACACAAACATTAATAAGTATGTATAATAACATACACATAAATACATATACCCATGTAAAATAGTGTTAATACACACATATTCGGGCTCCAAAAAAGGTTATGTTATCCAGAAGCTCCTGAATTAGATGCCTGTTGTACACTGAACAAGGAACTCTAATTACAGACACAGCTAATTACACCTTATCTAAAGCAGGATGATCCGAAGCCAGCTGCAGACATGTTGTATGACAGTTAAACAAACAAAGGGGGACACAATCTGTGAGTATGTAGTGATGAGATTTAAGTTTTTAGCTGTCTTAGGTTAAGTCAAGTCTATGTGCCCTCCCAATACACTTTATAACAGTCGCAAATACACGCATTTTATTTATAACATGTGTGAAAACTTATGTATGGGTGTAATATGAGTATGTATTTACACATATACAGTTAATTAGCTTGGCATTCATATACAATTAGCCACACTCAGTCCATTAGCCACTAATTTTCACAAATACATAACAAGTCCAGGATACTACTGATGTCACCTCCGGTATCCATCAAGATGTTGGGGTCATGGCAGAACCAGGTAAGGGGTGATACTGCTTCCCTTGAGAAATGCCTCACCTCTTCTGCCTAAACATTGGGGGGTCTTTGTGGCCTTTATACTGTCCTGGTAGGCTATTGTACATTTAGTGCTATGCTTTGTCAGTAGTTATGTCCCGAACGGTTCGCTGGCAAATAGTTCCCGGCGAACATAGCGTGTTCGTGTTCGCCACGGACGGCGAACATATGCGATGTTCGGTCCGCCCCCTATTTGTCATCATTGAGTAAACTTTCACCCTGTACCTCACAGTCAGCAGACACATTCCAGCCAATCAGCAGCAGACCCTCACTCCCAGACCCTCCCACCTCCTAGACAGCATACAATTTAGATTAATTCTGAAGCTGCATTCTTTTTTTGTGTGTGTTTGTGTTTATTATACATTATCCCCCATAGCCAGTAACCTGTGTTTATTATACATTATCCCCCATAGCCAGTAACCTGTGTTTATTATACATTATCCCCCATAGCCAGTAACCTGTGTTTAATATACATTATCCCCCATAGCCAGTAACCAGCTTTATTATACACTATCCTCCCATAGCCAGTAACCTGTGTTTATTATACATTATCCCCCGCATAGCCAGTAACCTGTGCTTATTATACATTATCCTCCCATAGCCAGTAACCTGTGTTTATTATACATTATCCTCCCATAGCCAGTAACCTGTGTTTATTATACATTATCCCTCCCATAGCCAGTAACCTGTGTTTATTATACATTATCCCCCCATAGCCAGTAACCTGTGTTTATTATACATTATCCCCCATAGCCAGTAACCTGTGTTTATTATACATTATCCCCCATAGCCAGTAACCTGTGTTTAATATACATTATCCCCCATAGCCAGTAACCAGCTTTATTATACACTATCCTCCCATAGCCAGTAACCTGTGTTTATTATACATTATCCCCCCCATAGCCAGTAACCTGTGTTTATTATACATTATCCTCCCATAGCCAGTAACCTGTGTTTATTATACATTATCCTCCCATAGCCAGTAACCTGTGTTTATTATACATTATCCCTCCCATAGCCAGTAACCTGTGTTTATTATACATTATCCCCCATAGTCATTTATCGTTGGACCCAGGGCCGGCGCGTCCATAAGGCGGCACAAGCGACCGCCTTAGGGCGCACGGGCTCTGGGGGTGCAATATTTCAGTGGCCGGCAGGAGGGAAGCTGTATAAAATATGACTTTGTGTATTTTAAAGTGTTTTTATGCTCACCATGTGCATAATGGCGATTTGCCTTTGTCCTGGGAGATAATTGAATTACTTCTCAATTATCTCCAGGGCAGAGGAGAGGAAGCCAGGATGCATTGTGGGAAAGTATTGTGACTGTATGTCCTAAATTGATACCTGTCTGTCTTTTGTTACAGTCTCCCATTTGGTCTTCTATGGGAGTGTCCACCAAGTGGGAGACCTGCATAAATACTGGGCGGGTAGCCCATAATAAATCAGACCACTGCTTGACCCTCATCCCGGAGCCTTGTCTCGTCTTTGGGGGGTTCACTGTATGCTGATAGAAACTGATTGCCAGGAGTGTAAGCCGCTTGGGAGCTTTTCCTGTTCGTCTGCTAGCAGCTATTCGTGAGGTTCCAGTTCGGGAGTTTGGAGTGCTACCTTATTCCTTTGTATGCAGTTCGGGAGTTTGGTGCATTCACTTGTATTCAATTCGGGAGTTTGGTGTTTTACTGAAGCTGCCTTTATATCTGAAAGGGGAATATCGCCTAAACGGATTTTAACCCCATGTCTGCTGAAACGGTCCGCTACAGTGATCATGATTTTTAGCGATATCCAATATTTTTAAGGTGGTCCCAGTGCCACCACTCATATCTGGTGTCACAATAGCTTGCATTTAAAAAAAAAAAAAAAAACTTTTTTGACTGTGAAATAATAGCAGTCAGTTTCCTTCACACGTGCGCGTTTCAGGGCCTGCCAGGGCACAGTGTCACCCCAGTGCAACTCATATCTGGTGTAACAGTAGTGTACATTTAAAAAAAAATAAAAAATACAGGGAGCTTGTTGTCACCTTTCGGGGACCCTTGGTGTTGTACGTGGCTGGGTGGAGGAAGAGACCTTCAATGACATCAGTGAGGACAAGGAACGGGACATGGCTAGCTTGGTATCCAACCTTGTGCAAATGGGGAGTTTGCGGTTGTGCAAATGGACTGTTTGCGGTGCGTTAAACGGGGAGTTTGGTCTGTCACTGTGAAGCGCGCGTAACCCTTACACTACCTGATCGATACAACATCATACCTGATGTTTTAAAGCACGTTATTCCAAACAATTTAGGAATGTTAGGTGATTTATGCCCTTTATGGATTAAAACCAGACTCTGCATCAACTATGTAATTTTCCATGGGAGTTTTGCCATGGATCCCCCTCCGGCATGCCACAGTCCAGGTGTTAGTCCCCTTGAAACAACTTTTCCATCACTATTGTGGCCAGAAAGAGTCCCTGTGGGTTTTAAAATTCGCCTGCCTATTGAAGTCTATGGCGGTTCGCTGGGTTCGCCCGTTCGCGAACATTTGTTGAAGTTCGCGTTCGTGGTTCGCGAATGGAAAATTTCATGTTCGCGACATCACTATTTGTCAGCTTAAATGTAATCTCTTGCACTGTTTTTTTTGTTTGTATTTTCCGTCTGATTTTGTTTGCCTTGTATATAGATTATCCATAATCCATACTCCACAGCATGGTGAGGTGAGATAGGAGACTGATACAGTACAGGTGCAGTTGAAAGAAGGATTAGCTGAGAAAGAAAGGGCGTATGATATAGGAGAGGTAAATGTAAAAATAGGGATGAGACAGGAGAAACAGAGGTGAAAGGAAAATTGGTGAGACTGGATGGATAAGAATCAGATGGCAGAAGATATATAAATATGGAAATTTTGTTTCAGGTTTAACCTATTGATCACACTGGCCTTATTTTTGGAAATGTGTGGCTGATTTTGTAGCAAGTAGCATTATAAAGGCCTCTTTTAAATTATCCAAACATGTGTGAGAACTGCCAGTGCTCAAACAATGCTCCCCAAATAATATCCCCATAAATGACTGCCCTGACCTTCTCCATTCTAGAATGTAACAGCAGTAACTTAATATCTAATTATTGATTCCCACTATGCTGGAACATTGTGCTTTAGTCAAACATAAATCTGCATATTCACACCTTAGCATAAACATTCACTTTAAAGTACCACACACAAGAAGCATTCGCATGATCAAAGTGAGAATTCTGAACAGTGTCATGATCACCCACTGGTTCCCTCAATGCATGGACCATGTGCGTGCCACTTACCTCCTCTTTAGTCACAGAACTTTGTTTTATCCCTCTGTTCACAGAGTTCCAGGAACGGGCAGTTAGCACGCAAGCAAAAAGGGGGTACAGTTCTCCAGCTCCCAAGCGCTGACTGTATTTGCGCACTCCCTCCATATTAACATCAATCAGCGCTTGCCACAGGTGGCAGTAATCCAATCTGAATGACTCCGTCAGTGTCTGTGTGAAATATATGGAGAGGTGTGAAAGGTGGGTCCTACAGACTATGTACAATATACTGAGATGATGAGACGACCTGTAGGTAAGCCCTGAAAACAGTTTGTCCTCTCTACCATTTTACCTGGTATAATCCATGATCCAAGAGAATGATCTCGGGACTATTTGTTTCTAGGTTCTTTCGAACCAGCACATTGCCGGGATGAGGGTCACAATGAACAAATCCATGGACAAAAATCATCTCACTGTATAGTTTTCCCAGAGCCTGAGAAACCTGAGGATGATAAGAGAGGAGAACTTTAAACTGAAGTGAATCCCATACGCTGTATCCCTTACATACTTACTCCGTTTACACCTTTATCCAAATACCATATGCCAAAATGTGTCCTTCCCTAAAAGAGGGTATTAACTCTGCACCTTGTATCGTTCAGGTATGTACCACAAACATGAAAGCAGTGAGAGAGGTAAGTGCACATGGTCCTTTCACAAATGCCATAATAAGACATATATTAGCATGGGGCTCTGAAAAAAAAGTTGGTGTATTCACAGTACACTTTGAAGAGATTCCGTTTGCATTGTACAGAAACAGCAGAATCCCCCCTCTTTGTAGGGATGTTATCCCTTAAATCTTGTCATTCTGGGCACTTGTGCTGTTAATCTTAGTGAAGGCAATTAGGATCCTGGGCTTTTGATGGGGTATCCTGTCCTTGGAATTATCCCTTTCCCTTTGGACCTTCATTCTAGACACCTCACTGTGTCCACATGCATTGCCCAAGATATTCCCTACTGTGCCCGCTGCACCCAACATATTGTTGATTTATTGAACAATGAAACAAAATACAAACACACAGTGCAATTTGTTTAAAATAATGTTGAGAATAACAGGTTGAAACAACACTCACATTACAAAGAGCCACACTAGGCTTTGTATAGAGTTAGACTGACTTCATACAAACAATTGCCCAAGTTATGTCATAACATTATTACATATATTTAAACATTGTTGCTAATACAGCTAAAAACTGGGGAATACCAGTAGCTAGCAAGAAAATAACTTGTGTGTCTTGATCTGTATTTTACTGAAAAAGCAACAGTCCTCCTACATGTAGCACTCCCCCAATTTTACGGTTTAAATCCTATAAAGCTGGGTAATGGATGCTCAGAGTCATAGCTCAGAGTATGGGGAATCCTGTAGCGATCTTCTTTCTGTGATTTTTGTGTGTCTGTCCCCTCTGTTCCCCTAATGTCTCTATGGCAATGACAATGACAATATCATCTATTTTCTTTTTTTTAAATGACATGGTATTCACATACGTAGTTCCAATAAGTCCTTTTTTCACTTATTCACCACATTTTGTATATAATAAATGCTATTATCGGGGTGATCTTAGAGCAGAATCTAAAGGCATACTGCCAGCAGAGATCAGGGTATGCTATGCCACTGCCCAGTGGCATTCTCGAGGTCTATTCAAATGACAGCCAGTGTCAGTTCTCACCATTTCTCTAAGAGAGGGACAACTGCAAGCTAGTTGTGCATAACAATTTATTACATCTTGAATCAGAGACCAGTGTTCTATTGGTGGCAATCCAGGCTCGGGAAACAGCTAGTGAACATGTGCCGGCAGTGGGTTTTATAACGATAAACAGTTTAACATTGATAGGTTTTAAAGAGTTAACTAGTTTACAATTTATAGTGCTAACGATTTGTAATAATTATTACTTTAAGGTAAAAAAAAAAAAAAAAAAAAAAAAAAAATATTCCAACCAATTTATTTTTTTGTCTTGACTTTGCAGTTTAGTTTCAGAATTCATTTCATAACGTTAACAGATATTGATTTACAGGAATACTGGATTTTTCAGTAATAAACAGGCCAAAATTCACAGGGTTAGTATTTTTTGAAGTGGTAACCAGTTGCGGTTAGGGTTAACAGATTTCGAAGTGATAACTGATAACATGAAACAGCCCCCTCCGGTGGTTGCTGTCAGTCACACAAAGGATGTAAAGCTTTGTTAGTGCGGTGTTAAACCCTCACATTAACCATGTCATTCTATTAATTACAGCTTTGAGAACACAAACTCGGCAGGGGGTGTCCCAATGACATCAGGAGACTCCCCTTCTGTCACAAGCATGATACAGACTGATTAACCCCCTGCCTACCACAGCCATAGTAGTGTGTTGTTCTCACCTGATTCACATCGATTTTATTCTTTTCCATGTAATCCTTGTTATTTACCTGCCCCCCTTCTACATATTCCATCACTAAGACCTTTTCCGTGCTTAGGTCCCAGTGAATTTTTGGTATCTGAAACAAGCAAATAACACATTAAGATGAACCTGTGCAAGAGGTGGTAAGCGGTAACGATTGTGCAGAACACAATAGGGTTATTTTATTGCAATCCAAATGGTACTTAGAATTCTCAAATTAACAGCTACCATCCAAATGTAACCAAAAATTGAAACCTGGATTTAATTTATTAAAAGATTATTCCCAAGTGTGTGTATTCAAATCTAGGTAAGTCACATAGGCACAAAAAAATAGAATTGGCCCACTGGTTGCCCAAGCAGTCATCAAGAAGAGACTTAAATAAAACAAGTGAATACGAAGCAACTCACTGTGGGGGATAAAGGACTCCGGTATACCCTGTTATTTAGCAGGGAGCCTGGTAGTGTGCGGGTAAATTTAATAGCGTGGGTGGGCTTGTGTGTGCCCACCCTCTGCTCCAACTAAACACATGTGCATCCAACCCCCCAATCACGCAGACTGCCACTGTGCCACTGACACGATAACAATATAACAATAAAACACAGGCTCCCTCTCAAGTGCAGGGGTTTCTGCCCCCCTCTGTACCAAGTACATATAAAATCACCACCAGTAAACTGCCTAAGCTTCGCTCATTAGATGTCTAGTAAATAGAATAAATCATTACTTCTCCATTGGCTCAATATGGGGGGTTTAAAACCTTTCCACAAAAAAATAAAACCCCAAAATAAAGCTTTAAAACAGAAAAAATATTGTACTTAGAAATGAATGGATGTCAAAGTATACGCAAATGATATAGGCATCAATTAAAAATAATAATTTAAATCCAACAGGCATGTTTAAATTGATATAATTGATGTAATCTTGACTTACTCACTCTGAGAAATGGGAACGCTCGAACCATTGCGGCCATTCGCTCGGCATTGTGCCCTTCATTTAAGAAGTTCAGCTCCAGAGGAAGGTTTTTCTTTGCTTCATCCACAAGCCACATGAACTCAAACTGTGGGAAAACCACCTTCACAACACGCAACAGAACCTGAGCAAGACAAAAAGAAAATTCAGACACGGCATGGGCCAGACAGAGAGTGAGAGTGGGGGGCATACTTGGCACGCATAAAGGGCACAGGACAGACAGGATGCACAGAGAAGTTATGTGGCAGAAAATGCATATAGAGCAGCATAGAAAGAAAACATAGACAGAAACCTCAGGGAGCACGCAGGACAAATAGGATTGACAGACACACACAGGGCAAAAACGGCCATCATGCTGGGTGCAAGGCAGATAGAACACACAGACGAGTAGAGGAGCACACCAGTTGGGTAAATAAAACACGAGGCACATAGGATGTGCCGACAGAGCAGTGGGCCATAAACACTGGCACAAAGAGCGCTAGCTCAACAGAACATGCGGACAAGTCATGCAGACACTGTATGGAGCAGACAGAACACAGATAGATAATAGACAGAGAGAACTGAAAAATTAGAACCTGCAGACAAAACATTGAACAAACAGGACACAGAGTAAGAGACAGGAGACAGGAGAGCTAAGCAAGATAGATGGGTAACCTAGAAACCCATAATATTTCAATATCTATGGATGTGAACACTAACCTCCATGAGAAAAATGTCCTTTTTGCTCTGCGACTGCACCTTTGGGTGCTGCACTTTAACAGCAACTGTTCTTCCATCCCGCAGCACAGCCCGATGCACCTGCGCCAGGGACGCTGCACCTAATGGGGTCTCATCAAAATGGAGGAAAAGGTGGGACGACTGGGGGAATTTAAACTCATATTAGCTGCATAGAAAGTAATCACCACACACCATTTAGTACGTTTAACAAACCTTTATTTTGTAAATGCTGTTAGTGACCATATTGCTGAATATGGTTTACAATTCTAATTTGCCATCAGTAATCCCCATTCCTTCTCAACATTTCAGTTCACCTTGCCTTGCTCATTTTAGAAAACATTAGTACATAAGAATAATATGTAATATGGGCACAAACACAGAAATAATACTACTTTTAATTTGAGAAAATGTAATCATTCACCTTCTCTAGAAATTACACCACTGAATATAACAATATAAATTATCTAATAACGTTGGGCAAACTTTTTCTTTTTTTTCATGTGATGCTAAACTAATGCTTTAGCAATTACAGTAATAACCTAGTTCAGTCCAAGAAATACCTGGGTACACGTTGCATTGGAGGAGGAAAAACTGAAAAACTGGGGAAGATTCGACAAGTAATTTTTTTCTCTTTAAAAGGTTTGCATTGATCAAATTGTTATAAAAATGGTTTAAAAAGCGTCTGCTTTTCCTCTGTTTTATCATAAATATCCATTTAAAAAATGATTGCCAAATTTATAGTGAAAAAAAAAAAAGAGAAGTGCAGCAGTATGCTTTTATTGATCAATCTGGTGCATTGCTATAAAAAAAAATCAAAAAAATCGCACACTTTGCAATATCTGACACATTTCATAAATTTACTCAAAAAAAAAAGGGCAAAACCGTTTGAGATGGTTTGATAACATCCCTATTTTGTCTGTCTGTCCTCTTTTTTTTCTATTCTTTAGTTATGTTAACTAGTAGGTGCAAAAGGCAGATGTTCTAACAATGCTTGGTGAGGAGCCAAGATGTGTACATTCCTTTCTAGGCTATAGGTAAACACAGCAGTGCTTCAAATAAACATTTAACCCCTTAACACCGCAGCCAAATGTACAAGTTGTGAACGAAACAAAACGTAAACAAAACCTGGCATTTGCGCTATATGTCTGTCCAACCGTAATTCACCTCTTTCATATTAAATGCACCCCCCCTTATTATATATCATTTTATTCAGGGGAAACAGGGCTTTCATTTAATATCAAATATTTAGCTATGAAACATAATTTAATATGAAAAAAATGGGAGAAAATAAGATTTTTTTTTATTTTTTTCGTTCTTCATGACATTTTAACTGTCAATGTCATAATACTGTTTGCTTTTACTGCAATAAAATACACATATTTGTATTCAGCAAAGTCTCACGTGTAAAACAGTACCCCCTATGTACAGGTTTTATGGTGTTTTGGGAAGTTACAGGGTCAAATATAGCGTGTTACATTTGAAATTGAAATTCGCCAGATTGGTTACGTTGCCTTTGAGACTGTATAGTAGCCCAGGAAATAAATTTACACCCATAATGGCATACCATTTGCAATAGTAGACGACCCAAGGTATTGCAAATAAGCGATGTCCAGTCTTTTTTAGTAGCCATTTGGTCACAAACACTGGCCAAAGTTAGCGTTTGTATTTGTTTGTGTGTGAAAAATGCAAAAAACGCCAATTTTGGCCAGTGTTTGTGACTAAGTGGCTACTAAAAAAGACTGGACATACCCCATTTGCAATACCTTTGGTTGTCTACTATTGCAAATGGTATGCCATCATAGGGGTAATTTTAATTCTTGGGCTACCATAGGGTCATAAAGGCAACGTAAGCAATCTGGCGAATTTTAATGTGAAAAAAATTAAACACAAGCCTTATATTTGACGCTGTAATTTTTGAAAACACCATAAAACCTGTACATGAGGGGTACTGTTGTACTCAGGAGACTTCGCTGAACACAAATATTTGTGTTTCAAAACAGTAAAAAGTATTGCAGCAATAATATCGTCCCTGTAAGTGCTGTTTGTGCGTGAAAAATGCAAAAAACGTCACTTTTACTGGCGATATCATGGTTGTAATACATTTTACTGTTTTGAAACACTAATATTTGTGTTCAGCGAAGTCTCCCGAGTAAAACAGTACCCCCCCTGTACAGGTTTTATGGTGTCTTGGAAAGTTATAGGGTTAAATATAGTGCTAGCAAATTAAATTCCCTATACTTTCGGCATGGGTGGTCAGGCAGGTCCCGCTAATTGTAATTAATTAGGATACCTAATTATGTAAAATTATTACATAAATATATGTGTAGAATTAATATATGTATATATATACATATGTGTATATATACGTATATATATATATATTTTTTTTAATATTTTTATTTATATATAGGTATATATATAGTGATATATACGTATATATTTATGTATATAGATATATATATTATTTCGTTATAAGTGTATTTTGATATAAATATATATATATTAATATCAGAATACAGTTAGAACGAAATAAAACACATCTATATATTTTTTAATATTTTATTTTTAATTATTTTTTTTATTTAATTTTTTTACGTATTTACATATTATTTTTTTTATATTATTTATAAATATATATAACAATAATTATATATATATTTAATCAGTATCAGTCTACGTGTAATTTGATATTAATATATATATATAATTATATATATATTAATATTAAAATACACCTAGACAGTGTATGTGTGTGTATGTATATGTGTATATATATACTTAGATCATATATATATATAATATATATATATATGATCTAAGTATATAATTTATTTATTTTTACACTGTTTTAAAACATTTTTATTTGATTTTCAGCCAGCAGGGGGACCAACTGTCATTACAGTTGGTCCCCCTGCTGGCAATGCAGCAGTCAGCTATACCGGCCATGTGATTGTGAGGTCCTCGCAAGGACCTCACTCTCACATGGCCGGGAGGGCTCCTGGAGGGCGGACGTGCCACGGGGGGCTCCCTGGGAGTCCCCCGAACCGCGATCGCCGGCGTGGGACCACCAGCGACCGGGTAAGTTACTAAAAACCGGAGGGCGTACTATTACGTCCGGCGGCGTTTAGAGCCGCTTTTAAAAGGACGTAATAGTACGCCCTCCGGTCTTAAGGGGTTAAAGGGACATTATAGTCACCAAAATAACTTCAGCTTAATGAAGCAGTTTTGGTGTATAGATCATGTCCCTGCAGTCTCACTGCTCAATTCCCTGACATTTAGGAGTTAAATCACTTTGTTTATACATTCCATAGTCACCCCCGTCCCCCGCCCTCTGCTTGTGACTTGTACAACATTCCTAAACACTTCCTGTAAAAAGAGATCTAATGTTTACACTTCCTTAATTGCAAATTATTTTTAATGTAGAATTACTTATCTCGTGCTCTGTTAATAGCTTGCTAGGCCATGTAGGAGCCTCCTGTGTGCAATTAAAATTAATTTACAGATTAGGAGATAAAACATTTAAAATCAGTTACATATGACTGAAAAGTAAACCATTTTGTTTTCATGAAAGCTGTGTCACTCACAGCCATGGTAGGGGTGGTTAGGGCTACATGGGCAGAAACAATAGTGATTTATCTCCTAAATGGCAGATAATTGAGCGACAAACTATAGAGGCATGATCTATACACAAAAACTGCTCCATTAGCCCCTTAAGGACCAAACATCTGGAAAAAAAGGGAATCGTGACATGTCACACATGTCATGTGTCCTTCAGGGGTTAAGCTAAAGTTACTTTGGTGACCATAGTGTCCCTTTAACCTAATTTTTCAGATCTCACAACCATATATGTGTATAAGTAAAACTAATGTTAAAAATCATTGTTGATGTGTTTTTTTTCGTGGGAACGGGCAAAGGGATAGGAGAATTCCTACTTTTATATATCTGTCCTATTACCTGTCAAGATACCTGTGAGCTTCTCTCAGTCAAGCTACATGTAAGCCGGTCTATCTGACTCACTGTGAGTGTCTCTCTCATATCTGTCACATTCCATTTGAGTCTATCTCCACTTTCTGTGAATCCATTTCTGCATTTCTCACCTACTGTGCCTTATTTTCTTGATCTGCAGCACATCTCACATTAAACTTCCACTGAATGGGCTAATTTTACTGCTCTTTTGCCTTTAAATATGGAGTAATCAAGCTAATCTCATCCCTCTCCAGACTGCAATAAGTGAGGCAATAAATCTCATTGTGAATGTCTGCTGATATAAGTTTTATGGGGAGAGGGACATCAAATTATTAATATACAATGACCCTGTCCAGATGCTCCTATCAGATCCTGTGTATGGCTGATAAATGATTGCTTATAACAAACTTGTGCCTAGCATACAAACAGTCATCCATCACCACCTCCTCCCCCACTAATATGGGTGCAGACATCAGCAGGCATTCAATATCCACCTGTTAACCCTAAGCATCCCATGACAACGAAAATATAGACTATATTCTGATATCAATAATAGAGCTTCTTTACATAGTGCTATTACGACAAAAGCGCACCAATAAGTTGTGTTTTTAAAAAACAACACTATTACCAAAATCAATGGTAATACTTTTGATAACTTAGGAAATATTAAGAGCTGAAATGACCTTCAGGGCATTGCAATCAGTTTATAGTCCCAATGAGCTATATTCCCTGATTTTCAAATAGCCCAACCTGTTAAAGTGTATTACCTTTTCACCAAGCTCCTCCCTGACAACCTGTAGCACATCTATCAGTGGGGTGACGGGCGCTTGGCTGTGCAGGACACTCAGAGTACGAGTATATTCCGGGGGCAGCAGATATTCGAGTGCACCCAAGTGTTGCCCAACCTTGATGAATGTCCCACGGTTGGCACAGCACAAATCCAGCAAGCGCTGAGCTGATCGCATGTGAACCTGAAAATTAAAAATGGGTATACATTTTTAAAGTATGCAGTGATCATGCCACATTGAGATCAACATTGAATAAGCTAGAAATGCCTTAAAGGATTACTGTTTGCAAACATTAAATTACGGGCTTCTAGGAGTCTGACCCTGACTTGCAGTAATTATAAAGATAAACTGGACAGCCATACACTGGCAGATAGATTAGTGGCTGGGTTTAGATGGACATAAAGCCATGCCTGTAATGTACATTTGAAGGAGAACAGTTCATCATTTCTACCAAAGAAAAGCGAAACTCCACTAATCGCAGTGTCTCTACCTGTGATTTGATGTCTTCATATTTCTCTGGCCCTCCTGGGACATGTCGCAGGTGAGTGAGGTAGTCAATGCTAATAGCTGCTGTCTGAAAAAGGCGAACATGCGATTAATAGGACATCAAATATCTAGTAATATAAAAGGGAAATTCATCTATGCAAGGTACTCACCGTAAAAACTGCTCTTCCTATACGCACCACCCCAAAATCACTGGGGTCCAAGTACTGAGACCTGTGTAATAAAACCCCAGATGACAAGAGAGTGACGGAGGTAAGGGATGCAAGTCTGTAAAAGCCTCTCACCATTTTGCCTGCCCTGCAAAAAACAAATCCACAATATAATAACGCTGGTGTCCTCAAAACATTCCTTATATCACTAAATGACACGGCTCACCTCCTGTTGCTTACATCAGATCTCCCAAAATTTTAGGACGTGGCTGCTTTGATAAATTTTAGGTGCCTGACTAATAACGGTTTATGCAACTAAAATGTAATTTTAACAATGCATCTTATTTACATACACTAATTTCTAAACACATTTATTGTAGTTTAAAGTATCATTGTTTTGGAGCTCTGTTACACACTGAGATACAGCAACAATATGCAGCTCACAGAAAAGAGAAACATTAGGAGAAAAAAGGGACCTAGGAGGGCGTGGCCAAGCAGCGGAGCGGAATGGCGGCTTAAGTGCTGAGCTCCTCCAACCCTGAAATGTCGATCATGTAACTGCATCCATAGAGACACAAATGGGGAAGAACTCTAAGTCAGTGGGCACACCCAAACCATCGGGGTGCCGCCAGACCGTGCTTCACCTCTCCATGCAGCGGTACTTGGCCGCGCCGGCAGACCCAGCCTCCCAGGCGTCATCTGAGGCCTACCCACACTCAGAAGCCTTGACATTGAGCTAACCACCAGCGACACCGCCAACAGACTGGCTGGCCCTGCTAAAGGCACTCCCCACCCGGGTAGACCTCATTCAGGCGACCTCAGCACTCCATGCATCCTTCAGAGCAGATATTCAGATGATGCGGTCGGACCTGCAAGGAATGGCGGACCGCAAGGCCCAAATGGAGGCGGATCACGACGGCCTCCTGGCGGCCCAAACTGCAACTACCTCTACACTTGAACGCCAAACAGCACAGTTACAAGCTATGACATATCATATAAAGGACAATAGGGGCCGCAGGCAAAACCTGAGAGTCAGGGGCCTACCCGAAGGCGAAGAAATCCCCAATCAACTCAAAGGCCTACTTACTACAATCTTTAATGGCCTTCTAAACCTCCCCAGAGACACTCCTATCGAATTTGTCCGGGCTCACCAGGCAATAAGACCCAGGGGCCCACCTGATTCCCCTCCACAGTACGTGATATGCTGTCTGGCCCTATACTCTCTCAAGGAGGACATTTTACATGCGGCAGACAACAAGGGTGACATTAACCATGCGGGTCAACCCATTCAACTATTCCCGGACCTATACCAGGTCACGTTGGGCTACCGCAGAGCACTGAAACCCCTTACCTGTGCACTGGTTGCCGATACGGTATTACAAACAATACGCAGAGGTCCTCTCCCCCTGCCAGCTGGTCGCACTCAATTCACACCGAGATGGAACCTAATTTCCCCCACAGACCTTAGCGCCGAACCTCTCTCTGATACTCAAAGAGTGCAAGGATGCGGAGCAATGCGCGAATTACCGCCCGATATCACTGCTCAATTGCGATCTAAAACTATTCACCAAGATCCTTTCCCATAGACTACAGGCCTTCCTCTCGGACCTGGTCCATGGGGATCAGGGGGGGGGGGGATTTACCTCACAACGAGAGGCGCGGGACAACACGATCCGGGCGCTTGCCCTGACTTCTGACTACACTCCACAAAGATCTTAAGGAATGGACGAAGCTCTGCCTTTTATGGTTTGGCAGAGTTGGGGTGCTCAAAATGAACATCCTACCCAGAATCCTTCACCTTTTCCAAACTCACTATCCCGGAGGCCTCTCTCCGCTCCATGTCCCTTAGATTTATCTGGCATAAACTCAAAGCACGGATCAAGCATGATTTCCTCACTTTGCCGAAGGTAAAAGGGGGCTTAGCCTTGCCGGACTTTAGAATGTACTACAGAGCCACGCACATTCAGTGTATGAATGGACCAAACAGGGAGTATCCAAACTCTGGAAGAACGTAGAGTCGACACACATAGGCAGACCGATCTCCATCCTCCCCTTGCTAGACCACCAACAGGGCAGACAACTGGCTGCTCCACATCCCCTCATCAAAGCGACCATGCAGGTCTGGCACGTAATTGCCAAACCCCTGACACTCACCACTGCACTGTCTCCATTATTTCCCCTGGCCCACAATATGGCCTTCCCACCGGGAATGGAAGCAAGAACCCTAAAATGCCTACTACCCTGGATCTGCCATACCCTTGACAATGGGAGGGTCAGGCCCCTGGAGTCAATGGCACCAAATGCAAGGCCATCATTCATGATGCGCTTCCGTTATAAACAGCTAACTGAATTCGCACTATCACCCTGGTCAACTCCACCTCGAGACCACTCACAGACTTCAAGGCGCTCTGCATGGATCCCGACCCACTGGCAACGGGCCTGTTCACACTCTACGGCATGTTGAGCAGATTGCCAGCACCGAGCTTCATTTTCACCTGAACAATGGGCCAAAATATGTACTCTCACACTACACTGCGCACCATCTAGTGGGGTACAGGAAACGGCCTATAAAATGTTAGCCCTGTGGTACCGCAACACATCAATACCTATGACCCCGCCGCCGATGATACTTGCTGGAGGTGTGGCGGGAAACTAGGAACCTTCATCCACTTATGGTGGGAATGCCCTCTGATTAGACCTAAATGGGCGACCATCCACACACTCATCCAACGGTTTTCAGATGATCCGCCACCACTGACCCCTGTAGCATTTCTCATACACCACACCACAATGCGCAACTTGGTATACAAAAAATCCTTAACGTTGCCAAAAGCTTGATTCCTCTTTACTTGAAAAATCAGACAGCGCCTTCCCTGACCCTATGTTACCAGCGCGTGGAAGAGCTCAAGGTGCTGGATCAGCTCTCCCTACAGGTGTAGGGGAGATCCCAGATGTACATGACAATCTGGACACACTGGATCCTCTCCACCGAAAGATCCGACTTTCAAGCCCTTATCCACTAACCGAGTGACTACTACCACGACAGACATCAGGGAATACAGACAACAACGATAAACACTGGTAGACCCAGCCCCAACTCGTAGTCACAGACAGGGACAGACCATCTGACTGACCCAGACCACCCACAGGGAATGGGACAGACGGAGGGACAAACACTCCTCAAACTGGACGTCTCCCCACCCTACAGGACAAGGGTGTGGAAGGGAGAAGGAGGGGGAACACCACAATGTGAAGGAACACTGTATTGGCCAATCGGCCGCCTAAAATTGAGGTCACATGACGCTTGTACCACCGCTACCGAAGCAGCCTTTCCCAACTCCCACCCCGCCCTCACCCTGCGGAGCCACGTGTCTTGGCTATGCATGCCTAGAGTTCCGTGACACCCACCCTGTGAAGGAAAGTAATACCAACGGTGAGACATTAGAGCATAGACACCCCACCAGCCAACCACCAACAAGACGGGGAGGGTAGAGAGAAAACCCTGGCTAGCTGAGGCTGCAAATCCTTCAGCACCCCAGACAGCATTAGAGGCTATCCTTAGTAATGACCACACTATCCACGTACCTAGATCTGCCACCGAGCAAACTATGGAGCCTAAGGCTCAAGCTGTATTCCAGATAACTACGTGCTCCACACTACTTGCCTGCAGATCCAACAGCTTAGTTGTATATATGTTATGTCATAAGTACCTACGCGTACTACCGGAGTTGCTACCAACAATTTGAGGTATTGAGATAATGAAACTATGTATGACATGAAAATATGGGACCTGCGAGTCCTCAGCTGCTCAGGGCCTGCGACCCCACACAAACATATACCATGTTCTCACATGATATCGATCTTCATGTTTTGTTAGGGGCCTGCGAGCCCCATGTTGCTTTCACGTCAAAACTGCATATCAGGCACGAATGGCTGAACCAATAAAAATGTTATTTACAAAAAAAGGGACCTAGGGCCTAATATAGGGACTGTCCCTCCTAAATAGGGAGTTACGTTACGTACACTCCCAGTTACGTACACTCCATCACTTAACATCTTTCCCCAATTAATGAAAACCCATAACTGACTGACATCAGTTACTGACGCCATTTGTAAGGGGACATTGGACATTGCACAGTGCCAACACATTTGTACTAACTAGGACAACATCTTGAGTACAACAACTTCTTCTCTCCAGAAATGCAGGTTTTATTTTATATGAGCAGTTTCAGTCACAAGACCTTCCTTAGGATATTATGAATGGAATGTTGCCCAATGTTTTTTTTTATGTACTTGGTGCAGCACAAATATTAATTATATGTCTGGAAAAAAAAAAAAAGTTGGAGTTTTTGTATTATTTGGAGAATAGCTGAGGATCCCCCACTCTCTGCATATCAAGCCATATACCATCCTTTGAATGTCTATTTGAATGAAAGTTGTCATAAATATCTGAACTATCATGCTTGCATGAGAAAATTTGGATTGGTAGATTACACACATGCTCTCTGTCCCCCATGCTTCTCTATGAAAAGAATTGGAATGAACAAATGTCATCAGAACTTAATTGGAGGCAGAGTAGCTTGACAGAGAAGACTGTCCCAGTGTTAGAGTAAGGTAAGTTAAGTACCGGTAGTTTGTGCCAGTTACTGACACTATCTCAGAATGAAGCTCCCCCCTCAGATACTGACACTATCTCAGAATGAAGCTCCCCCCTCAGTTACTGACACTATCTCAGAATGAAGCTCCCCCCTCAGTTACTGACACTATCTCAGAATGAAGCTCCCCCCTCAGTTACTGACACTATCTCAGAATGAAGCTCCCCCCTCAGTTACTGACACTATCTCAGAATGAAGCTCCCCCCTCAGTTACTGACACTATCTCAGAATGAAGCTCCCCCCTCAGTTACTGACACTATCTCAGAATGAAGCTCCCCCCTCAGTTACTGACACTATCTCAGAATGAAGCTCCCCCCTCAGTTACTGACACTATCTCAGAATGAAGCTCCCCCCTCAGTTACTGACACTATCTCAGAATGAAGCTCCCCCCTCAGTTACTGACACTATCTCAGAATGAAGCTCCCCCCTCAGTTACTGACACTATCTCAGAATGAAGCTCCCCCCTCAGTTACTGACACTATCTCAGAATGAAGCTCCCCCCTCAGTTACTGACACTATCTCAGAATGAAGCTCCCCCCTCAGTTACTGACACTATCTCAGAATGAAGCTCCCCCCTCAGTTACTGACACTATCTCAGAATGAAGCTCCCCCCTCAGTTACTGACACTATCTCAGAATGAAGCTCCCCCCTCAGTTACTGACACTATCTCAGAATGAAGCTCCCCCCTCAGTTACTGACACTATCTCAGAATGAAGCTCCCCCCTCAGTTACTGACACTATCTCAGAATGAAGCTCCCCCCTCAGTTACTGACACTATCTCAGAATGAAGCTCCCCCCTCAGTTACTGACACTATCTCAGAATGAAGCTCCCCCCTCAGTTACTGACACTATCTCAGAATGAAGCTCCCCCCTCAGTTACTGACACTATCTCAGAATGAAGCTCCCCCCTCAGTTACTGACACTATCTCAGAATGAAGCTCCCCCCTCAGTTACTGACACTATCTCAGAATGAAGCTCCCCCCTCAGTTACTGACACTATCTCAGAATGAAGCTCCCCCCTCAGTTACTGACACTATCTCAGAATGAAGCTCCCCCCTCAGTTACTGACACTATCTCAGAATGAAGCTCCCCCCTCAGTTACTGACACTATCTCAGAATGAAGCTCCCCCCTCAGTTACTGACACTATCTCAGAATGAAGCTCCCCCCTCAGTTACTGACACTATCTCAGAATGAAGCTCCCCCCTCAGTTACTGACACTATCTCAGAATGAAGCTCCCCCCTCAGTTACTGACACTATCTCAGAATGAAGCTCCCCCCTCAGTTACTGACACTATCTCAGAATGAAGCTCCCCCCTCAGTTACTGACACTATCTCAGAATGAAGCTCCCCCCTCAGTTACTGACACTATCTCAGAATGAAGCTCCCCCCTCAGTTACTGACACTATCTCAGAATGAAGCTCCCCCCTCAGTTACTGACACTATCTCAGAATGAAGCTCCCCCCTCAGTTACTGACACTATCTCAGAATGAAGCTCCCCCCTCAGTTACTGACACTATCTCAGAATGAAGCTCCCCCCTCAGTTACTGACACTATCTCAGAATGAAGCTCCCCCCTCAGTTACTGACACTATCTCAGAATGAAGCTCCCCCCTCAGTTACTGACACTATCTCAGAATGAAGCTCCCCCCTCAGTTACTGACACTATCTCAGAATGAAGCTCCCCCCTCAGTTACTGACACTATCTCAGAATGAAGCTCCCCCCTCAGTTACTGACACTATCTCAGAATGAAGCTCCCCCCTCAGTTACTGACACTATCTCAGAATGAAGCTCCCCCCTCAGTTACTGACACTATCTCAGAATGAAGCTCCCCCCTCAGTTACTGACACTATCTCAGAATGAAGCTCCCCCCTCAGTTACTGACACTATCTCAGAATGAAGCTCCCCCCTCAGTTACTGACACTATCTCAGAATGAAGCTCCCCCCTCAGTTACTGACACTATCTCAGAATGAAGCTCCCCCCTCAGTTACTGACACTATCTCAGAATGAAGCTCCCCCCTCAGTTACTGACACTATCTCAGAATGAAGCTCCCCCTCAGTTACTGACACTATCTCAGAATGAAGCTCCCCCCTCAGTTACTGACACTATCTCAGAATGAAGCTCCCCCCTCAGTTACTGACACTATCTCAGAATGAAGCTCCCCCCTCAGTTACTGACACTATCTCAGAATGAAGCTCCCCCCTCAGTTACTGACACTATCTCAGAATGAAGCTCCCCCCTCAGTTACTGACACTATCTCAGAATGAAGCTCCCCCCTCAGTTACTGACACTATCTCAGAATGAAGCTCCCCCCTCAGTTACTGACACTATCTCAGAATGAAGCTCCCCCCTCAGTTACTGACACTATCTCAGAATGAAGCTCCCCCCTCAGTTACTGACACTATCTCAGAATGAAGCTCCCCCTCAGTTACTGACACTATCTCAGAATGAAGCTCCCCCCTCAGTTACTGACACTATCTCAGAATGAAGCTCCCCCCTCAGTTACTGACACTATCTCAGAATGAAGCTCCCCCCTCAGTTACTGACACTATCTCAGAATGAAGCTCCCCCCTCAGTTACTGACACTATCTCAGAATGAAGCTCCCCCCTCAGTTACTGACACTATCTCAGAATGAAGCTCCCCCCTCAGTTACTGACACTATCTCAGAATGAAGCTCCCCCCTCAGTTACTGACACTATCTCAGAATGAAGCTCCCCCCCTCTCAGTTACTGACACCATCTCAGAATTTTGACATGATATCAATCAGTGCCACAGTCTCACTGTTAGGGACACATTAATGAATGACTCCCCCCACCCCCCATTTATTGCTAATCACTAATGATTAGTTCCCAGACTGGCCTACAGCTTCTGTCTCCTCATCACTGACTGACACTGGCCCTTTAAATGGCACTGCTTCCACTTACCGGCTCCAGCATAATCACACACAAAGAATACTTTAACACGCGCCTAGTTTAATATAATATCCCCCTCTTTACAAAATACCCTTCCTACTCCTGGCACCTTCTGCCAACCCACACATTCATTCTGACCTCTGATTGGAGAGCTCCCCCGCGGCGACTCTTGGTACAATCCGGATAGCTGGGTGCAGGAAGGGAAATGTAGTCCTGGGCGGCTACAACTCCAGCCACTTAGAATCCCAGAGAGGAGAAGGGGCGGCGCTGGGACGAACCAATGTGAAAACTGAAGGGGAAACGTGAGGTTATGGAATGCGTTTCATAACTAGTGTGGGAAATAGGACACCGGTTATACAATGTATCCAGGGACACTGATCACAATACACCAGTTACACAAACTCACACAGACTGTCTCACAATAACACACTCTGATCACAATACACCAGTTACACAAACTCACACAGACTGTCTCACAATAACACACTCTGATCACAATACACCAGTTACACAAACTCACACAGACTGTCTCACAATAACACACTCTGATCACAATACACCAGTTACACAAACTCACACAGACTGTCTCACAATAACACACTCTGATCACAATACACCAGTTACACAAACTCACACAGATTGTCTCACAATAACACACTCTGATCACAATACACCAGTTACACAAACTCACACAGAATGTCTCACAATAACACACTCTGATCACAATACACCAGTTACACAAATTCACACAGACTGTCTCACAATAACACACTCTGATCACAATACACCTGTTACACAAACTCACAAACTGTCTCACAATAACACACTGATCACAATACACCAGTTACACAAACTCACACAGACTGTCTCACAATAACACACTGATCACAATACACCAGTTACACAAACTCACACAGACTGTCTCACAATAACACACTGATCACAATACACCAGTTACACAAACTCACACAGACTGTCTCACAATAACACACTCTGATCACAATACACCAGTTACACAAATTCACACAGACTGTCTCACAATAACACACTCTGATCACAATACACCAGTTACACAAACTCACACAGACTGTCTCACAATAACACACTGATCACAATACACCAGTTACACAAATTCACACAGACTGTCTCACAGTAACACACTCTGATCACAATACATCAGTTACACAAACTCACACAGACTGTCTCACAATAACACACTCATCACAATACACCAGCTACACAATTTCACACAGACTGTCTCACAATAACACACTCATCACAATACACCAGCTACACAATTTCACACAGACTGTCTCACAATAATACACTCTGATCACAATACACCAGTTACACAAACTCACACAGACTGTCTCACAATAACACACTGATCACAATACACCAGTTACACAAACTCACACAGACTGTCTCACAATAACACACTGATCACAATACACCAGTTACACAAACTCACACAGACTGTCTCACAATAACACACTGATCACAATACACCAGTTACACAAATTCACACAGACTGTCTCACAGTAACACACTCTGATCACAATACATCAGTTACACAAACTCACACAGACTGTCTCACAATAACACACTCATCACAATACACCAGCTACACAATTTCACACAGACTGTCTCACAATAACACACTCATCACAATACACCAGCTACACAATTTCACACAGACTGTCTCACAATAATACACTCTGATCACAATACACCAGTTACACAAACTCACACAGACTGTCTCACAATAACACACTCTGATCACAATACATCAGTTACACAAACTCACACAGACTGTCTCACAATAACACACTCTGATCAGTATGCAAGTGACTATTTCGGCATTAGTGATATCAAATATGCCTTCGTTTGGATGGAATTCATTGGGGAAAAAGGGAAATAGAGGGCACACCGGGAATATACATTTTTCAGCATTGGTGCTACAGATTACTGAACGGAGCACACACAAACATAACATTTTATATTTTACAGGGCTCTACTTAAAAATACCTATCTCGGCAAACAAATATGGGGATTCAGTTCCACCATATGGCCATATTGTGTTAAGCCCACAACTATGCCACAGTACCCCAATATCGCTCGACAAATGAGCCAAACCTGCATGGCAGGGCTTAGTTCAGGGGAGCTATTGGAAACTCCTTACAGGGGTTTCTGGGATCGAGGGGATGTGGCACATGGCGCACAGTGGACTCCTGGTAAGCTGTCAAACCATTCTTAAATGGTTTGACTACTTCCACTGGAAGGGCACCAAGGCATTTATGACACCACGACAGCATGCTATGGTGGCTATGGTGTTTGGTGTGGCCCTTCAACAATTTTAGACACAGATGTACACTCCAAATATAAAGCATACCTCAGTTTTCCTCTTCACTGGAGATCCTAGGATGGTGTTGTGTTCTGTGGGAACTATGGTTTTCAGATGACCAGCATCTTCTTGTAACCTCCATAAACAAATATTTAATCACATAGAAATGTTGTCCTACTCATGAGTGGTTTTGGCAAAGAACATTGATGCCAGGTTGACTATCCCCTTTCAAGATGACCAACCCCAAGTTGTCACCAGCGATTTACGTTGCTCTACTGAGGGGGTGCTCTACTTCCTCACTCGGATGTTCAAGTTTGTTCTAGTTACCATCAAATTCAATTTTTATGAAAAATGAGAAGTAACAATGCCGCTCTCATTGCAGTACAATACATGCCATTTCACACACACACAAAAAAACAAAACAAAATTAAGAATCTAAAAAAAAAAAAAATAGAAAAGGAGAAATATTTAAAATGAATTTCAAATTTTAGGGGAAAAAAAGTCAAATTGGAAAAACGCTCCAAGTCTACTATGTTTACTGTTGGGCTATTTTTGGTCCATATTCTTAATTTCACTTTTAATTGTTAATACTTCACACCTTTTTTTGTGAATAGCCCAGACCTAATTTATTTTAGCCACTTCTTATATCCATAACCTCAGTCAGTAAGCAGAAACTGCAACTATGCTCAAACTTCTCCCCAATACCCCATGAATTACCACACAGAGCAACTAGCAGAGAAAACTACAACTCCCGGCATTCAATGCGGCAACGGGCAAAACAAACCGGAAATAGATATGGCCAACTCCACATCCGGTTCGCCAAAGCCAGACTTCCGGTGTGTAAAGAACGTCTGTGAAGATGGCGCTCGCCAGGTGAGTCCATCGAAGGCGCCGGGACTTGAATAAACATACTGTTCCAGGGGGGATTATACGGCGTGGGATAGGGTGTATGTGCTGTAATAGGTCGGGGGGTCAGGGATTGAGAGCTCGCATGGGGGGCGGGGACTGGCTGAGCGGGGTACAGCCTGAGAGGGACTGGCTGAGCGGGGTACAGCCTGAGAGGGACTGGCTGAGCGGGGTACAGCCTGAGAGGGACTGGCTGAGCGGGGTACAGCCTGAGAGGGACTGGCTGAGCGGGGTACAGACTGAGAGGGACTGGCTGAGCGGGGTACAGACTGAGAGGGACTGGCTGAGCGGGGTACAGACTGAGAGGGACTGGCTGAGCGGGGTCCAGACTGAAAGGTTCTGGCTGAGCGGGGTACAGACTGGGAGGTTCTGGCTGAGCGGGGTCCAGACTGAGAGGGACTGGCTGAGCGGGGTCCAGACTGAGAGGGACTGGCTGAGCGGGGTACAGACTGAGAGGGACTGGCTGAGCGGGGTACAGACTGAGAGGGACTGGCTGAGCGGGGTACAGACTGAGAGGGACTGGCTGAGCGGGGCACAGACTGAGAGGAACTGGCTGAGCGGGGCACAGACGGAGAGGGACTGGCTGAGCGGGGCACAGACGGAGAGGGACTGGCTGAGCGGGGCACAGACTGAGAGGGACTGGCTGAGCGGGGCACAGACTGAGAGGGACTGGCTGAGCGGGGCACAGACTGAGAGGGACTGGCTGAGCGGGCCACAGACTGAGAGGGACTGGCTGAGCGGGGCACAGACTGAGAGGGACTGGCTGAGCGGGCCACAGACTGAGAGGGACTGGCTGAGCGGGCCACAGACTGAGAGGGACTGGCTGAGCGGGCCACAGACTGAGAGGGACTGGCTGAGCGGGCCACAGACTGAGAGGGACTGGCTGAGCGGGCCACAGACTGAGAGGGACTGGCTGAGCGGGGCACAGACTGAGAGGGACTGGCTGAGCGGGGCACAGACTGAGAGGGACTGGCTGAGCGGGGCACAGACTGAGAGGGACTGGCTGAGCGGGGCACAGACTGAGAGGGACTGGCTGAGCGGGGCACAGACTGAGAGGGACTGGCTGAGCGGGGCACAGACTGAGAGGGACTGGCTGAGCGGGGCACAGACTGAGAGGGACTGGCTGAGCGGGGCACAGACTGAGAGGGACTGGCTGAGCGGGGCACAGACTGAGAGGGACTGGCTGAGCGGGGCACAGACTGAGAGGGACTGGCTGAGCGGGGCACAGACTGAGAGGGACTGGCTGAGCGGGGCACAGACTGAGAGGGACTGGCTGAGCGGGGCACAGACTGAGAGGGACTGGCTGAGCGGGGCACAGACTGAGAGGGACTGGCTGAGCGGGGCACAGACTGAGAGGGACTGGCTGAGCGGGGCACAGACTGAGAGGGACTGGCTGAGCGGGGCACAGACTGAGAGGGACTGGCTGAGCGGGGCACAGACTGAGAGGGACTGGCTGAGCGGGGCACAGACTGAGAGGGACTGGCTGAGCGGGGCACAGACTGAGAGGGACTGGCTGAGCGGGGCACAGACTGAGAGGGACTGGCTGAGCGGGGCACAGACTGAGAGGGACTGGCTGAGCGGGGCACAGACTGAGAGGGACTGGCTGAGCGGGGCACAGACTGAGAGGGACTGGCTGAGCGGGGCACAGACTGAGAGGGACTGGCTGAG
Organism: Pelobates fuscus; assembly: GCF_036172605.1. Classification (NCBI taxonomy): domain Eukaryota; kingdom Metazoa; phylum Chordata; class Amphibia; order Anura; family Pelobatidae; genus Pelobates; species Pelobates fuscus. The sequence goes on along the minus strand of NC_086329.1, from coordinate 21,288,272 downwards.
CGGGGCACAGACTGAGAGGGACTGGCTGAGCGGGGCACAGACTGAGAGGGACTGGCTGAGCGGGGCACAGACTGAGAGGGACTGGCTGAGCGGGGCACAGGCTGAGAGGGACTGGCTGAGCGGGGCACAGGCTGAGCGGGGCACAGGCTGAGAGGGGCACAGGCTGAGAGGGACTGGCTGAGAGGGACTGGCTGAGAGGGACTGGCTGAGAGGGACTGGCTGAGAGGGACTGGCTGAGAGGGACTGGCTGAGAGGGACTGGCTGAGAGGGACTGGCTGAGAGGGACTGGCTGAGAGGGACTGGCTGAGAGGGACTGGCTGAGAGGGACTGGCTGAGAGGGACTGGCTGAGCGGGGGACTGGCTGAGAGGGACTGGCTGAGCGGGGGACTGGCTGAGCGGGGCACTGGCTGAGCGGGGCGCGGAGTGAGAGGGCCTGGCTGAGCGGGGCGCGGAGTGAGAGGGCCTGGCTGAGCGGGGCGCGGAGTGAGAGGGCCTGTCTGAGCGGGGCGCGGAGTGAGAGGGCCTGGCTGAGTGGGGGGCGGGCTGAGCAGGGCAGGTCATAAAATCTGTTGGGTTGCAATGTTTTGAAAATGCATCAATTATAAACTAACAGCAGGGAGAGTAGCTTGTTGAATCCTAACCTATACACATAGAACATAAATTGTGTTTATACTTGGAATTACGTTTTAATAGATGTACGTTACGCGTGTTACATACACTCCTGATACTTGGGTGATGCTCTCATTTACATGGATCACCTACTGGAGCTCATACTCCCTACTACTGGGGCACTATAGCATTATGAAAGCAAACCTATATTCTGAATGCTATAGTCTCCCAGTGCATATTAAGATTCAGGGATATCACTCTTTCACCTGTGAAAAAAACAGAAAAGGATAGTTTCTCCTACAGCTCCGAGTCCCTCTCAATGCTGATGCCTGGAATGTCATTCTAGATGTGTCACTTCCACAATAAATGTTGAGTTCAATGCTCCTCATAGCAGAGCATTGGTCACAAGGTGCGCGGCAAGTGCCACATGTGTATAGTCAATTACTTTCCTATGAGCTGCATTTGCTCAAATTATATTTCATTGGTTGTTGCAGAATAAGTGCTTCTGGAAGACAGCCACCAGAGTTGTTAACCCTGCAATGTAAACATTTTGTGGGCAAATGTGTCTCCCCGAGACGCCTCCGCTGGCGTGCGCATACACATTTGGGGCAAAATGCTGTTCCGGTTCACGTGTGCTCAGTCATTTCGTCAGCAGTGATACACCCGTGAAAATATACAGACCGCACTGCAAGGTTTCAATTAAAGAAAACACTATTGAGATTTAAAAAAAAAAAAGCTACAAATATCTGTTGCTCATTGTTTATTTAAATAGTTAAAGAAAATATTAATGCATTGCCAGATCCATTGTTCTGGCTATCTGAATATATGTTATTGGGATTAGGAGTAAAGCGGGTCAGGAATAAAACACACATCCACAACTTTTCCATGCTTGCTTGAGTATCTGCTTAGAAAGTGTCAAACCAGCATGTTTGAAGTTCCCTCCTTCCTTAGTATAATACGGGTATATGTATCCGTGCCACATTGCACACATTGGTATTATAATAGTTAAATTCCTTTGCACTGCCTGAGCCAGATGTGTTGACCTATTTTTAATAGTCATCTTTTCTTTAGAATGTAATTTACTGAGAATAGTGACATTTTAATTTCTACTGAACCAAGAAAGTGGTGTGCCGCATTATTATTATTCACATTGCTCTCCTCTTCCCCACAGTTTTTTGCCAGCTCCAACACAGCTGTCTCAGGATCAGCTGGAGGCAGAGGAGAAGATAAGAGCCCAGAAGTCACGCCAGACAGCACTGGTTGCATCACGAAGAGAGCCACCTCCATACGGACATCGAAAGGGCTGGGTTCCGCGGGCTCTTGAGGTACGTTGCTTCTTGCCAGAAAGGAAACTTTATTAAAAATTACATATATTGTAGCTAGAGAAAATATTGGTGTCTGGCTAACTGAGCCCAAAATCTAAAGGAGACAAGCCCCTCTATGTGACTAAATCTGCACTAGCAAAGGCACAAGTTGTCAAACATAATATCTTAAGCGGCGGAACTCAGAAACTATGGCGTTAGGAGTTACCTGCAACATTGGGGGACTATCAGAAATAATGCCATGATGTCTTTAATATTGTCTCTGGTGGGGCACAATCTGCAGAAAGTGGAAACCTAAGCACAAGAGCTTATTTGAAACTAGCAAATGCTAAATGTAAATAACTTTTTAATACTGTGTATCTCGTGTCTGCTACTGGAAATTATTAGCAGTTATGCTTACACAACTGTAGGGCTTACTCGCTATAACAGTCACGTGTCGACTGAAAACTTAATTTGCATGTATTAGACTATAATAGCTAAGCCTACACAAAATTTTGCAGCACTTAAAAGATTTAAATCTTTTTTTCAACGTATTACTATTCGTTGTTTAGTGTATAAACTTCCTAATGTGAAGGTGTTGAAGGAAGATATGATTGGGGTTGTTTACCTTTAGTGATGCTTTTGGAAGGGTGTTAGGTATTTCTCATTTAATCTGACTGTCTTTTCCTCTGCTTAGGATTTCGGAGATGGAGGCGCATTCCCAGAAATTCATGTGGCACAGTACCCACTGGACATGGGTAAAAAGAAGCGTGTGTCCAATGCTTTGGCTGTTCAGGTTGATGCAGAGGGAAAGATTAAATATGATGCCATCGCTCGACAGGGGCAATCAAAGGATAAGGTAAGGAGGAACTCCAAGTCTTTGGCTTTTTATGTGGAAAGAGAAGATTTACATTAACGTTGCATCGACATTGTTTCTAGACTTTGAACAAGAAATGGTAGACGTCTGCACACATAATTAGATATAAATGTACAAGAGTATTGTTTCATGAAGAAAAAGGGTATCCATAAATAACATAATGTTGGGTGGAAGGGAATTTAGGGGTAAAATATGGAAACACTTCTTAATATAAAGAGTTGTAGAGGCATAACATGCTCTTCCAGTGGAGAGGAATATTTCTGTCTTTCCTTCTTTATTGTGTATGCTTGTGAGAACGGTGACCTCAATGTGTACTTCATTGTCTTTGACCGCTGAAATGAGTGTATACCATTCATATTGTCTTGTCTGTGATTCAAGTGCCCTAACTCTAATCCCAGATTTGTTTGTGCTACAGGTTATTTTTAGCAAATACACAGACCTTTTACCTAAAGAAGTGATGAATGAAGATGATCCCGATTTACAAAGACCTGACGAGGAAGCAGTTAAAGAGGTAATGTATCATTTATTCACAATTTTGGATTGTTAAACTGGAATTATCCTAAACCATTTCAAGAGAGAGGGTCAGAATATTGGGACAGGTGCACAATTCATACAGATAGAGGATGGATATTTGGACAGAGAGTGCAGGTTCTATGTGAAAGATGAGGGCAGTGCCACCATTTGACTAAGTAAAAGGGCAAAGTATTCCCATAATATTATATGTATTGTTGAATCTAGTGTGGCGGCCATATACACTAACCATCAGCTTTTTTCCCCCCCACGCTTAGCTGACAGAGAAAACCCGGCAGGCTCTGGATAAGGCTGTATCCCAAAAGATAGCAGCCGCCATGCCAGTCCGGGCAGCAGACAAGCTGGCACCAGCACAGTACATCAGGTAAGTTGGCATAAATACTGAAGCTATTAATAATTTGCACAAAAGACATTGGATACATTTAACGGAGATGGCATTTCACATTTGCTTTTTATTAACCTTTGTTATTGATTTTTTTTTTTTTTTTCTTTTCTCTTTCTCAGATTTTGTACATTTGTGACCTAAAATAGTTGGGCATATTTTTTTGGTTTAATTTATTTTTCACTTGCTGCATTATTTAATAATGTGCATTCATACATATTCATATAGATCATGTGATCATGAAATTACCAGAAGTTGATTGGATTCCACTGAGTTCCTTGGAGTTGGTTGAGGTCCAGCAATAGCCTGGTATACCTAAGGTACAGAAGGTGCCTTCAACCCACTACTATGAACTAAGGCATCTTATTGGATGAAGCCTAGTAAATGTCACAAACTCTATCTGCACACATGTTCTGCTTATTATACTTTCATAAACTTGGTGTATTCACTGTATAGTCAGCAAATGATGAGTGTGGACCATAATCTGCATGTTTGTCTCCCTATAGGTACACTCCATCGCAGCAGGGTGTCGCGTTCAATTCTGGTGCCAAACAGAGGGTAATACGAATGGTGGAAATGCAAAAGGATCCAATGGAGCCACCTCGTTTCAAGTGAGTTGGATATTTTTTATTTTTTTTATTCAGTGTTCTTTTTGAGCACTTTATGGTAAAAGGCATAATGTCCTATTAAAGGAGTCCCAATAGATATAGTGTAACAGCTGAGTGGGTTGTGTTGAAATGTGCTGGGGGAGGATCTAACATGTTTTTTTGTTTTGTAGAATTAACAAAAAGATCCCACGTGGTCCCCCGTCCCCTCCAGCCCCCGTCATGCATTCTCCAAGCAGGAAGGTAAGTGTTGTGTTCTCTGATCAAATTGATCTAATGTCCAAAGGGTCATATTTGTCCCTAAGTTAGTTGGTTAACAAGTGCACAGATACTGTAGATTTAAAGGGAAACTATAGACACCCAGACCACTTCATGTCATTTGAAGTGGTCTGTGTGCAGTGCCCTCGTCCCTTTAACCCCGCTGAAAGCATTGCAGTTTTAGAGAAACTGCAATGTTTACATTAAAGTATTAAGACTGCCCCTAGTGGCTGTCTACCATGCAGCCCTTTGAGATGCTCCCTGCAGTTTCACGGAGTTTAACAGCGCCTTGCAAATCCTAATAGGAAAACATTGATTCAATGCTTTCCTTTGGGGAAGACCTAATGCGTGAGCATAGCTTGCTGTGCATGTGCATTAGGTTTCCTCTCGCGCTGACTTTCGGAGGAGTTGAAGATAGAGACAGCTCCGAGAGAAGTTAGCACTGGAATCAGGTAAGTGTTTTGAGATTATTATTTTTTTACCCCTTTGATTGCTCCGGGGGCAGAGGGACACTATAGTGTTAGAAATACAGCTGTCTATTCTTAACACTATAGTGTTCCTTTAATTCTGTATCTGTGCAACAAATGTCACTTGTCTCGTAGAGGCTGCATTGTTATAGTTCATCGCATTTTTGTAAATGTATTCAATTAGTGCCTCTTGTAGCTCCTCTCAATCACTTATAAATCCCTCTAGTTGGGGACATTTTCTTCTTTTGATGTCCCCTCTTTTATTCTGTACATCGCCTCTTAGAATCCGTGCCACATTCATGTTACCTGCCTGTTTATTTTAAACCTTTGTATCAGCGAGTGTGCCGGACTGTGCACTGCATTTGTAGGGTAACATTCCAAATTACCTGCAATATCATGGAAAGCACTTGTGTGTTGTTCAGCTGTGATGCAAAATGTATTAATGTTAACTTTTCATATTTCAGATGACTGTCAAGGAACAGCAAGAATGGAAAATCCCTCCGTGTATCTCCAACTGGAAAAATGCCAAAGTAAGGTCAAGGCTAGAGTGTACTCCAATATAGGAAGTATAGAGAAATGCTGTTGCCATCAGGTGGCTCATAAATTATCAAGTTGCCTGACAACACCATCAAGGAGCTGGCTTACATTTTCAATTTAAAACAAGTATTTATTTTCAGTATTGTTGGATTTAATACAGAGGAAATAAAGTTATATTTAATGCAGTAGGAGACCGCTGTATTTTAGTGTTTCCCATTAATGTGGTGTAGTTTGATCAATTATTACATTTATGTGATATAATTAATTTCTGATTTTAAATACAAATGTTTCTTAGTGCTTTGGCTAAATTTCTTACAACACAAAGCAGAGCAAACATATAATTAATTTAAAGAAAAAAGTAAATATTACAAATGTTTGCTCTCTATATATAGTCCTGCCAGATTGTCTGCAAATGTGCTTGAAGGCTAGTCTATCATCATATTGCAGATTAAGCTAACTATTAGTGGATTGAAGGAATTTACTAAATGATTGCTTTGGTATTTGTATTCAAACTGTAGATACTCTTGTTATATGGTCAAATAAACACTAATTTATTTTTTCTTCTCTCTCCTTTGTTTAACATAGGGTTACACTATACCACTGGATAAGCGTTTAGCAGCAGATGGCCGAGGGCTGCAAACTGTTCATATCAATGAAAACTTTGCCAAGTTGGCTGAAGCCTTGTACATTGCAGACAGAAAGGTATGTGTGTCTGACCGTCAAGTGTCAAACTAACAAGAACAGAATGTCTGTGATAGTCATTTCAGCAACTGCAATATTACAGGCATGTTAGGAGTGTCTTTGTCATTATAATTCTTTCAGCTGCAATACAAGATTTTTTTCATTCTAGATATCTTACGACAAAAAGCCTGCTCTATACACTGCATCAGAGAATGATTGAATTCCACAAGAATATGTTGTAAAACAATTCATTGGCTTGTATAATGGGCCTAAGCAAAAGCTTAGGATATGAATAGACTATTGCACGGCCAAATATGGCTGTTTTATTTTTCCTTTAAGATCCTTGTCCAAGTGATACACCTGTTTCTTTTATTGGTTTCTTTTAGATCCAAACCAGAACACTGTCTGAAAAGCTGTACTTTAAATAGTTGGAGATTGCTAAGGGAACTTGGAAATGGGGTCAGGAAATTCAGTTAACTATTCACAGTTTATTGAATGGCATTATTGTTTTGCATGCCATCCTGACACTGGCATTCAGTAAACATGGAATTGTGGATATTTCACAAGAAAATAATCCACAAATTTTCCAGCTCAGAGATGTTTGCTAAAAACCTGAATCTCTTCTCAATTTGCAAAGTCCTGGTTTTATGAATAATCCTGTTAGGGCTTTAGAAACGCAATGATCGTGAGTCGATGCTTACAAAGCAGATGTATTTCGAGACCATCATTGGGATGTGTATTGTACATGGTATATATATCATGAGTGTCTTTCCCCAGGCACGAGAAGCTGTGGAGATGCGAGCGCAGGTTGAGAGGAAGATGGCGCAGAAGGAGAAAGAGAAGAAAGAAGAAAAGCTTCGGGAACTGGCGCAGATTGCAAGAGAGCGCCGTGCTGGGATAAAGTCTCATGAAGAAAAAGGTGGGAATCGGCAGCTGGGGGTAATGGGTTTTGGAAGAGTAGTACAATGTGTGTAATATAACAAACGATGAACAGTGAAAATAAGATCCAAAAAGCATTGTCTTTAACTGTTAAAGATTGGATTCTCTGCCGCTTACATAGACCACATTCACGCCGGTAACACCTGTTGTCTTTATTGATGCAGGAAGACTGGTGCCTTAAGTCTGCCACCCTTAACCGTGCCTCTCCACCATTTCTACCTGTCACTTTTATGTGCATGTCCATGACTTTTATGTGCGCAGCTCAAGCATTGACAGTCAATGTGCTTCCAAACATGCAGTGTGAAGCTGGTGAGCGGGCTTATAATAAAAATGGTCCATCCTCCGTGCACTAATTCCTAATTACAGTGGTGTCCAACGTCTGAGCAGATACTGGAGGGAGAGTTTGGTGGCAAAGTGTTGTATGATAACCTGCATTTCAGTTTGTGGTTTGTATCGACTGAAAACTGAAATGTCAATATAAAATGTCCTGCAGCAGCTGAGGTAAGTGAGTCACATAAAGAATAGTATACTTAATGCCGAATGGATATCAGCCAATTCCTAAAACAGAAGATAAAAAAAAAAAAAGTATGCTGAACTAATTTTGCAGATTTTGTTAACTCCACTTTGTGCTAATGCATAAAAGTTTTTTTACACCCAGTGTGTTTCAAACAAATATATATATATATATATATATATATATATATATATATATATATATATATATAGTAACCTTGCAAATTTTCTTCTGCAGAGGATAGTGAAGCGAGAGAGAGGAATGAAATCCGTGACACCAGACGTAAAGAGCGACAGCATGATCGTAATCTCTCCCGAGCGGCTCCAGACAGGAGGTGAGAACATACTATGTTCGAGATGTCTAACCAGGGACCTTGATGATTAGACTCAAAACTTTTCTTTTTTTTTTTTTTTACTTTTATTTTGCTCATTAGGCCTAAACTGCAGAGAAACGAGGATAGAGATATCAGTGAACAAATTGCTCTGGGCATTCCCAACCAACGGGCATCTAATGACATTCAGTATGACCAGCGACTTTTCAACCAGAGCAGGGTAAGATTTCTCTATGTATTTACACCAGGTCTGCATTAAATTAGATGTTGATCCACAATCTCAGCGCTGACACAGATGTTGGATATAATTTCTCATTTTTCCAGTTGGATCTTGATAATTTAAGAATCAGTAGAATTCGTCTGTGGGAGACTTCAAAATAATAGGCGGTGGAGATGTCAGTTGCTTAGTGGTTGTTGCAATTTGATAGCCAAAAAGACTGGTACGAAATTAATAGGTTTCTTGTCATTTTATGCAGCCAAAGTTACAGGTGAAAATAGTTTAGCTGGAGTTTTATTGATAAAATAGCTTTTAGTGCAGTATCTCACATCTAAATTGGAGTCGTAATGTAGGCATTGTGGCGCATTAAACGTCCGGGGGTGTAAAAAGATGTATTTCCACTGTTGCATCTGTTTTGGCATATGTGAGTCTTCAGTTAAAGGGACACTGTAGGCACTATAGCTATTTCATTGAACTGGATACAATGCATGGAGTCCATTAGCACTGTCCCTTCAGTCATTCATTGTTAAATCATTTTCGAGCATTATCAGTGAATGGGATCCCTGGCTTCCCATAGCGCCAACCCCACTGGGGAGCATATGGCTAAGGAGAATTCATAACAGCAATGTCACAGATAGGCTGACACTCTCAACCAATCACAGCTGCCTATTGTTGCATATGCGAATGCTTCTGAATTATCCCAAGTAGCACAGAGGGGATTGGTTGCTGGGTTTTTTTTTTGCGTTAAATCATTAAAAACGGTTCTATGCTGAATGCAATGACAGCACCTGAGGGACTCTAGACACTATTACCACTTCAATGAGATAAAGCAGTTTATTGCCTGCAGTGTTCCTTTACGTATATATTGCATAATCCTTGCATTTTGTTAATTTCATTATTATAATCTTTAAATTTAACAACCTTCCATTCCGTATTCTCTTTTAAGGGCATGGACAGTGGGTTTGCAGGAGGAGAGGATGAGGTTTATAACGTTTATGACCAGCCGTGGAGAAGCAATAAAGAAATGGCACAGAACATCTACCGTCCCAGCAAGAATACAGACAATGATGTGTATGGTGCTGATCTGGATACACTGATGAAAACTAACAGGTGAGAGAACTAGAGCAAGTTCTGTCTGGTAGGAGAGAATAAAGTTTATTATAGTTGTTTCACATGGTGTGAGATCATGTGCCTAAATGAGTAACAACCCTATACAACGTCTGCAAATTGGACTCTTAATTCTAATACATGTGTCTTGGTTATTAAAACAAGATGGATTGCTTTATGATGCTAATCTGTCTATTTTTAAGAATCATGCAAGGATTATTTTAGCTAATATCTTCACTACCAGGTTATTTAAAAAATACTTCAGCATTCAGTAATAAACAGTAGGGGGGGAAAGCTGATATATATTTATATAATATTAAGTTTGTATAGAAGCAGTCATGGTATGTATGCATACCTCCGTTGCTCATGTCTGTGTTTTTAGGCATGCAGAGATTAAAGAAATCATAGAAGCACCATCTTCTGGAATGTGTATGTTTCACTTCTTGTAATCCCAGGGGCATTACGCTAGTGCCGGAATAAATGTTATCAAATGAGAATGTATTTAAGGTTATTGGATTAGGTTTGGAAATAGAAACAGATTAATTTGGCCACACTTGTTGTATACTCTTAGAATATGAATTCATATGTGATTGGAAGATTTTATGATGTCCTCAGAGGTAGTGAGCAGCCTGTATGAGATATATATATCTTAGCCAGTACTAGTGGGAATTTTGCAGGTTCTATCTTCAATGTTATATATTTTCTACAGGTTTGTTCCTGACAAAGAGTTTTCTGGCTCAGACCGCCGGCAGCGGCGGGAGGGAGGACCTGTTCAGTTTGAAGAAGATCCCTTTGGCTTGGACAAGTTCTTGGAAGAAGCCAAGCAGCACGGAGGATCTAAGCGTCCCGACAGTGGCCGTGCTAAGGAACATGATCATGATGGAAAGAAACGCAGAAAAGAATGAGGAGCCCTGCTCCTTATATAGGACTGGTTACTCTGCTGGATGGTCATGTAGTAGGGCCCTTTTCTTTAAAGACACATTTTTAAAAGGAGAAATGTATTTTCCAAATCTACCTTTAGGTTTTGTGTAAAGAAACAGGACAGGAAGGTAAGAATCTACAGGTCCCGATTGTATATAGATTTATATATTATTTTTCAAAGGCAGGGTATTATCTACTACCAAGCTTGCAATGCTAACAAGACACCTAACTGGGGAGCATAAGGGATTTGTGTACATAAACTAACTCTCCCCCCCCCCCCCCCTTCCCTGAAGTGAGCACTTGTTTAATAAATGAATGTCCCAAAACAAAAACTGATTTTTCTTTAATGGTTAAGATCTAATGGCATTTTTCACTTTGTGACCTAAACGAGGTTATAACTTACTGCAGGCTTTCTTTTTGGGAGGGGTGTGAGAAGGGACACCTTCCCAATAAATACACACACATTTTGGAGACAAACCCTGTATGGCATATTTAAATATAGTGGCTTAATGAACATGTCAAATATTTAGACTAAATAAGCATACTAGAAGAATGAAAGAGTTGTCAACTTTAACTTGAGCTTTGAAAAAGGAACCTTGAATTCCCAACAATTCTCTTTAGTAAGTAACCCTGTATGTTAGATGTGCTCACCCTTCCAGGAGTGCAGTAAATGTATTCAGGCTATCTTTAGTTTCAGTACTTGTGTTGGAAAGGAGGAGAATATAATTCAGTTTTTATTTTGTTTTATTTAAAGTTTTTAAATCCTCTATAATAAAGCACTGTTGTCAGTCTCGGTCAGGGTTTCTGGACAGACTTCTTTTCAGTTGAACCTGGAGCTGAAACAAGAAAATAAGACCGTTACATACATCATGAGGAGTGTTCTGTCTATTTCAAACAAGCAGGTTTGTTCATGAAAGTGAGAATTTAAAGAGACATTTTCTGTGTTGGGTATGCTTTCAGTTTGGTGACGATGACCTTAAAGGGACACTCCAGCTAATTGAAGTGGGTGCTGTGCCCCTATTGCACTTGGTGCTGCAATGTTAAACATTGCAGCATTAAGTCTGCCGACAGCCACTAGGGGGGCGTTTCCGGAATCTAAACTGTATTTTGGTCCGTTATCTGACGCTTGACTTCCTCAGCATCAGATAAGTAGCTGAAGAAGCCCTGCAGGTTTTTTCTGGCACTGGCGAGTCCCTTTAAATTTAAAATTCACTTTAAATTCTCACTTTAGTAAATAACTCAAGTACTGAAGCACGCAATGCTCCCTACAAACCATTTTCTCAAACACTGACGGTACAGCAGCCTGAAATAAAACTGTCCAAGGAGGTAGATACAGAATATCTTTGCAGATGCTGGCAAAACTATAGGTTGTAGTTTTGTAAACTGACTTAATCCCACAAACCTCTTTATTCATTGTTAGATGTAGCTCAGTCTCCAGCTGCAGTCCCAGTCAGATGACTAGTGCAAAAGCAATGAGTAACACAACACTGTTCCTCCAAACCATTGCAGCTGGAGCGAGAAAGGGACTTGCAAACTCCAAACAAGTTGGGTGTAACAAAAAAAACCAAAACAAAAAAAAAAACCACAGCTACTTCATCTTAAAGAAAAATTGCAGTCCTCTGGCTCAAGAAATTTGCCTAAAATAAGCAACTGTTAGGGCCTATAATTTACATATTTAATTTCTCCTTTGCTGACTACCAGTTGAAATGGATAGGAAAAACACAGAACAGTAACTGTCAGCAAAGATGGAAGTTTTCAGTTAACAGATAAAGGGATGTTTAAAAATTAAATGTTAAAATCCACGACCCAAATACATATGTTGAATATATTTCTAGATTCTAGCTAGTGAGTATTTTAACAGACAGAATTCTTGTAGAGTCCTTTCTACCTTTGCTCCTTCGATGAGGTGTGTGTCCTTTTGAAGTGTGTTCTGCAACCCTTCTTCTGCCGCGAAAGTGACCCAACTATATCCTTTGTGGAACCCAGTCTCTTTGTCCTAGGAAATAAAATACACAGGTTCATTAACTATACTGCAGATTTTGTGACATAACCAGTTACATGCACAGACCGACCAAAATCCAGATTATAGGAAAGTTTGGACTTCACAGATATCCTAATATGCAAATTACTCTTTTTTTCCATTGACTAAATAACAGCTTAAACATTTGCATTGTTCGAGACAAGAAGAGATACCAAAGCTTGCTTTAGAGTGAGTAACACACAATAGCATTAAAGGAAAAGGAATATTTTATAGATTTTAACTTACTAGATGTTTTTATTTAACTAAAAACTATTTTCCCATATTTAGTCTGACGTGCAACCCAGTGGTCCACAATTTCATATTACGCTTAGTTTCTTGCTGACTGCTTCTGAAGCATCAAATGTGTGATAAAGCTGCTGCCTAAACCAAATACAATGGAAATAGTGGATTACACAATTATATGTTTCGTCTTGCAGACTGTCTCAAATTACTTGTTTTTACTAGATCAGGTGTTGTGTACGGTGATGCAGCCCAAGATCTCTCTTCCAAACATTTTAAGGAATTTCAAACTTATGGCATTGGTAATATCAACAAACATATTTGTATACAGCCCTACCAGGAGCAGGCTTTTCTTCTCTTCAACCTCAATTTCCATCTCTGCAGTGTGAGTTTATGAAGAAGTACTTGGGAATAGGGTATTCTGCAGATTTATCTGAGCTATATGAACACTGGATACGAACATGAGTCTTTACTCCAAGATTCAATTTAAGTAGTTTGGTCAGAGTGGTTTTCTAATATAATATATTTTCTCCACTTTCCCAGTTTACATCCCTTCAGGTTTTTGTTCTTTAAAGCAATACTATATGGTCAGGAACACAGACATGTATTCCTGATACTATAGTGTTAAAAACACAATCTAGCCCCTCCTAAATATAGTAGAATCTTATCTTTATTCCAGTCTGCTGCTTGGTCTTCCCCTTGATCTGCCTGCTTGACTGACATCAAAAATGTTGATCACGGCCAATCACAATAGGAAAGCATTGGATTGGCTAAGGTTGCCAAGGAGGCAGATTATGGGCAGAGCGAACACAAGCCAAACACAGCCCTGGCCAATCAGTATCTCCTTATAGAAATACATCGAATCAATGCATCTCTATGAGGAAAGTTCAGTGTCTCCATGCAGACGGTGGAGACCCTGAATGGCAGTGTGCAGGACCTTTAGTAGCCATCTGAGGAGTGGCCAATGGAGGTATCTCTAGACTGTAATGTAAACATTGCATTTTCTCAGAAAACACAGTTTGTGACACAGAGAATGATTATACTCACCAGAACAAATACAATAAGCTGTAGTTGTTCTGGTGACTATAGTGTCCAATTAAATTATTACTTAAGACAATAGATTTCCCATGGTGTAGTACACAAGCATGTTAGAATGACACCCTTATTTTTCCAAGATTTACCTTTCAATTAATAGTGTTTATTAATGGTCAAAATAAAAAAAAAAAACAAGGTGATGGGTGTAGTTGATGCATGTAATTCTTACCTAATAGAGGTAGTATGACTGATTACAGCATAGTAAGGGTCAAATTGGACACCTTCAACCAAGACCAATGAGGATAAGCTGTGTCTCGTAAGCAATTGGTTGGAGTAAATTATGGCACCCTGTTAATGGGATATCTCCCTTACAAAAAAAACTGAAATTTGGGGCTAGCTTAAACTGAACATTCCAGAAATGAATTTTACTGAAGACGGTTTTGTTAAATCATAGTGGAACAGAAGGAACTCTTTTTCTTACAGTCTTCTGATTAATCACAAATTTGCAATTTTACCCACGCTACTTCACCTGCTGAGAAACTGGCTCCCTCAAGACACCAGTGCTACATTGTACCTCGATACTGTATAGATGTCTGATTTATCTGTTAGAATTTAGCTATACCCAATACCTAGGAAAAAAAGTATAGTGCTATGTAATATAGAAGTAATGAGAGTCTTATTTTCAAATATGTTACTTACAAATGGCAAAAGACATTTCTTTATTGTCCCAAACTGTGAAAAATATTCCTTCAGTTCTCCTAAAATGAAAGAAAAGACACTATGTCACACATTGTTGGAAATCATACTTGCATCATGTTAAAAATAAATAAATCATGAAAAATCTTCTACGCACAGAGCCTGGAACATATCACATATTTTAATAACTTGTTTTACATAGAGTTGGTGCAGTGATCCTGGTCTACAGTTTGTATTAACTGTATCTGGAGTAACAGAGAGCCAGAAAATGCCCCAGACTACACAGATTATCCCATTACAGGTATAAGGATGCAACACTGCCCTAATATAAAACTGGTGCAGGTACAGTTAATACAGATAGCCTGGAATAGCTCCTGGGTTACACAGTGTATTCCAGGTACAGTTAGTACAGACACACACAGTGTATTCCAGGTACAGACACACACACAGTGTATTCCAGGTACAGTTAGTACAGACACACACAGTGTATTCCAGGTACAGTTAGTACAGACACACAGTGTATTCCAGGTACAGTTAGTACAGACACACACACAGTGTATTCCAGGTACAGTCAGTACAGACACACACAGTGTATTCCAGGTACAGTTAGTACAGACACACAGTGTATTCCAGGTACAGTTAGTACAGACACAGTGTATTCCAGGTACAGTTAGTACAGACACACACAGTGTATTCCAGGTACAGTTAGTACAGACACACACAGTGTATTCCAGGTACAGTTAGTACAGACACACACAGTGTATTCCAGGTACAGTTAGTACAGACACACAGTGTATTCCAGGTACAGTTAGTACAGACACACACAGTGTATTCCAGGTACAGTTAGTACAGACACACACAGTGTATTCCAGGTACAGTTAGTACAGACACACAGTGTATTCCAGGTACAGTTAGTACAGACACACACAGTGTATTCCAGGTACAGTTAGTACAGACACACACAGTGTATTCCAGGTACAGTTAGTACAGACACACACAGTGTATTCCAGGTACAGTTAGTACAGACACACACACACACAGTGTATTCCAGGTACAGTTAGTACAGACACACAGTGTATTCCAGGTACAGTTAGTACAGACACACACAGTGTATTCCAGGTACAGTTAGTACAGACACACACAGTGTATTCCAGGTACAGTTAGTACAGACACACACACAGTGTATTCCAGGTACAGTTAGTACAGACACACAGTGTATTCCAGGTACAGTTAGTACAGACACACAGTGTATTCCAGGTACAGTTAGTACAGACACACACACAGTGTATTCCAGGTACAGTTAGTACAGACACACACAGTGTATTCCAGGTACAGTTAGTACACACACAGTGTATTCCAGGTACAGTTAGTACAGACACACACACAGTGTATTCCAGGTACAGTTAGTACAGACACACAGTGTATTCCAGGTACAGTTAGTACAGACACACACACAGTGTATTCCAGGTACAGTTAGTACAGACACACACACAGTGTATTCCAGGTACAGTTAGTACAGACACACACACACAGTGTATTCCAGGTACAGTTAGTACAGACACACACAGTGTATTCCAGGTACAGTTAGTACAGACACACACACAGTGTATTCCAGGTACAGTTAGTACAGACACACACACAGTGTATTCCATGTACAGTTAGTACAGACACACACAGTGTATTCCAGGTACAGTTAGTACAGACACACACAGTGTATTCCAGGTACAGTTAGTACAGACACACACACAGTGTATTCCATGTACAGTTAGTACAGACACACACACAGTGTATTCCAGGTACAGTTAGTACAGACACACACACAGTGTATTCCAGGTACAGTTAGTACAGACACACACACAGTGTATTCCAGGTACAGTTAGTACAGACACACACACCGTGTATTCCAGGTACAGTTAGTACAGACACACAGTGTATTCCAAGTACAGTTAGTACAGACACACACAGTGTATTCCAATTACAGTTAGTACAGACACACAGTGTATTCCAAGTACAGTTAGTACAGACACACACACAGTGTATTCCAAATACAGTTAGTACAGACACACAGTGTATTCCAGGTACAGTTAGTACAGACACACAGTGTATTCCAGGTACAGTTAGTACAGACACACAGTGTATTCCAGGTACAGTTAGTACAGACACACAGTGTATTCCAATTACAGTTAGTACAGACACACAGTGTATTCCAGATAAAGTTAGTACAGACACACAGTGTATTCCAGGTACAGTTAGTACAGACACACACACAGTGTATTCCAGGTACAGTTAGTACAGACACACAGTGTATTCCAAGTACAGTTAGTACAGACACAGTGTATTCCAGGTACAGTTAGTACAGACACACACAGTGTATTCCAGGTACAGTTAGTACAGACACACAGTGTATTCCAGGTACAGTTAGTACAGACACACACACACAGTGTATTCCAGGTACAGTTAGTACAGACACACACACAGTGTATTCCAGGTACAGTTAGTACAGACACACACACAGTGTATTCCAGGTACAGTTAGTACAGACACACACAGTGTATTCCAGGTACAGTTAGTACAGACACACACAGTGTATTCCAGGTACAGTTAGTACAGACACACACACACAGTGTATTCCAGGTACAGTTAGTACAGACACACACACAGTGTATTCCAGGTACAGTTAGTACAGACACACACACAGTGTATTCCAGGTACAGTTAGTACAGACACACACACAGTGTATTCCAGGTACAGTTAGTACAGACACACACACAGTGTATTCCAGGTACAGTTAGTACAGACACACACACAGTGTATTCCAGGTACAGTTAGTACAGACACACACAGTGTATTCCAGGTACAGTTAGTACAGACACACACAGTGTATTCCAGGTACAGTTAGTACAGACACACACAGTGTATTCCAGGTACAGTTAGTACAGACACACAGTGTATTCCAGGTACAGTTAGTACACACACACAGTGTATTCCAATTACAGTTAGTACAGACACACAGTGTATTCCGGGTACAGTTAGTACAGACACACACACAGTGTATTCCAATTACAGTTAGTACAGACACACAGTGTATTCCAGGTACAGTTAGTACAGACACAGTGTATTCCAGGTACAGTTAGTACAGACACAGTGCATTCCAGGTACAGTTAGTACACACACACACAGTATTCCAGGTACAGTCAGTACAGACACACACAGTGTATTCCAGGTACAGTTAGTACAGACACACACACACAGTATTCCAGGTACAGTTAGTACAGACACACACACAGTGTATTCCAGGTACAGTTAGTACAGACACACACACAGTGTATTCCAGGTACAGTTAGTACAGACACAGTGTATTCCAATTACAGTTAGTACAGACACACAGTGTATTCCAATTACAGTTAGTACAGACACACAGTGTATTCCAGTTACAGTTAGTACAGACACACACACAGTATTCCAGGTACAGTTAGTACAGACACACACAGTGTATTCCAAGTACAGTTAGTACAGACACACACACAGTGTATTCCAGGTACAGTTAGTACAGACACACACAGTGTATTCCAGGTACAGTTAGTACAGACACACACACAGTGTATTCCAGGTACAGTTAGTACAGACACACACAGTGTATTCCAGGTACAGTTAGTACAGACACACACACAGTGTATTCCAGGTACAGTTAGTACAGCCAGCCTGGATTGGCTGAGATGACACCCCTCTCTGAGTGCACACTTCCTGTATTTATACTCACTGGTGGCCAGTGTCCATGGGATCTGGGACACGAACACTTCATACACCTTCCTCGCCTGAGCCGCCATGTTGGACACTGTGACCTCTAACCCGTGACCCCGTGACGTCAGCCTAGCCCTGCCCACCCCTGCCATCTTGTTTCAGATAGTCCATGCAGCCCCAAAACGCCTAATACTCGCGGGTATCGCAGCCATTCTAAAGCCGCGGCCTAGACCCACACTAGTGGTAATACTTATTATAAGAAAATCGTAAAAATACAGCGTGTGACTCTGAACTGAGAGCATGTGGGGCTCACTGTACGGAATTTCGTGCAAGATGGCGGCGCCCAGTGTAGGTCAAATCCCAGGCAAGATGGCGGCGCCCAGTAAGGCATGGGGAAGATGGCCGCCTGCAGGCTGGAGCAAGGGGAGGATGCCTTCAGAAAGATATTCCGTCTGTATAAACGGAGGAACCCCCCACCTGACCTCAGTGGGGTGCTAGAGTTTACCAGAGGACATCCTGGAGTGAGTTAATCTGAATTTTACTGCTCTGGGATAGAAACCATAGTATCATGTGCCGGTACCTGCAGTCAGAATTGCAGAGAGAAATGCAATCCTAGTAGACTAATAGTATAATATTAATGTTTATTAATAATAATAATAATAATAACAAAGTGTTATAAATGCTCTGCTTGCTGGCTTCTTTCCTTCCACATGCCTGTTTTACCCTAATTATAGTGGTGTCAATTCTTTCTGTTCACTGTTTGGGTGGTAAGGAATGGGTCAAACTCTAGAGATGGAAAAAAATGCCAACATTGGCAGCCATGAATACAAAGTAAACACAATAAACATTAGAAATAATAATAATTCTTGTTCTAATTATTATTACCAATGTTCAGGCCAGCTATATAGTTCTATGGTATAAGCATGTCTACTATATACAAAAAAAATGTGCATTTATCCCGTATGCCATGACTTTGGACACTTGTTTTTCTCTATGCCGGTTTGCTTTGCTGTCGTGGCACCGCAGACCAATTTGTAATTCACTGCACGAAAAAATAAAGAAAAAAAATTAAATCATATACACAAAAAGCATGAACTTTACATAATGTGTTTTCAGGACCTACTTAAAAGAATTACAGAATAGAATGCCCAAACAGGGCAGTAAAATGTTTTAATCAGTGCAGGATCCATACCAGGTTAATGCCTGTTTAAATTGTACATTTTAGGCCAAAGTGACCATATTGGATTATGGAAATTCGAATTCAAAAGGGCTATTTTGACCTAATTTAGCATTTCCTTATGAGTTTTGCATTTCCTTATGAGTTTCAAAGGATAACCCTTATCCGAGTTAAAGGGACACTATATTTACCAAAACAACTTCAGCTTAAAGGACCACTATAGTGCCATGAAAACATACTCGTTTTCCTGGCACTATAGTGCCCTGAGGGTGCCCCCACCCTTAGGGACCCACTCCCGCTGGGCTCTGGGGAGAGTAAAGGGTTAAAACTTACCTTTATTCCAGCGCCGGGCAGGGAGCTCTCCTGCTCCTCTCCGCCTCCGATCCTCCCTTTCGGCTGAATGCGGATGCGCGGCAAGAGCTGCGCGCGCATTCAGCCGGTCTCATAGGAAAGCATTTACAATGCTTTCCTATGGACGCTTGCGTGCTCTCACTGTGATTTTCACAGTGAGAATCACGCAAGCGCCTCTAGCGGCTGTCAGTGAGACAGCCACTAGAGGATTTGGAGGCTGGATTAACCCTATTATAAACATAGCAGTTTCTCTGAAACTGCTATGTTTATAAAAAAAAAAGGGTTAATCCTAGAGGGACCTGGCACCCAGACCACTTCATTAAGCTGAAGTGGTCTGGGTGCCTAGAGTGGTCCTTTAATGAAGTGGTCTGGGTGCCAGGTCCACCTAGGATTAACCCTGCCTGTTGTAAACATAGCAGTTTCAGAGAAATTGGTTAATCCAGCCTCTAGTGGCTGTGTCATTGACAGCCACTATAGGCGCTTCCGCGCTTCTCACTGTGATTTTCACAGTGAGAAGATGCCAGCATCCGTAGGAAAGCATTGAGAATGCTTTCCTATGAGACTGGCTGAATGCGAGGCGGCTCTTGCCGCGCATGTGCATTCAGCCGATGATGGCAAAAGAAGGAAGAGATTCCCCAGCGCTGGAAAAAGGTAGGAATTTAACCTTTTCCTGACCCTAGAGCCTGGCGGGAGGGGGACCCAGAGGGTGAGTGGGACCCAAGGACCCTATAGAGCCAGGAAAACGAGTATGTTTTACTGGCACTATAGTGGTCTTTTAACCCCTTAAGGACCAAACTTCTGGAATAAAAGGAAATCATGACATGTCACACATGTCATGTGTCCTTAAGGGGTTATTATTATTATTATTATTGCAATTTATATAGCGCCAACAGATTCCGTAGCGCTTTACAATATTAAGAAGGGGATTTAACTATAAATAGGACAATTACAAATAAACTTACAGGAACAATAGGTTGAAGAGGACCCTGCTCGATCGAGCTTACATTCTATAGGAGGTGGGGTGTAAAACACATTAGGACAGGAATTTGCAATCAAATAAGGTGGACTGCCCTTTAGGAGAGGGCAAGAGACAGGTATGTGAGGTATTGGTTAGTCTTGGAGGCCATAAGCTTTCCTAAAGAGGTGGGTTTTAAGGCACTTCTTAAAAGATGCAAGACTAGGGGAGAGACTGATGGCGGTAGGCAGGCTATTCCATAGGAAGGGAGCCGCCCGCGAGAAGTCCTGCAAGCGCGAGTTGGCCGTACGAGTGCGGACAACGGACAGGAGGTGGTCACGGGCAGAGCGGAGAGACCGAGAAGGGACATACCTATGGATCTGTGAGGAGATATAAGAGGGTCTAAAGTTGTTCAGTGCTTTATAGGTGTGAGTAAGTACCTTGAATTGACTCCTATAGCATACAGGAAGCCAATGTAAGGACTGGCAGAGGGGTGAGGTGTGAGAGAAACGACTAGAGAGGAAAATCAGTCTAGCAGCAGCGTTCATTACGGACTGTAGGGGTGCAGTACGGCTTTTGGGAAGACCAATCAGGAGAGGGTTACAGTAATCCATACGGGAAATTACTAGCGCATGGACAAGCTCCTTGGTAGTATCTGGTGCAAGAAAGGGGCGGATGCGGGCTATGTTTTTAAGATGAAATCTACAGGATTTGGCAACATGCTGGATGTGAGGCTCAAAGGTGAGACCAGAGTCAAGTATGACGCCAAGACAGCGCGCTTGCAAGGATGGACTGATGTTGGTACCACAAACTTGAAGGGAGAGCGAAAGAGGAGGATCAGTATTAGGAGGAGGAAAGACAAGGAGCTCAGTTTTTGAGAGATTGAGTTTCAGAAAGCGGGAGGACATCCAGTCAGAGATGGAAGAAAGGCAAGCAGTGACACGTTGCAGGACGGCAGGGGAGAGGTCCGGGGAGGAGAGATATAGCTGGGTGTCATCAGCGTACAGGTGGTAGTGGAATCCAAAAGAGGTAATAAGTTTGCCAAGAGAGGCAGTATAAAGAGAAAATAGAAGGGGACCAAGGACGGAGCCTTGGGTTAAGGGACAATATAGGCACCCAGATCACTTCAGCTAATTGAAGTGGTCTGGGTGCAGTGCCCCTTTCAGTTTAACCCTGCAATTGTATTTACTGCAGTTATTGAGTAACTGCACTAATTACCTTGCAGGGTAACTTCACATCTAGTGGCTTTCTACCAGACAGCCCCTAGAAACGCTTTTGAGTCGTTGTGTGACTTTTGGTTGCCTAACTGATGCTGGACACCCTCGCGCTTTGCACGAGGACATCCACCATCCGCTAAAACCCCATATGAAAGCATTGATTCAACTTTTAAAGTATGTAACATCTGATTAAAAATTAAACTATTTTGCCACAGCCATGAGAGTTGTGGCTAGGACTGCATCGACAAAGGGATTTAACTTCTACATGTCAGAGAATTGAGCAGTGAGACTGCAGGGGCATGAGCTATACACCAAGACTGCTTCATTAAGCTAAAGTTGTTTTGGTGACTATAGTGTTCCTATAACATAAGTATGTGGTGCTTGTGTTGATTACATCTTTAAAAATAGACTCTTACATCATTGAGGAATAAGATTTGTTTAGTCTGTTTTATTTTATTGTGATACATTTCTTTCGCTTCCACAGGTAAAGC
This sequence comes from Pelobates fuscus, assembly GCF_036172605.1. Taxonomy (NCBI): domain Eukaryota; kingdom Metazoa; phylum Chordata; class Amphibia; order Anura; family Pelobatidae; genus Pelobates; species Pelobates fuscus. Next base: position 21,266,072 of record NC_086329.1, on the reverse strand, counting down.
CCAAAGAGCTGACTATTGGTGCTCTAAGTGACCATGATGCCTGCCGAGCTGGTTTACAACCTTTGGACCAGTGGAAGGTTTATGGCCTTGAAGGTTACCCAGGTACAGTCACTAATACTATACAGACTCAAGAGAATTCATATATTCTAAGTGCTTTACAAATGTGTTTAAACTCACCTTTTTCCCACGTCGCACTGGTCTTGACGTGGCTGGCATCTCAATGGGAAACATTCAGCACCTCCATGCAGAGCGTGGGGACGCTGAACGCGTGGAACATTGGTCTAGGAAGTACTTCTAGTGGCTGTATGAGTGACTGCCAAAAGAATTGTTACTAGACCCCCGTGTAAGCACTGCCTTTTCTCTGACAAGCCTTTACATTGAAAAACCTACAGGGACAGGTTCTAGAATCCAGAACCACTACATTAAGCTGTACTGGTTTTGTCCCTTTTAGTGATTTTGAAGCGATCATGGCACCTAGAGTCTGGATGTATAGTGTTTCACTATGAAACGCCGCAGATGCGAAGATTAACCCATCTTCTGTCAGAGGTGTAACTCCACCTATAGCAGCATCACTAGGGTGTGATTAGCTAGTCCAGAACATTGACTAATGTCAAATATGTGCATATTCCTATGCACAGATTTGCAATTGTTGGCTGAGTGAGGTAAGCGGACACTCTCAGCCATTCTTCAGAAGATGGATGCACGTCACAGCCAGCCTTAGAGGGACACATTACTGCCCAAATACAAAACACAACCCTCCCCCTAAAAATTATTATTTAGTAAATACACCCCCAATGAAAAGACGTCTGCATTTTTCTGTTGGGGTTATCTAAAAACCCTTATCTGCAGCCGTTGCAAGACCTCACCTTTTTCCCCAGCCGAGCGTTTCTGTAACTGTTATTTTACAGACCAATGTAGCTGAACAAGAAGTCTTTGCAAGACAGGTGTTCTGAACAATTACCTGCCTCAAGATTTCATCTAAACTACCATGAAGTAACAGTACTGGTTGTCTGATTGACATCCAGGTAGATGTAACAAGGTTAATTTATAACACTTCACAGTTCTATTAAAATCTGCGCTTTTTGTTAAATCAAAAAACAAGAGAACAAACTCTTCTCTAATGTAAATGGTGCCTTTTAAGCAAGTTAAAGTGTTTTAGGGGTCTGGAGTGACCCTGTAAAAGAGATCAGTCATCTGGAGCAACAGGTTGCAAAACTGTTTCATCCATTGCCTAGAAATGGGGCCAGTTTACGCTTGGCTCCTGCCGTAGTGGTTATAATGTTTGCAGTAACCCTTCAAAAGATGGAAACCAAGGATATAAATAACATAATTTCTATTAAAAAGATGTGTATAATATTTCTTGCTCTAACAATGAAGGTTACTATGAAACCAATAATTCTACAGAGCTGAAAATGTACGATAAATGTAATGCACAAATGACTAGTAACAGAGTTGAACTCTCAGAATAGTGTCCAGCAAAGAAGGAAAAGATGAAATAATAAAAGCCTAAAGCATTGCTGTTACTAATAAGCATTGGTAAAATATCAATTACGGCTGTCCCTAACATGCATTTGCGGGTACCTGCTACTAAACTAGTAATCATATCCAGACTAAGTGTCCCTACTGATCATACAGAAAAATCTGAGTTCTAAGTAAACAAAGAAGGCAAAAACAAGAGGCCATTTACAAGGTAAGAAATATTGGCTACATTTGCAAAGTAAGGTCAAGCCAGCTAACAAGCCCTATTCTATAGCCTTCTATCGAGATGTCACTTTGTCAGTGGAGCTAAAGTAAAAATGGTTAAACACTGAACAGTGGGGCAGTGCCAGGGCTCTCCAAGCAAGTACCTAAAGTGTATCTTTAATTGTGTTTTTATGGTGTTGCTTGTGGTCATACTTGCAGTTTCACATTGTATCTCGTACACATTTCTCTACCGCTTGCTTATTTTGCAGCTGTCAACTTTATGGTCACATAGATTTTAGGCTGGTTAACCGCCTCAAAAGTAGCAATGAATGCTTGGAGTAATCCTTTAAGATTTGCTCGCCATCAAAAGTCTCTTTAGAAGTGGTCAGAAGCATATCTTTTTTTACCTAGCCTTCAGATACTACATACCTCTCTTTGTTTTCCAGGATTTCTTTTTGTATCAAATCCCTTCCTGCCTGGTTGGCAGCATCGCTGGGTGAGACAATGTCTAAAGGTTTATCCACAGAAACCAAATGTATGCAACCTAGATCTTCATATGAGAGCCGAGCAGACCGCCAACATATGGGAGAGTAGCAAGGAGCAGCTCAGGTGAGCAATTAACTTAGAATGGCAAGAACCACTATCTATCTCTGGATTTCAATAGCCCTGTTTGTATGAGCTCATACCATCAATGGAACATTTGTAAGGAAAAAAGAAGGAACCTATTGGAGGGGATCCGACAGACAGAAGTTATTATGGAGTAAGCATGTCTCTCATGTCTTCCAAAATGTTATAAGCTGTTCCTGTTCTTATCAACTTATTAACTATCTATACTCTTAGTGTCTGTGTTATTGTTTGTGTATGTTTTTATTTGCCCACTGTCCCTTAATGGTCCATCACTGTTAGCAGTGTAGAGGTGGAAGTAGGAAGCATCTTACTCTAAAGAGATCTTTCAAGAAATGTTAAAGAGACATTAAAGAACACTTCGAGCACCATAAACACTATAGTCCAGTGGTTCCCAAACCAGTCCTCACGTTCCTCTTTACCAATCCAGCATTTCGGTATTATTTAGTTTTGTCTAAGGTGTTTGGTGACTGGTACGGGGAACGTGAACTGGTTTAGAAACCACTGCTATAGTCTGTTGCAGTGAATTTGTGTTGCTTGGAAGCATTACCTGCGAAACAATATTTAAAATCTCTTGTTATTTCGCTACATCTGCAGTGTCCAGCTCCCTTCCCATTGATGTTAGTTGGAAAATATCACTGTTTGCAAAATGTTTCTCTGTAAGAGTCACTCCAATCCTTCATGCCACATTGTTAACTTACTCTGTTTTAAGCTTATATTCTTTCTTTCTGCATAATGTAGATTGCATTACCAATGGCACCTTACAAGTGTCACAACCTTGACTTATCTATTCATAACCCTGTCCAAACAATGTGTTTAGAAATGATTTGAAGTCTCTGACACAGCCATCTAACCTCAAATACACTTTCTATTGGGACCACATTACTCTGATTCCTGCTCAAAGTATCATGTAGCCTCAGTGGGTGCAATACCCTTTGTAATACAGTATACAATGTCTAGTTAATAAGAAGCACTCATCCAAACAATCATTTCTCATGATAATAGTGATTTTAACCCCTTAAGGACACAGGACATGTGTGACATGTCATGATTCCCTTTTATTCCAGAAGTTTGGTCCTTAAGGGGTTAAAGGCACATCGGCTTTACTGAACCCACATCCATAGGCAATGTATACATAATTTACCAAATAAACTTTTGAAAAACGTTAACTACTTGTTTTTACTCCAGTGCCACCTTCGCCACAGCTTTTGCGAGTGTCATACTGTTGTGACACCCACATATGGTACAACCTTGCTACCACCTGTTTTCTGATAGGTTTGGCTTAGAATGTTGAACACCTCCCACACAGGGCAAATCTTCCCCATGACACTTGGCATGTGAGCAGAGGAACATCAGTCATTCCATTACTACTTTAGCACACAAATTTGTTCTAGTCTCCTTAGTTAGGCTTTTATATATTAGGTTATATAGACCTCTGGATCTGTGGCATGGAGGTCCAAGCAGAGGATTGAGTGACAGGAAGAGAAGCAGAAACTGCCTATGACAGCTCTCCTGTTCCTTGTCACAGTGATATACCCCCAGCAAGTGTTTCTCACACTTTCAGGTGGAGTGTAGGATGATCTGATGGCGGTGTGGTGGCAATGAAGCCAGCTGTTGACATTATTAATCCACAAAAATAGAAAAGTTCTACAAAAAGATTTATTTACAAGGACATAAGGTACAAACGTTTCTGGTTATCCCCTTTATCAAAAGGTACGTTTGTACCTTATGTCCTTGATAATAAATCTTTTTGTAGCACTTGGTGTGCACATTTGCAATTGTTTGCGCTGCCCTCATATTTTCTATGTTTGTGGATTACTTTACCCTGGGTGTTGCTGTAGAGGGAGGTGTCGGCAGCACAATAGGAAAAGTTTGTATTTCGATTTTCTCTGGGTTCTTGCAGTAACCCCAGCTATATACTGGTCATACCTGTGTTGACATTATTAAGGCAGTTTGCCCTGCATGTCAAATAGTCCAAAAGGAGGATGTAGAGCAGCAGAATAGGGGCAGCAGAAGATGTTGGTTTTTACAACAGTTTAAAATTCACAGACCTCTGAAAATGGAGGCGCTAGAGCAAGGGTAACAGGAAAGTATAACTATAACTGCTCCCAAAGGCAATAAATATGTCTCTATTTATCTCATATACGTATATTTATCAAATATATCAGTTTAATTTTTCACTCATGATAAATTGTAAAATTATTACTTTAATGAACATGCCAAGTACCAACCATTACAGCCCACTGTTTTTTGGTTTGTTTAAGCGCTGTGTACACTAAACCTGACATGACAGGTTCACTTTAATCAATAGTGTTATACCTTCTAACTGTTTTGTCCATCCAGAGAGAGAGCCTCTGATCGCAGAAGCCAGAAGAGCCTGTTGGAGAAGCTTCGCTGGGTTACCCTTGGCTATCACTATAACTGGGACACTAAGGTACCCAATCCATTACCATTTCAGCTGCGTTAACCTCTCGGTAGTACATTGTCGGACCATTTTTTTGGTCTCTTAAGGATTTATTTACTAAAGTGAGAATTCAAAGTGAATTTCACATTTAAGATTAAAATAGCAGGAGGGGGCGGGGCCTGACCGCAGAGCCGAGTGGATGCGAGATAGGGGAGCTCCTGCATCGGCAACTGAAATAAAGCCAAAACCAGGCACAAAAAGGCACCAAATCGAGGCAGAAGTGCCACCACCAGAGAGGTGACATGGTGGGGCACAAGCTGACGCAAGACGAAAAGCCAATGGGACATAACCCGGCAAAACGAGGCCTGCGGCCTACAAGCATGGCGGACGCGGGGAAGACGGCCGCTTTCCCGCGACCTGCCACAGAAGCAAACACGTACAAGGGCTCCTGTTCCCCCCCCTATGGGCCGGCGGGGGTCATCCCGGCCCCAAGAGGATTAGCCCAAGCAACGGAGCAGCACCTCCAAATGAGACCCACCAACAGCAAACTGAAGCCGACAGTAACCGGTCCACCTAACCTTCCAGATGGACTAGATACACTGGCACGGCTCAACGCCATATTCGAGGCTTTCTGGCGCAAAATAGAGGACCGACAAGCCACGACACAAGGCCCAGCGGCACACTCACGAGTAAAGGCACTCACGAGCCCACGTACTCAGGGCACAAACCAAGCGGGAAAGAGAGCACAGAAATGGCGTCGCAAACACAGACCCCCCCTCCCGCCGGGCAGACTTCGCCAGGTGCAACCAGTAGCAAACGGCGCCTCAGAGAAGCAAAAACCCTCCCGGCCTCTAGCCCACACGAGCACCGAGACTCGCCTGCATCACCACACACACCAAAGTATAAAGAAACCTCCCGCAGAGATGAACATCCCTGCAGAGATGAAAGGGCGGATTGGGCTCCACGCATCATCCCTGCACAAGCAAAAGAAAACGCAAAGTCGGACCCATAAGTGCCCTACCTCTGCACAGCACCGAAGACCTCCGGTACTCCCAGCAACTACTATAGTCCAGCGCCAACGCAAACCCGCCTACCCACCTCAGAGAGGCTCTACTACACGCCGACCCAACAAAGACCCACCAGCAGCCGCAGAGAGGTGGGAACCGACATGGAGCAAGCTCAAGCCAAACAAACCTCTGAGAGATCAAACCCTGATCGGTGAACCACGCTGCCTAGCATCAGACTTTCAAAACTTGGCAAGCCCCAGGGCGGGCAGGGACTTTGCTGTACCATTACAAGGTATAGGGTGACTGTGAACTGCGATACAGGTGCCACAGGGGGCCCCATCAGCCTTACTCTGCTAGATGTGGAAAGACTGTCACACTAACTCTTGTTACCCCCTGTCTTCCTTGAGCCCAACTAGGTCCCTTAACTGTTTACCTGCTGTCCGGTTCTATTTACTATGGGGACATGCTGGATACCAGCTGCAACACACTAAGCCCCTACAATCACAGCCAAATGCCTTTCTGTTTTAAGCTGCATCACCTTGAGTACTTTCATACTTGTCCATCTGCCTGCAGGTCTCTGCTAAGTTAGCTTGTACCCTCTGGCAGGTGCTGTCAACACCAAAATTTTATAAATTGGATGTGTCCTTTCTATGTCAAGCATCTAAGATATGCCATTAATATTAATCTACATATACTTAATCGTTTGTGTTATCATTTTATTTTTATTTAATATTACTCTGCAGTGCATATTAGCGCGTAAACGAATCATAATATACCAAGCACTATGTACCTCCCGCTGAGCTTACCCAGCTAGTTAATTTATATTTTGAAAATTTTAGACAGCAGGATGTGCATCTCTTCATTGATTATTGTTTTAGCTAGGCTTGAAACATATGTAAAGAAATGTCTGTTTTTATCTTTTCTCTTACAAAACTAAAATTGTGCTGTATACTCATATGCCACGTTCTGTTTTAACTGTTCGTTACCTTGCTGCTTGTGACTGCTATTGTGGCTGAACAAGCCTGTTGTTATACCGTGCACGACAAAAATAAAGAATTAAAAAAAAAAAAAAAAAAAAAAAAAAAGATTAAAATAGCAGAACTGGAAACATTCTCTAATTCAGCTTTGCTTAAGGCTTGGCTACTCTGGCCTTAAATGTAATATTCACTTTGAATTTTCACTTTAGTGAATAACCCTTTTAGTCTCTCAGCTTGCAATGGTCATTCATTATTGATTACTCTCTCCCTGTAGAAGTACTCAGTCGACCATCACTCCACCTTCCCCCCAGACTTAGCTGAGCTTTCACGCTGCGTCTCCCGAGCTTGTGGTTTCTCCAAGTTTCAACCAGAGGCAGGGATCCTCAATTACTATCACATGGACTCATCTCTTGGAATTCACGTGGATGAGTCCGAGCTGGACCAGCACAGTCCCCTCCTCTCTTTCTGGTAAGTCAGTGACTCTAACATCATCCTAGCAGAGCCCCATAGAATTTCACAAATTGCAGGGATACGTGTAAAATATTCCTCATTCTCAAACGTTTTTTTATCAAATAAAGCAATAACTATTTTATTTTCTATATTTAAATGGTCACAGTATGTACATTTACAGACATAGATGCTGCTAGCTTAGCTATGCACTGCCCACTGGACACTACTGCGTACAATTCAAGGGAAAAGTACAAGTACAATTTTACCTGCTTTATATTTTTTAAGCATTGTCACATGTACTTTTACCAGAAAGTGGCAGCATTCTTTCCGATTTGCAAATGACATCAGTAGGTAAAGCACTGCGTGTGATTTTGTATACATGCGCTGCTTCTTAGTAGAAACAATACGAGCCAGCCATGCAGTATATATATAATGTTAGGGCCTTCATTCACTTTTACAAATGGCATTGTGATGGTGCTGCACAGACTTCCGATCACTGTGCATCAGAGAGTATGCAGTTCTGCTCTCACCACGTTTTCTAAGTCAATTAAAAGAAAATTATTTTACATATTTGCTTGTATGCAGACTCATCTAATGATATAATTGCATACCAGTAATTAACCCCTTAAGGACCAAACTTCTGGAATAGAAGGGAATCATGACATGTCACACATGTCATGTGTCCTTAAGGGGTTAAATCATCTACAGTCTTCCTTTCATGCATCCATTTATTATTTATTATTTAGATTATTTAAAAAAAAAAAAAAAATCTTTTTTGTGTCTGCACATATTTAGAAGTATTGTGCATAATCTGGTATTCCTAAACTGACACCAGGTGGCAGCAAATGAGCATTTTTTTTTTCTTTTCTTGAACATTTCTGCTAATTGATAATCTCAAGCTGCATTTTGTCATATCCGCTTGATCTGAGATATCATGACAATCCATCCAGCTGTGGACTGGTTCTTGTCTAAAGGCGGTGTATGTAGGCAAACCTAGTGCACAATGGGCCAACTATGAAAACATTGTGTATGACCTAATAGATTGAGTGTGCTATTATTTTGTTTTGTATTATAGAATGAATGAGAACCTCTTGACTGTTTCACTGAGCACTTGATATTTTCCTGTATTGATTCAATCTCCTTTTCATAAAGGTTTTTAAAGTTATGTTTTTGACCCTCAGTTATCCTTTAGATATACTTTGCTTCCCGTCTTAGTTTAACTGGTACTGTTTCCATATACTCTATCACCTGATGCAATAATCTTGCCTTTCTTGTTTTCCTGCCTTGCAGCTTTGGACAGTCCTGTATATATTTGCTGGGAGGCTTGAGCAGGGAGCTGGCTCCCACTCCAATGATGATGCACAGCGGTGATATCATGATAATGGCAGGTCCTAGCCGACTATTATACCACGCTGTGCCAAGGATACTTCCCCATCCAGGAGGTGGCCTTTTGCCTCCAAGTCTAACTGGGCCACCATCTGACAATACTCCTACTCCTCCTTCTCTCACTGAGCCATGTTCTTCCCAAGACTGGGAAGTATGTGCACAATATTTACATGACTCCCGTATTAACATGACGGTCAGGCAGGTACTGGAGGATGGCTGCAGCTTTCCAGTAGGGGAGGACATGAGGCATGAACAAATCCATGCAACCAAAGAAGACTCTTATCACCAGGATGAACCAGAAACACCGGGACAGGAAGGTGAGGGACAGCACCTACTCACCAAACGCATTAAGACCACGTAGACCTGGATCTGCTAGAAAAAGTGTAGTACATAAAGAAGAATTATTTAAGCTGGGATTAAATTAAATTGAATTGTTATTCTACCAAACGTCTTTCTTTAATGCACTAAAATGCAATAAGCACTTGGAGTGCAGTAGACAGATGTATTTTTGGTTTTATATATATTGCAAACGAGTTTATTTGAAAGCTCATAAACACATTGCATTGATTTTATAAAGGTCTCATTGAGATATCCTGGTTCCTTCACCATGTCACCATGCCAAGGGTGATCAGAGCAATACAAATTCCTTGCATTTGAAAGAATACTATGCTTTGTTTAACCTGTAGTTTCCAAAACTACTTTCCGGTAAACACCTGGAAAATCTCTACAGCTTCAGATGAGCTTCCATTGTTTTATGCATATATATGACTTTTACAATCTGGCTAAGTCCACATCTCCTTTGTCCTCTCTGTTTGGAAAGGCACCATGTTTTGTAATTCTGAGCAGCATGTTTGGACTGATAAACTCTGCAGAATGATAATCTTACAGAGCAGTATCTCAGTCTCCGTTTAATTGACAATGTGACGAATATCTGTCCCCCCCACATACAATAATGATTAAAGGACCACTATAGTGCCAGGAAAACTAGTATAATACATTTTTAGAAATGTTAAATGAAGGCTAGGTACTACTGTCAGGATCTGCCAAAAATGGTGTACGTCGGCATTGTGACAGACTTATGCAATGTATGATCATATACTTTACCTAAATTCTCATTATTTAATCTCTCATATTATTGTTTTCCGAAGTCAGGTGTTTTCTAAAAACATCAAATATAAGTAACACGTTTTAATAAAAAAAAAAAACAAAAAAAAAAAACATTAAATTCTGTGAGCTTTGATGCTGGTGTTTATTGGGTGCACTGGACTCTGTTATGTGTTTATATATTTTTTTACGACTTGGAAATACTAAGTGTCTGTGTCATCTCTGTGATTATTAAAGTAACAGTGCTACTTCTAGACACTATGGAATCTTGTCAGAGCACTATTGTTTTTGTTCTGCTTCTTTCTTTGTTGATGTAGGTAACATGACAGACACTACAAGCTGTAGGCTGAGATAAGATATAATACAAGTGTATAGTATCCCTTTTGTCACACTTTAGCTGTATATCTATATTTATGTAGTTTTAAAATATTTCATGTTTAGCTCTGTTAAAGCGATACTCTGTAGTGGAATTATCACCCAGTAAATATACATTTAAAGAAAATTATAGTCTTTAAAGTATAGCTATTAGGTATAAATATGTATACCTAATGCTATAGTGCCCTAGTCACCGTTTAGGTGACCGGGCCAGCGCCACCAGGGTTACTTTTTATCTCTTGAAGCACCAGTCTCCTTGGTGAAGCTCCGCATCTTTCGCTGAGATCATAAAGATCGATGATCTCAGCCAATCCAATGCTTTCCAATTGGAAAGCATGGGGAGGCTAGTGTGCATGACACAGGATGATGGGTGATGGTCAATAGTGTGAGGATATCAAATGAGATTCTGGAAATTTGGGAAGGGAGTGGGGTTTGGCTGCAAATATATATATTTTGTTGCAGCAACTGGTCAACTTTTTACAGTCATGTTAAGATCGGGTATGGTATTGTACAATTGGCTTAACTATGTATAAAAAAAAAAATACGTTCCGGTGGCTCTAATGTCCCTTTAAAAAGGGACTTATAGTTGTGTGTGCATTTATCCACATTTTGGAATATGAAAAGCCACTAAAGTCACCCAGACCACTTTATCTAATTGAAATGATTTGTGTGCAGTGGTCCTACACTAGAGTCTCTCACCACTGGAGCACCAAGAGTCTTCATTCCCCTCCCTGGCATGAGTTAAGAAAAAGGCATGGGAATATTAAAACAACACTCCACTGCCCGAATAAAAATAAACAAACATTGTTTAGTAGATATACCCCTAATAAAAAACATGTAAGCATTTTCTTTCCACTGGGGGTAGATATAACCATAGTTTGCAAAAGCTGAATATCTCTTGCCTAAAGAATTTGCATGCCCTCCCTTCTAACTCTGTCCATACTTTCTGTATCTAGCCATTTGCATAATTCCCAATGCTTTCTAAAAACAAAAATTGCATATTTTGCATTGCAGAGTAAAAAGGATAAGACCTTTGCAGATATGCCACTTAATTAAGATGAAGTGGCATGGGTGAATTTATTGGACTTTTTAATAAAAGTAGTATGAAAAATAAAATATTAGATTAAACTTCCCGCCCCCTCCCACTGTTTGGCACACAGAACTCAGAGTCCAAATCTCTCCTCACGCACACATTCTCATACATACACACACATTTAATATACAGCCCCTATAAACACATACATACTCTCTCTCTACAGCTCCTAGCCACACATACTACGCCACAAACGGACACAGACCTGTTTATATGCACCCTACACCACAAACAGTCTCAAAATACATGCACAATGCCAGAAGTAACAAGGCACAAATGTGCCAATAAATTCACTTACGATGTGCAAAACATGGGCTTTTCACCATGCAAAAGCTCTTTGGCAGGGCTCTGTGCATGGGCTTCCCTGGTAACAGATTTTAAGTAAAATGTTCACTTTGAGACAACGTGTGTTATTGGTGATGACACAAATGCCCTGTTTCTGACTGCCCCCCCCCCCTACTACTGGGTTTCACTGATACACAGGTGCTGCGGAGGGGGAGAGGAAATTGTAGCTGTGTGGAAGTACATATTATTATTATTGTCATTTATATAGCGCCAACAGATTCCGTAGCACTTTACAATATTATCAGAGGGGGATTTCAAGGACCACTATAGACAACCAGACCACTTCAGCTCAATGAAGTGGTCTGGGTGCCAGGTCCATCTAGTGTTAACCCTGCAGCTGTAAACATAGCAGTTTCAGAGAAACTGCTATGTTTACACTAGGGTTAATCCAGCCTCTAGTGGCTGTCTCACTGACAGCCGCTAGAGGTGCTTCTGAAAATCACAGTGAGAAGACACTGGACGTCCATAGGAAAGCATTGAGAAATGCTTTCCTATGGACTGTTTAAATGCGCGCGCGGCTCTTGCCATGCATGCGCATTTGGCGCTGACTGCAGGAGAGGGAGGAGAGTTCCCCAGCGCCAAGAGAGCCTGGCACTGGATAAAGGTAAGAGTTTAACCCCTTCAGCCCAGATGGAATGGGACCCTGAGGGTAGGGGGGGCATGAAGACACTATAGTGCCAGGAAAAAAAGTTTGTTTTCCTGGCACTATAGTGGTCCTTTAACTATAAATAGGACAATTAAAAAAACAGGTTGAAGAGGACCCTGCTCCAATGAGCTTACAGTCTATATCTCTCTGTATATGTGCGAATGCATCTCGGGGTATGTCACTGACATGATCTTTTCTTTTGTCCCTTGGCGCTGGGTCAGGCTCCGCATCCGCTGCTCCTCCCCGACATCGGGAACCTAATGCACATCGTGGCAGTCACCGCAATCACGTTAGGACTACCCCATAGGAAAGCATTCAATCAAATAGTGTCCCTTTAAACGTGATTTCCAGTTAGAATTCTCTCTTTAGTGAATAATCCTGGGAGTCTTACTGTAGGGCAATTGGCTAATTATTATGACAGTAATGAGTGGGGGGGGGGGGGGGGGGGGGCTGGCTAAAGAAGCCATTGTCAGGGGTGTGGTTTTTATTTAGTTTTAATTTATTCTTATATGCTTTTTTTTTGTCATTCTTTGTTTTATTGAGGCAAGTTTTATAAAAGGTACAGAATGAACAAGGGGAGACGTATGTTTCTCATACAGAATAGGGATATGATAACAGTTTTAACATCTCCTGTGAGTAACAGCCTCATTTTATATTAATTGAGCGTTCCAGAATATTAGTAACAAGCAGAACTTAATAATGATTAACGTGACTAAACAAAAGTAGAGTATGATGTTATTAAACGTGAGTAGCTCCTTAGCGAATATGCCACCTTAATAGGAGGATTCTCCGTATTCAAGCTAGGTATAACAAGTATCGCACGGTGCAAGTGGTTAGGCATAAGCTTATACAGATCGGTTGGTTAGCGCTTGAGATTAGTGATGGTATGTGCATGTTGTGAAATACCGTACAAGATAAACACGCCATTTGCGTTATGGCACAAGCTGAGTTGGTATTGCTATTGTGGGGGGGTCACCATATAGTCGACAGGTTTGTAAGATTATGTGAGAATTCGTATGCTGTGCCCCACACCAAAGACTCCCAACAAAATAAACCTGTTATCTACGTTATGGTGTAAGCTGGGTCAGTATCGCTATTGTGAGGAGTTCTATTCTTATATGCTTTTAATTACTATTTTTTAATCTAATGAAATGTAAATGTAATAAATCTAATGAAATATAAATGTAGTTTCTGAGGAAAACTCCCTCCTGTAAACAATCTTTCACAACATAAGGGCATTTATCTCATTACATATCCAGCCCCGCCCCGTCACCATAGACACGCCCTTAAAGGTTACTACAGTTTATCGAGTGAAGTTGGTCGGTGTGACGTCACGCGGGCCGCTCCCTCGCAATCCCCGCCCACAGCACTCTCTGGTTGGCGGATGACTTCCTGTCGTGCGTCGGCCCCCCGTAGTGACGTCAAGTGCGCTGATTGGCTGCGCTGAAGTTCCGGTTTTGGAAGCCTGGCAGTGACAGGAGCGCAGCGCAGTGCAGGCTGGGAAATGCCGCGGTACAGTACTGGGGATGCCCCCGGGGGCCACAGCTCCCCCTATAAACCGGTAATGAACGGAGTACACAAGACCGAGAGCGGGGGCCTGAAAAACGGATACAGGGGAGCCCTGGATGGAAAGGTAATGGCACCCCAATAATATAACCTCCCCCAGTAATGTCACCCCAATAATATAACCTCCCCGGTAATGTCACCCCAATAATATAACCTCCCCGGTAATGTCACCCCAATAATATAACCTACCCAGTAATGTCATCCCAATAATATAACCTCCCCGGTAATGTCACCCCAATAATATAACCTCCCCGGTAATGTCACCCCAATAATATAACCTCCCCCAGTAATGGCACCCCAATAATATCTCCCCCAGTAATGTCACTGCAATAATATAACCTCCCCCAGTAATGTCACCCCAATAATATAACCTCCCCGGTAATGTCACCCCAATAATATAACCTCCCCCAGTAATGTCACCCCAATAATATAACCTCCCCGGTAATGTCACCCCAATAATATAACCTCCCCCAGTAATGGCACCCCAATAATATCTCCCCCAGTAATGTCACCCCAATAATATAACCTCCCCCAGTAATGGCACCCCAATAATATCTCCCCCAGTAATGTCACCGCAATAATATAACCTCCCCCAGTAATGTCACCCCAATAATATAACCTCCCCGGTAATGTCACCCCAATAATATAACCTCCCCGGTAATGTCACCCCAATAATATAACCTCCCCGGTAATGTCACCCCAATAATATAACCTACCCGGTAATGTCACCCCAATAATATAACCTCCCCGGTAATGTCACCCCAATAATATAACCTCCCCGGTAATGTCACCCCAATAATATAACCTCCCCCAGTAATGGCACCCCAATAATATCTCCCCCAGTAATGTCACCGCAATAATATAACCTCCCCCAGTAATGGCACCCCAATAATATAACCTCCCCCAGTAATGGCACCCCAATAATATAACCTCCCCAGTAATGTCACCGCAATAATATAACCTCCCCCAGTAATTAACGTCACCCCATATTACAACTTCCCTAGTAGTTAATGTCACCCCTTATTATAACTTCCCCAATAATAAATGTCACCTCAGTAATGTAAATCCCCTTAGTAATTGTCACCCCATTATTATAACTTCCCCAGTAATTGTCACCCACCCATACTATAACTTTCCCAGTAATGAATGTTACCCCAGTAATACAACTTCCACAATTACATAACTAACTTCCTAGTAATTAATGTCACCTCAGTACCATCATTTCCACAATAATTAATGTAACTCAGTAATATAACTTCCCCAATAATATAACTTCCCAGTAATTAATGTCATCCCAATACTATTACTTCCCCCATAATGCTGATCTACTCCCCACTTGGCCCCTCACAAGCAGATACATGGTGGAAGGAAATGACATAGCCGTGATATAATAATAACAATAACAAAGTGTTTAACCAGGAAAGGTATTCTCTGGTTTTCAAGTACGGCCTGGGGATTTTACTTTTGCCTAACATTCAGGGGATCTTGTCAACCTTTGTTTTATTGAGTTATTGACTAGATACTGAGGAAATATACATTTTATACTAGGATATATCAGCATTGTTAGTAAGCGTGATACACTTTACTGTTGGCTCATTTTTATATATTACTAAGTTGGTAGATTAACTGGAAGGATAACTAGTATTTGTATGAGTGTAATTGGGCTATACAGAACTCTTCATGTATTCACTAATAGAGAGTGAAGCTGTCTAGCGATCAGGTATTCTTTTCTTTTATCACAGGCTTAAATAGTCATTGGTTGAGATGGCAAAGAGATAAAGATAAAACCGGGTTCGCAGAGGAAGTGTCCTGGAAGATTATGCGACTCCCTTTCGAAGGATAGCTGGGTACCCGGGATGTTGAGAGCTGTTAGCAAACCCATTGTCTCCTTGTCTCTGGGCCCATTGCTGCCAGTCAGGTGTGCTTGCAGGCAGAGACACCAGGTTGTTTCAAGTTGTCCAAGATCCCAGGCAGAGTACAATTTTCTATGCAAAGTAATTTCCACCCTCACTTCTGGGCATCCAGGTATGGAAGCTGTGCTGATGTAGAATAACCCGAATTGACCCTGCCTGAAGAAAATTGGCCTCTCTCATCCAGTGCCATTTTGCCCTGTAACTGCAGGAGATGGGGTCCCAGAGACCCTCCATAGCCTCCGTCTCGGTACATCAGAGCATGGCGATGAAGAGAGCTGTGGTACATTAGATGTAGATTTGGTAGCTAACTTCGGCCAAAAAGAATTGCACAGTTGGTCAAATGCATTTAGTAAGTCCCACTCAGCAAATCAGAAACATCAGTCATTTTGTAACCTCCAGGTGAGTACATTGCAGTAGCAGTAACAAACACTCTTTAGCTGGACTTGTGAGTTGCTGAGTTGGTCAGTGTAGGCCGTGATCACCCCCACCGGCCCAGAAGATAGTGGGACGGAGCCCATGCAATTGCAGGAACACCTCTGAATGAGCTGTTGGCCACCTCCCCGTCCAGAAGGCTTTAGAAAAGTCTGTCGCAGGTCTATCCGACGATGAGACAAAAGAGAAAAAAAAACAAAAAACTTTATACATTTATTGCTGTTACACATTTCTGAGAGCAGGTACTCGTGATGCATGAAATGAAACTGCACCCCACTGTGAAACTGGGACAAGCCCTCAGGAATATAACTTGGCTAAAAATACTATAGGTCAGTGAGTCATTGCAAGGTAATAGTAACTCCATTATAATACCAGTGTAGCTATATGTAAGTGATCAGAGGTTCTTCAAGGATAAATTCAGGGCTCCTAAATGTAAGATATCGTTAATGGCAGCTTGGTCCTCTAACATTGTAATAAAAACTATCTATGGAAAATGTTATCTATATTATTCCTCACAATACAGATATTGTAATCTAACAGCGGGTCACCTTGAGAGGCTACAAGGGACTCTCAATAAAGGCGCATGTGGCATATATTGGGCCAGTGAGTGTAAGATAATGGCAACCCCATTAATATAGTTAGGGTGTGCAGGACTGTTGGCAGATTCAGAGTAAACAATATGTCATTTGATGTTGGGAAACATTTGTTTTGTGTAGTTTTTTTTACTTCTTCTGTGTTAAGCCACTTCATTGAGCTGTTAGTAAGCCAGCGGCAGTGCTCTCTTCTTGGCTAGTAATATCAGTTTTGTGGTACATTTGTGTCTTTTGTCAGCACACAAAGCACGCTAACCCCCAAAGATCCACTTTTAAGACTATTAAACTCTCTAACTCCCTGGTATACTGAAATTATAAATCCTTTCTAGTTCTTTACCTCTGCCGTTCGTGGGTGAAGAAATCTGAGAAAAGAAAACCACGCAAGCCACTCTGTTTGGAATTTGTCCCTTCAAATGGGGTAGAAAGAGGTTGGACTATAACTGTTTTCCTCAGTGAGGTTGTTGCTGATGCTTGTGGGAGTTAAAATATATATTAGATTTAAAAAAATATATATATATATATATATTTTCGTGCATGGATTCTACAAGTTACATTTACGCCAGTAATGCCAGAATTTCCATAAACTTATAAAGACAACTGGCATGAATAAACAGTGCACATTTTTAAATGTAATACGAGTAGACCGTAGTGTGGTGCAAGCCATAGCGTGTGGGTAAAAGGCTGTGTAGGCTTATCCATTGACTATGTTAATAGAAGTGTAACAGGCGCCTGGTGAATGAATGAACAGTGTATGTAAAGAAGGAGTTAAACTGGCTAGGCATGCTATATACAGTCGTCTATAAATAGATATTCGATTTAATGTAATAATTACAAATATTTATATAGAGCCAACATATTCCACAGTGGTGTACAATCTATTAACCGGGATAAATGATTCTAACAAAACCTGCTTGACCGACAAGAAAAGTAGGTTGAAAAGGCCCTGCTTACAATCTAAAAGGGTTGTCTAAATCTAAAAAGGCAACCGCTTTCTAAATGACGTGCAGAAAATAACTCTAATCAACCATATGCAGTGGTTGGCTGAGCCTGATAAGAATTATAGTCAAAAATACATTTTTATATAGCAAGTCGCCATTTTAATGGACACTTAAAAGTTTATATTTAAAGGGACACTCTGGACCAAAACTACTAGAATGCCATGGAGTCGGACAATTTGTAAGCATTGCTGTTTCTTATAATTGGCAATGTTTATATTTGTCAGAATGCTGCTAATGTCTATCATTCAGACAGCCATTAGACGTACAGTCTTCACATTTAGCCTCCTTACACACTGTGTGCTTGGTGGAAAATAATCTAGACCTCAGGGGCACCAACTTTACAAACTTTTTTTAATCTTTGTTACTTTTAAATGGCACTTGAACCAATACTGATGATTTTTTTTATTTATTTTTTTAATATGTTATAACTATCCCTGAATCTCAATAAGCCACCAAGTTTATATTTGGACTGGATATTTATCCTCAATGCAAAGGGTTAGGTGTGGGTCTTTTTTTTTTTTTTTTTTTTTAAACTGCTGAGGCCACTTTGGCAGCTAATGAAAGGTCCATTTTAGGTCTTACAAAACATTTTTGCAAAAATGTACTATACATTTTTTTTAATTATTATTTTTTAAAATGATGCACATCTTTGGACATCGAGCCCTGCTATAGCACATTTTAAATAGAGGATTAATCCTCTAGAGGCTGTTATGTGCTTACCACCCCTTATTGGTGTTATCTAAGCTTGCATTGTTTTGAATGGAATGAAATCATGTGTCTGTCAGATGGACCCAGTGATAGCACTTGACTATGTATGTAATAACATTAATTGGATGACAGCACACTCCACTGAATACAAACTATCCTGTATATTTGTATATACATTCAAACATATAAAGATATCTGTAGTGGATCTTGACTGTAAGCACTTTTCAGCACTACCTTCTTCACATCTCATACCTGTCATGTTTATTTTGTCAGTTACTTGCTTTTGTACGTCTCTACTGTATTTGAAGTGGCTGCCGAATCTGTAATATAACTGCTAACAATAGGAATGTCAGGTTAAAGGAGGCTTTTTGAGCACCCGTGTTTGTGTTTTTTTTTTTTTTGAAAGAGCATTACATTTCATCTGTACACTGCTGGCGTTTTTGCTAGCAAGTTGTACAGATCGGGAGAAAAAAAAGATTTTAAAAATAGGTCTTTCTCCCACTTTTGAGTCAAATTTTCAGCACTGACTCTATACAATTTGACTGACAAAGGAGAGCAGAAAAGACAATCCCAGGTGGTCCTTTTGCTCTCCCAAGCATAGCAATCATAGTACATGCGCTGTGGTTGTTATAGAAATAGCCTACCTAGTGCTAGGGAGATCCCGGCATACTGGCCTCCCTGAGAAGGATTTGTCTGCTTGTGGAAGTACCCCCAAGCACAGCAAATCGCAGAAGACGGCATACATGATAATCTCTGCGCTGGAACAGAGGTGAGTATATATCCGTATTTTTCTGATATATGATGTATTTGGAAGCCATTTAATGTAAGTTGGTTTTTACATTAGATGTTCACTTTAAATCTACATTCAAAGATTGACATGATGGCATTTAACCCCATGTCTCCCCCATGTTTTTTTTTTTTTTTGTTTTGTTTTTTTATTTAATTTTTTTTTGTGTGGTGTCATTTTTAACATTCTGTTTATTTTCCTGCTGGATAGTATAAGGCAGGGCTAAAGAATTCTAGTTGCCTACTAGCCATTGGTGAGTGTCTGTTTGCAATTTACCATACCGGCTTGCAATTGCGAGTGATATTTTGGCTTGCCTAGTAGCAAAGGATGTCAAATTTTGAGCCCTGGTATAAAGTATTTCTTTACCAAGTTGTGTTGTAAGGATGAATGTTACTACACTCCACAATGTAGAAAGTATTCAGTTGCTCTCTGGTTAAATGTCCAGAATCCTCCCCACTCACTGAACTATAAACCACTGCTTCCAAAGAACGTGTGGGTGTTTCCCATGTTTTATTTCCTTTCCATAGAAAGGCTTTTTCAATCGGTCTTATAGAAGGGCTTTTTCAAACGATTGAAAAAGCCTTTCTATAAGGTGAAACGCGTCTCGGACGAGGACTCATATTTAAACCATTATTTGATGGGACTTTTATTTGCATTTTTTGTAAGTTTTTATAATAAATAATTTTCTTTTATTCTTCATATGAGCTCCACGACCTGCATTTATTTTTTCCTGCAAACAAAGAAGAGTTGTGCCCTCTTAAAGGCATATAGCCTATTATACTGAGAGGCCAGTTTGGATTGGCTCTCTAAAAGGTGAGCAAGTACTTGCACTTCTTTTATTATAACATTGGTATTAAGGATAACACACTAGGACTTTGGTCCGTTGTCCTTTCTTTCCTTTTCTTTGAGGATTACAATACAGCTATTGAAGAAGTTTGGTATTTGCTTTAAAATACCTCTACGTTTACGATTTGAGCATATCTTCCCCAGGCTCTAAGCCATGTGAGTTTGTTACATCTACAGTCCTTCTTTCTAAGAACATAAAATTCATATATACTACAGAATTGTCTCTATTTATTTCTCTTCTTTTAGATTTTCTCATATTTTATATCCCTTATTACAAGGGTGAGTTAAAGTTATTTTTATTAGCGCTCCACTGGGTCTTGTTTGGTGTGACCTTTTGTCCTACTTATACCACCCCACTCTTTGGCATGTTATTGTGTTAAGGTTGGAGGTACCTTCACGTGTGTTGAGCTGCTTAGTGTATTCAGGTTCTTCACTATATTACACTCGAGCACGCACATTGCACGGTTTATTTGTTATTACTTTCTTGCAAGCTCTTAATGCAATGTATGGGGGGATCTGTGTCACCCTGTGTCTGACAACATTGTAACTTTAAAGCAGATTTTTCACTTCTGTGTATTTCGTTTATATGTACTCTTTATAAACTACCAATGCTGGCTGTCGGAATTTTATTGAAAATCTAACAACCTCCAAAAGTATCATAAGACAAATTAGGGACTACTAAGAGCCAGGGTTTGACAGGATGTGGAGCTCCCCATCAATTCTGTCAAATCCCAGCAGCCTTTACAAGTGGCGGCTGTGAGATTGAGACATTGTCTTGGTTACTGCGCGGGTCTCTCAGGATCCTCCCTAGATCTCAATGTTATACTATTGTGCATGTGCAAGAATACAGCACTGATGCGGCTCTTGGCAGATGTAGCTTACGATAGTGTTCCTTTAAGGCCAGAAATACCTTTTTTTTTTTTTTTTTTTTTTTTTTTTTTTTTTTTTTTATAAATATTCTTGAAATTGTTTTACAATTTGTGATACATTGTGTATTATTGCCATGATTTTATACTTATTGGTACTATTGGCAACTTTTGTTTTGTTGTATTTTTTTTTTTTTTTTTATACATATGTCCTGATAAGGCATTATGGCAACATTGTCATATGTATATCTTCAGAAACATGCATGTGTCAGTGTAAACATATCATTACAATATGGAATATAGAAAGAAGTAGTTGTGTCTGGGTTTTCCTTATAAATTATTCACGTATGCATGTGTTGGTCTGTGACTTTGCTGATAGATTGCAGGCAGAATTTTTACATTGTACTTTTATTAAGCCTTCAAGTCACTAAGAGGGTTAATAGGCTTACTGAATGTTTGTTGCATACTTGTAAGTGTGCCCTGGACCTCCTGTGCTTTGTCTAATGCATTGCATTGCTATGTACACTATGTACACAGACACAACTTGTGATAGTTGCTATGTATGTGTGGTATGTACTTTCACTTACACAGTGAGACAGTCATTGCTGCCTGTACCATGTTATCCCATACCAAGCCAGATTGTGGGTTGAAGACCAAGCCCAGGGTGAGGTTTGATGGGGGATTGTGGAATGTGTGCGGCTAAATACGGTTTGCAGCAGGAGCTTAGCATGTTCTGAACTGTAATGCCAGAGTAATGTAATGCGATTTGGAGTCACATTAATTAAATTTCCCTGCATTTAATTCAGACTGTTATGACTTGGTATTACAATTTTATTATAATTATGATCAGCATTTGTAGAAAACGAGTTTACTCTGCAGTACTTGACAGTATCTATATAGCTGCAAGAACTTTAGATACTAAAGGTGAAGAGGGTCTTTTCTCAAAGTACTGTGTGGAATATTTTCAAATAATGTTTATTAACAGATTTTAAACATTTCAATAAAATTCAAAACAATAATTAAAAATAAACCAATAACAAAAATAAACAATAGAGAGGGTATACATCAATATGCACAATAGACTTGTCAATATAGGTTGTATTTTTTTTTTGGGGGGGGGGGGGGTGTTTTTTTTGTTTTTTGTTTTTTTTTCTTCTCTCCCTAAGTTTAAATGGTAATCCAGGCGTGCACCCCTTGCTCACGGTGCCTAGAGGTGTATCTGCTATGCCTAACGAGGCTTAAATGAGTGTTTGGGGTTGCTGTATCTCCCATGCAGAGAGAGCCAGCCTGTGTTTCGGATCTGGGCCATCCTTTTGGGTGGGATCAGTCTAATATGTGAATAGCTCCCAGGCTCTGCTTGCAAAGGAGAAGTTAATTATGTCCCTTAGCAGAGTGCAGTGCGCTCTGATCATACTTTTTGCAAAGAATTGGCATGTGGCAGTCCAGAACATGTGCAAATTTCTCTAAATATGCTGCATTTTAATACAGTCCTACCAACATGACCACTTAAAATCACTGAAGTGATCATGGTGGTTAAAGTAACCCTTTAAATTTGAAATCCTTTTTTTGAATAACCCTGCCAGTGTTTCATGGTGACAGGTTTCTCTTGAATAAGGTACAGCACAAGGCAATAGTGCTAAAGGGACGGAGGGCCTACGTTGGGTGTTTTGTGTACTGGTTTAATTGCTATAGCATTTGTGTTGTGATTCTGACAATGGGCCAGTTGCCAAGGACAGTATACACAGTGCAAACAGCCTCTCTCTGGGTGCTGTTCCACTTCTAATGCACAAATGGTGACTCCTGCCTGCAGGGTTCTCTATTTCACCAATGCACAATTTTGTTTTCTTCTATGTTTCGCACTGTGTACAGCTTGTACAAAGTGTAAACTCTTTCATACTGACTGGAACAGGACCCAACCCCCATGTTTGCTTATCTAGGTAGTCCAGTATACTGTGTATTTATATTCAGTCATGATATTTTACTTGTCCTTTTAGATGCAAAATAAATAACTATTGCAATTTCTACTTGTTTGTGTGTTTTTTTTGTTTGTTTTTTTCTTTATTTTGAACAGTCTACCGAAGGCACGTGCATCCCATGAGTTTTACATCCCATGAGTTTTACATCCTATAATATTTCTGTGGGCAATAGCAGTTGTTTGTTTTCGTATAGTTGCCTGTCCTAGGTACGAAGAAAACTGGAGTGTCTCTTAACCCCTTAAGGACACATGACATGTCTGACACGTCATGATTCCATTTTATTCCAGAAGTTTGGTCCTTAAGGGGTTAAATGAGGTGCACAGTATTCACAATACTTATACACTGAATGTCTACAGTAAAATACTGACACCATTGGCACACCATTGACTTGGCCCACACTGTGGAGAGACTAACATCACCAATGACCCTGTCTTCTACTAGGTACACCATACACTTAGAGTATTCGATCAACTTAATAGCAAAATAGTGCTCTTGTAGACCTGTTAAGTATTGCTTTGTTTTTGGTTTTATCTGTTTTGTGCAAGGCACATTTTTTTTATTTATTTATTTTTTTCTTCAAGAACGTCAAAAATCTTTATGACGAAGTGCATATTGTGGCTGTCTGACCGCTATTTAAAGAATTCTAACTCATAAATGTAAACATTGTATTTCTCAGGAAACTGTAATGTTTGTTTTAAGAGTGTGTGTGTGTGTGTGTGTATTCCTAATTCTATACTTTTTAAAGGACAACTGTCACCTCAGAACTGTTTTACTATAATAATCCCATCATCAAGTTTTTTGAAAGTAAAAATATATTATTTTTACCTTTTTATTTTTAAAGGAGAGACAGATAAATTTTATCTATGCCATTGTATATTACAGTATCCTGCAGCAATATACTTGTACTTTGGGCCAGACTGTGTTTGAAAACAGTGTCCGTAGTCTTTCTTGCTTCGGAAGATTATAGAGACTGCCGGTTTTCAAACACTATCTAACCCAAGGTACATCTATATGGCTGAAGGATCCTGTCATAATGGTATGGTATGGTATGGATAAGTGTTTTGTGTATGTACTGTGTATAACACACACACACCACACCATACCACACACACTTTACTTGATTTCCATACTAGCAAAAGCACAGTGCAATAAAGACAAACCGTGCATGTGTATTACTCTCTAACTTAATTAGTTGCTCCTCACTTTACAACAACTTCAGAGATACGGCATACGATGCAAATTCGCTGGGGAATCAAGACATGGTTTCTGTGTACAGTAAAGCTGTACCTCGTACCTCGCAGCACTTGTATCTACTTGTAGAAATGCGTGTTACATTTGCCAACAAAAACATTTTGCGGCTTCCAGGTTTCTAAATTTGAATATGCATTAGATTTGTGTAAATACAGTATATGTGTATGTGTCTCATCTTTAATAGAAAATTAATAATAATAATTATGTTTCCTTTTAAATCTTGATTATATATTTAAATCTTGAAGGATTATTATATGAAAAAATAGTTTAGGAGACTGTTGTCCTTTAATCTAGCTATGGTAGTGACCCCACCTCTGTGTGACTTCTCGAAAGGTGAGATTTACTTATCTCTCAGCCCTTGTTGCGCTGGTCTCCATCCTGCTGGCATGTCTCCTTGGCTGAGATCTTTAAGATTAATAATCTTAGCCAATCCAGTGCTTTCCCAACGAAAACCATTGGGAGTTTAGTGTATCATCATGACAAAATGCCGAGCTGTGCCAATCAGATAGTCCCTTAGGCTATCTGATAGAAATAGCTTAGTTTCACTCGGAAGTTATGACTCACAAAATTATTCACATTACGCATTCCACCTCTTCCTTTCATTGAATTTAATCTGTGCTACATTCCTCTAATCTATCTGTTTGACGTAATCAGAAAATTTTAAGTAGGAATGTTCAAAGGTTCTTTGACAATTACATCATCAGTTGAGTCACAATGCAATTAAGTGCTTGATTTGCGCCCTTTGCCTGTGGCTGTTCCCTTATTGGTTTTTGTTGGATTTACGGATTTTCAGTAAATCCCGCTATTATAGGTGCCAGCAGTAACTATGCCCACCTAGACTTAGTTTTACATAAACTTACCAGTGCCATCCTGAAACCTGCGACTATTGTTTCCTCTTGATGGTAATGTATGACACCAAACATGTGACCCAACAGAGCTTTTTGTTGTCTAGTAGGGCTTTCACTTATCTATTATATTTAAATAAAGCCCTTTCGCAGCTGCAGCCACTTTGTGCACTCTGCCCCCTGGTGAACAGATTTTAAGAAAAAATATAAAGTGTAACAAAACAAATACAATTTTGCAGCTGTCTCATGGTTCATGGGTGTGAAGTGGCTTGCTTTTGTGGTCACCGGTGTTTTATTTTTATTTTATGTTTATTAAAATCTGGACAGATGTTGGAACTTGTCCGAGCATACATATTGATTTGTGGGATGATGAGTGTGTGTGCAAATATGGCTTTACTTTGGTTACCTCATTGGCTATATAACTTTTGGAGTTTTACTTTGAAAATAGGATTCTGTATCCATGTGAACAAGTTTGAATAAGTATTTATCTTTTGGAGGGTGGGGGGTATGGTGTCTTTGTGCACCCCTCTATAAAGAATTGAGCTTTTTTTTTGGAATGTTGGTGGTCTCTGTTTATTCAAAGGTGTATAAGGTTTGACCAATACAGGATAGTTTGTGTTACGTGTCTGTATACAACCATTTGTATGTGTGTTTATTGTGAGGATTGTGTTCTCAGTCTGTGTACAAAGGTAAATGTGTAGGGTTGGTTTACAAGGGCTGGCTGGGTTTCAGTGCCCATGTATGTTGGGTTCATATAAGTTTTAGGTTTCACTTGGCAAGGTGGAGTTCTCTCTCTGTAAATAGGTTATTCACTACTGACAGACAGCTCTTTAAAATAGGCAGGTACGTATGAGATCTAGTTACACAGGTGACAGTAGGGGTGTAACCACCTATTAGCTTTCACACACAACCTGCTTTTTTTTATTTTTATTTTTTATAACTGGCTGTGTGCGCTCAAAACAGGACTTCCTGGATTGTGGGGATTGCCTAACCCTATCTCAAAGCTAGATACCTGGCCTTTATTCATATTCTGCTAGTGAGTCACTTGAAAATGTAGGAAGTTATTTGGCTCAGGCAAGATCTAATAGTCCTGTGTCTGTGAGCGCATTTAAAGGAACACTCCAAACACCATAATTTGTGCTTCTTTCCTAGGATATGTGTAAGGGGCTCCTTATCCTTCTGTGTACCATGACGTCAAGGCATTAACAGAATAGTAGTGTGGTCCCTGGAGCACTGGAATCGGGAATGCATGTTTGTTTTGGTGCAAATTCAGTGAGCATTGCATTTCCTCTGTACTTCTTACTTCCTATTTCCTACAGGAAATAACATTTTCAGGCTTTAATAATGCCTCAACACTCAACATCTAATCGGATGTTAAATGCTGGAAGTGATGAAATTTTTAATGCATTAAAATATTCAAAAATAAAATTAAAAACTGCTGCATTTGCTGGTTTGCTACTTTTTCATCTAAGCATGCCATAAGAGAAAGTAGCCAGGAACACGGCTTTTGTGCTTTTGAGAGAACAAAAACCTGAATTTAACATGATTTATGGAATAAGTAGTTAAAGGGTCACACCAAGCTCCGAAAAATACTACCAAATCTTGATGTAGTGAGTTTTGTGCAAAGTCCCAGTCTGGCAAATGAAAAGAGACGTTTCTAAGAAACCATTGCTACTGGAGAAGCTTCTTTATCAAGCCTTTCATTTGAAAGTCTCCAGGTTTGGTGTCCCCGAACCCTTTAAATGCTTCTCAAAGAGAAGCATTGGACTCGGTGCTTCTTTACCAGAGACATCTGATATGCTGAGCTTCGTTATTGTCGCACATGTTTAGTAGTAGTGCCCCAATGCTATTTATTTAATATATTTTAATAGGGTTATTTACTAAAAATTGTTGTGCATTCAACCATGTCAGAATCAGACGTCAGACAATGGATGGGGACCCAATGTGCAGCGGGTGTTATGAGCACATTAGCCCTTCCCCATAGGAAAACTTTGGATCTGTGCTTTCCTATGGGGGTTTGCTTAACATTGGGTGTTTTTACTTGACGTGAAGTGTAAATTCACACGGTCAAACTCCCTGAAACTGCAGGAAGCACCACTAGTGGCTGTCTGGTAGAAAGCCGTTAGAGGTGGTCTTAGCACTGAAATGTAAACATTGCAGTTTCTCTAAAAATAGAGACATAACCTGTAAAGTGACAAGTCTATAGGCTTGTTTTTTTTTTTTTTATTATCTTTTTATTTTTTTAGTACTTCGCACTAAGCTATGGGTCTGCATGGATGGACGTTTGGGATTTATAGAACATGTCGTATGAGCTTTTGGCCGGACAGAGGAGTGATTATGGCTTCCTCTTCTGACGTTGGTTATTGATGGGTTGGGGTTTAAAGCTGCAGAGATCTTTACAAATGGCTGTAGTTAGAAGTTACTGTGCCAAGGGAGACAAAGGAGACCACTTTATTCCTTAGCCTATGCAAGAACTATAGGCTGTTGCTCTGTGAAACATTATATAACAGTCAGGTGCTACACCTTCAGAGCATTGTTGTGATTTATTTATGTATTCACTTTTTTTGTTTTTCTCCACCATGTCTCATGCTGAGGACGCAGCCATGCATATTTTTATTTTTATTTTTTTTACTAATCCTGTATCTGTTCTTTCCTAGTTTCTCAATGGAGTCCTGTATAAGAGACCCTTCAATGAGTCGTTTGAGGAGACCCCCATGTTTGTGGCCGTTCTCACTTACATGGGCTATGGAATCCTTACTCTGTTTGGCTACCTGCGGGATTTCCTCAGGGCATGGAAGATAGAAAAATGCCACAATGCCACAGAGAGAGATGATCAAAAGGTGAATTCACACTCCAAAGCCAAAAGTCATATTTTTTTTTTTAATTAATTTATTTTTTTTGGCTGAAGTCTTCTAAATATCAAACATACAGAGTGGCTTTTGTTGGACTACATTGACGCCTGATGGGGCACTCAGTAGAGAGATCTTTTGGTTTTCCACACGCGGGGAATTAGCATGAGGGGAGTGGTTTGCTATGTATAACTGTATCTGGCTTCTTGTATGTGGTACCACTGCTCATCAAACCATGGGATTCTATTTAACTCTTGATCTGTTTGAATTTGTGTTGCAGGATTTTGTGCCCCTTTATCAGGACTTTGAGAATTTCTACACACGCAATCTGTATATGAGGATCCGGGATAACTGGAACAGGCCTGTGTGCAGTGTCCCAGGAGAACGGGTTGATGTTTTAGAACGATATACAGATGATTACAACTGGACGTTTAAGTAAGTCTTGTAGCAATTGGAGCATATAAGGGTGATCCACTAACACTAGAATGGCTAAGCGAAATTTCCTAGT
Source organism: Pelobates fuscus (assembly GCF_036172605.1). Taxonomy (NCBI): domain Eukaryota; kingdom Metazoa; phylum Chordata; class Amphibia; order Anura; family Pelobatidae; genus Pelobates; species Pelobates fuscus. The sequence goes on along the minus strand of NC_086329.1, from coordinate 21,237,840 downwards.
GTCAAATGAATGTGTTCATAATAATTGGATATTGGTTCTGCATCCACCGTCCCCTCTACATGAATCTTTGTCTGCAATCATCGTGGACTCTGTTTATATTCTAGGAGCTGAGAATCTAACTAGAATGACTTAAAAAGGACCCTCAGAGCGCAATAACTGCTACTGTAGTGATAATGATGCCAGGAGTCCCTGTTGTCATCTTGCATGTTGTCATCAGGTCCAATCAGAGATATTGCTAAACTAGAAATTTATAAAAAAAAAAAAAAAAATTCCAAGTTTTAATGGAATTGAGACTGTCAACCGACACTCAGAATTTATCAATTTCATCCAAAAACAATGGAATATAATATTGCTAATGAAAAAAGGGAGCTTCCTATTTAGAGATACCTCTATTTATTATTATTATTTATTAAAAATTCTTAAGAAACGCAGTCTTATTACCCATAGGGTCTCGATGCGCATACCAGCAATAAAACAGACAAAACAATATCCAGCAAACAACAGCATTATAATCACATGCATTTGAACCAGGTTAAAAGATCTCTAACAAGATGCCAGACCATGGACATCCGAGGGACTCCTGGTTTGTTCCAACCTATTTAAAAACTGCGTGACACATAGCCATTAGAACAAGCAGTAGTAGTGGGTATGGTACTTATAGTCCTCCATTATGTAGAGCACCCACACTCATTGCCTTGAACATTGTCTTATTGCCATTGTTAGTAGTGTGTGGGTGAAGTTTTTAAAATTAATTGGTTTTAAGACTAACTGTTAAGGAACAGGTGCCTTGTGAGAAAGCTGTCTGAAAACCAAGAACTGCAGAAGACACTGCTGTTTTTATATCTTGTCTTCACACCAAGCCTAAATGTTGAGCTTCACAAAGCCCACAGTGTGTCCAATTTCAGCCAGAACTTGTCTGTTCTGTGAACAAATATGGTCTCCGATTTGTCTGTGATTGTTGTCTGTAAGCCCCAGTTGGCAATGGTCTATTTAGTGTGTAACCGTTTTAAAACGTTCACACGGTTTGCTTTGTAAAAAGTACATCACTTGATGTATGGCTGGTTTTTCTTTAATATTATTCATTATTAGTGTAACTCTATAATATTGGATTATTGATCACTTTCTCCACCCACAACTTCCGGTGGTGCCAGCAGTAAGGTTCAAGTATTAATAATCTAATATTGAAATCAAGGGGAGAAGTCCGTGAGATGGTAATCCCTGTGTTAAAATAATAACAATGATGAGTTTTATTGTGCAGTAAATTCTGATATTTTTATTTTATTTTTTAATTTTTTTTGAACAGTGTGCGATTTGTTTTAGGGATGTCTCTAGATTGGACTGTTTAACATTGCTTGCCCCTTCAGGTTCACAGGCCGGGTGATAAAGGGCGTGATTAACATGGGCTCCTATAATTACTTGGGCTTTGCACAGAACCAAGGTGTCTGTGCGGAAAGATCGGCGCAGGTACTGCATCAGTACGGTGGTGGAGTGTGCAGCACCCGGCAGGAAATGGGTGAGTTTGGTTGGAGCACAAAAGTAATTTTTGTTTAACTTTACTCCTTTTTCAGTTTGAACCCTTCCTGTCTCCTCTTATTCAGTCCGTCTCGTTTATGAAGATCTCTTTTACCTTTTTGTTTGTCCATGCTCATCTTTAGCTCTTCCATTTTACAGGAAACTTGGATAAGCACGAGGAATTAGAGGCCCTTGTTGCTCGGTTCCTGGGCGTCGAAGCTGCCATGACATACGGCATGGGCTTTGCCACAAATTCAATGAACATTCCAGCCTTGGCAGGCAAGGTGTGTGGTTATCCACCAGTGGGAGGATTGGCATGGATATTTGTTGTGACCTCTCATTTTATTTAAGAGGACTACTGTTACCTATAGAGTAAACCACCTATTATCCTTTACAGAACACACTGGTGGTGCTGGTTTTATTAATTCATGTTGAAAATGACGTGTTAGAGTAAAATAATATCCATAATATCAGAATGCACACTATAACAACCACAATTATCAAGTACAAAACTTTAATAAGTAGGCAAATCACAATGAATAACAAGCACTAAACTAAGTAATAAAATTAGGTAAATGGTAATCAAGAGTAATTTACCCACATTGTCCAAGCCTCAAGGCAGAAACACAAGTAACCAACTCCCCCTAATGTTTTCGCACCAAATTGTACCCTTGATAAAATGTTGTACTTGATAATTGTGGTTGTTATAGTGTGCATTCTGTAATTTATATGGATATTTGTATTTAAGCACTTGAGGTAGTGTTTATATGGTTTGCACCTGGCTTTTTGTGACTATTTGTGTTTCCGTGTGATTTTGGTTTATATAGAGTAAAATAATATATCTTTTGTCACCTATTAAACTTTGAATTCTTGCAAAAACTACTTATCACACCGTAAACACCAATTTACTCCTTACACAGGAAATAGTCTGTTTATTTTATTGTTAGGAGGCCTAGATATTTGAACAGAAAATAACTCGCTGAGTTCAATTGCAGCATTAGAAGATGACATGTTTGACAGTTTTTTTTGTTTTTTTTTAATTTATCACTGCAAAATTCTAGAACTCGTTGACGGGATTAAGTGAACTCTAGTGAATCCAATATTGGTTTATAATGTTTATATCTCCTTTTATTTCAGGGCTGCCTAATTTTGAGTGATGAGCTAAACCATGCTTCTCTGGTTCTGGGAGCTCGGCTCTCAGGGGCCACAATACGGATTTTCAAGCACAACAGTAAGTAGAAGAATGCACCCCCTACAGCTGCATCTGTTATGTTTCTTAAAATTCAAGAATTCTGTGGACAATGCATTATTATTATTATTATTATTATTTATTATTATTATTATTATTGAAACCAAAGAAAAAAGTTAGTTGTGTACTATTCTAAATCTATTTATATAAATGGAGTTTTTTTTGTTTAACTCCAGTGGCCATTAGATGTAAGCCCACCTGCCACGTCAAGGCAAACCTCTTAGGTGGGTCCTACACTAACAATTTACCTTGCTTCCTTCAGCTTCAGGCATAGAAATCTGAGACAGAAAGGGGTTTATAATGAGGCAAATCATGACAGCAAAACTAATAATTGTTCTGATATGTTTAAACGTTTTGTTATTGAAATTATTTTTGTCACATTTAAGACTGTTACAGCAAACTTTGGCTTTAAGTCTGAGCCAGCGATCAGGCTATATCAGTGTATGAGATTTCTGATCACTCTGTCTTTTTGTACAGACATGCAGAGTCTAGAGAAGTTACTTAGAGATGCCATTGTGCAGGGACAGCCACGCACTCACAGACCCTGGAAGAAAATCCTGATTGTGGTGGAAGGAATTTACAGGTAGAAACTAAGATTTTTGCAGTGTTCTTAGTATATTTGTCTGGAGAGAAGATTGATAGTAGTTCTTGTGTGAAAAAGTAGCAGTTTCCATTAGACAAGAAAGAGTCCAAATAAAATTCCGGTCAATCATCGGAACAATTCCATCCTGAAAATGCGGTTCATTCACAAACGAACCGAATCAGTCACCCAAATTAAAATTAGTTGGTTTTTTTTTTGTGTTTTTTTTTTTTTTTTAATTTGGTTGATTTGATTCTGATTCAGTTCACTTTTGAAGAACCCAAATTTTCAGAACAGATCAGTTCAGCTATTTCCAGGAATTTTAGATTCCGTGTGTATGATATAGGGAAATAGATTGGCTTTCTCTCTGTTTCTGGGAAAGGAAGCCATCAGCTTTTTTTTATTGGAATTTTTGTGTAGGGAAGATGTAAGCGTTTCGCAATGTTTGTGTGGGGTGGCTGTTAAGTGTTTCTCAATGGAGTACATTCACTAAATTATGTGACATTGTACGTTTGAATACATTTTTGTTTTTTGTTTTGTTTTGTTTTTTGTTTTTTGTTTTTAAATTCCAGTTTACAGCTTCCAACTTGGTTATACATTACCCACAATTCACTCTTAATGAATAAACCTAAATGACAGGCTCAATCACTAAACTGTATATTTTGTAAAATTCACAACTCTCCTAAAATTGGGCTATGTTACAGCTCAATTATGTTGGCCTCATGTTTTCTGTTCTTATCTGAAGTCCTTATAATGTACAGTTTAGCAAATAACTCTCAGGGTTGAAGCTCACATATGCAAATTTGTCAAATTCTCTAATGTTGCTGTGGTCATTGCTTGGCTAGTTAAACCTCATTTTTACCATTTGGATTTATTTTGCTAAATTTTACAATTTAAGTTAATCCTGCTTGTGTGTATATGTATGGTGGGGGTTGGTGGAGGGGAGCGTGTTTGGTTTTTTTTTTTTGTTTTGTTTTTTATAGAAAGTCTTTCACTTTTTTAACTATACCAAACTGAAAACCGAAGTGCAGTATTCAGGCTAAGATATTCAAACTGTGAGATTGTATTTATTTTTTTTTGGTCTAAATTTGTCAATTCCCAGTATAGTAAATCCCATTGTATGGCATTGTAAGGGTTTGCATATATCTCTACATGCTCAGGATACGCACTTGTTAGATCTCATTTGGTGGAAGGTGTATATGGAAGAGTTGTTTGTTGTGTTGAGGAACGATTGGGAATGGAGTTGGTGCTGTATGTTGTCTATGCTGGCAGTGGACATTAATGGCTCTTTTTATATCTGTGTTTCTTCTTAGCATGGAGGGTTCCATTGTCAGACTTCCCGAAGTAATTGCTCTGAAGAAGAAGTATAAAGCCTACCTTTATCTGGACGAGGCACACAGTATTGGGGCATTGGGTCCAACTGGGCGAGGTGTTGTCGACTACTTTGGTTTGGACCCCAGAGATGTTGACATCATGATGGGAACATTCACCAAGAGCTTCGGTGGTGCAGGTGGATACATTGGAGGCAGCAAGGTATTGCAGCTTTACTGAAGGTTCTTGATCAGTGACCTCTCTTTCTACTGACTAATGCCATATACACAAGCTGGTTTAGGTTTATTGGCCATCTTCTTGCGGAGTGAAGACAAGAAGCAAGATAGCTTTTGGAAAATTGTAAATCCTCTGGTGCTGTTGCATGAGTATTCCAGCAGAGGGCACCAAACGTACATTACCTGCGCGCACACACTCTGTATTTAATGAGAACTCCATTTTCTGTTGCTCATTAGCCCTATTTAAGTGTTACCTTGTTAATAGTGTGTACTCTTGAGAAATGCTGTTTAACAAAACAAACAAAAAAAACTTTAATCTTACATAATGGAAACTGTGCCAGTACATGGCATTAAACTAAAGTTCTAATTTAACACCTTCCCGATGTGGGGTGGTTACCTGTATAAAATGAAGAAAAACTTGCTCCAGTTTAATTTTTTTTAAATGTATTACTATTTGGGAACTTGAATTCAGTGAAGGCTTGGTATGGACAGTGGTGTCAGCCTTAATGGTAGATAGTTTACAAAAAATAGTAATGGTTTGCATGAATTGTTCCACTCCACATTGGATGAAGAGATCTGGTCAGATTGTTGCTCTAAGCAACATCACAGCTACGTATGATTAGAATGTGCATCCTACACCTGAGCGAGGCTTAGAATTTCCAGCATTTTATGAAACTCTAAGCCAGCCCTTTTTGAGTGTCCAGTTTCTGCTAGCAGTCTTACCATATGCCCTCTCGAGTCACTAAAGTGACGGTTGCTCTGAATTAAAACATTTCTGATAAATAGCCAAACTAGAAATTAAGTCCGTTCTGATTTCATTGTGGTTATTGTGGCCTACGTTTTAAATACACTTTTAACTCCCATTTGTTTTCACTTTAGTGAAAAACCCTGTTAATATACAGACTCTTGATTCTTTTTTTTTTTTTTTTTTCTTTTTAAATTCACTATAGAAAACCATAGAAGTAGGGTATGTCTACACATTTAGAGATACTGTATGTTCTAATTGTGATATTGGTGAACCTGCATAAAATTAATTTAACCCCCCTCCCCCCCACCCACCCAAATAAATGCATACATAAATTCAGTATAGAAAACACTAAAAATAGTGTGTAAAACACTCAATATAGTAGGTCAGTTTACATCTTACTACTGACAAAAATGCCTTTTAGCTGGGGAGACTGAGCAGTACAAGATCTCTAAATTATTGGGACCCAGTCCCATCGACTGATCTCAACAACTCAAAAACTTTCCTATGGTTTGTAAGGGATGATATGGGGTGAAAGTAAGCTAACTAATAGTAAAATTAATAGTAGCCATGTTTTGTCAGGCTCTTGTGAGTTTTAAGTGAAAGAGAAATTCCATTCTTGCATGCCATAATACTGTATTCTCTGTATTACTGTTTTAGCTTGCACATGCTGTTGTGGCCATACGAGCTTGTTTATGTTACTCACGCACTGCAAAAATAAAGATTGAGAAAAAAAAAAATGAAAGAGAAATTAAGAAAATGAAGTCCCAGTAAAACTATCAAAATAACTCTTAAGTAATTAAAAGGGAAAAAAGCCTCTCTTATAAAGGCGTTTATCATATTGGTTCTAAAATGCTAACAATCACTCTGGCCATCGCTGATTCAGTCTAAGTAGACTCCTGCTCAAAGGGCAAAATGTCAACATCCAGTATTTTCATTCATAAAATCTTACCTGAAATTTCTAAATTCCACTTGAACCAGGTGGAAATTTCAATTATTTCTTTTTTGTGGCTTTATGATCTATATTTTTAGATTTTAATCACACTCTACATTTTATTAGTGCAATTTAATATATATATATATCTATGTGTCTTATTTTTTTGGGCCAGGTTCTTATAGACTACTTACGAAAACATTCTCACAGTACGGCGTACGCTATCTCTATGTCACCACCAGTGGCAGAGCAGATCATCACTTCCATGAAGTGCATTATGGGTGAAGATGGCACCAGTCTTGGTGAGTTAAACTTGGCACAGAGAGGGCAAAGTTGCCCAGATTTTGACAGATTTGCCAGAATGCTCTTCATGCCAACAACAGATGCCAAATTTCCTGTGTGTGTGTGTATAGAGATCTACCTTTCTATCTCTGTATCTCCAGTATCTTCATGCATAATGCACACGTATGTATGTATGTATATAGAAGGATGTAGATAGATGGATATATGTATAATTAGAATGATATAGCGAGAGTGATGTAGTCGGTGCTTAAAAGCCGTAACCTAGAAGTATTATTATACGTCAGCAGCAAGTCTGAGAATGGAAGCGGGCCTACCTTATGTAATATGTGTTCAGACATTGGAAGAGGAGGGAGGGGTGACATGACACGCAGAATATGATGTGTTGACTGGAGAGCACTAGGGATTCTGTAAACAGCCCGACTGGCCCCTCCCACTACTCCAGCACCAAGGACACTTAGTCACTTAGACACCTAGTACTTTGAAATGTGCTATAAGCTAAACTCTTATACTTTCCCTTCTGCGTGTGTGTGTATGTATTTATTTTCTTACATTAATTAACCTATAAATGTGTATTTGAATTGTTTGACGTAAATGTCCCGTTTTCAATTTGGGGTGATATTACAATTTTTCATGATTTTCCATTTTTGTTGTTTTTTTTTGTATATTTTGGGGGGAGGCCGATACATTTTCTTGTGGGAATCCCGTACAAGGCACAAATATATAGAACTGCTAATCAATGGGATGTGGCTGGATTCTAGGGTAAGCTGCGTTTGTACAGGTGGAAGCTGGTAAACATTTTGCTATACAATGAAGATTCATATCTATCTCCTCCTCCTATTGTTCATTAGTTTGTGTTACTAACTAGCTTAATTAAAAAAAAAAAAAAAAATTCTCACCAAGTCGTGCTAAATCTGTGGGTTTCCATGGGTTAAAGCAAAATATTGTAAATTGCATAACTTCATAGATTAAGTATTGATCGTTATTCCATACGCAAGTCAAGAAGATATTTCAGAAAGTGTATGCCATATAGACAACCAGCCTGCTTGCAAACCATGGTAGCTGGTCATTTTTATTTATTTTTTGTGCGTCATAGCTACACAGGTTTGCCTGGTCCTGATTTAATGAATATTGGCAATCATTTTCTTCCTTTGAATTCACTAGAATATTTTACATCACTCTGCCTTGTGTGTATAACTAGACCAGTTCCCTACAAATTGTAAGCTTACGGGCCAGACTCTCAGACTAATACTCTGCTTTGTTTCAGTTTGACAAACCATGGGCTTTATTTGTTTTTGTTTTTTATTTTCTATGGGTTAAACCTTTAATTATTGTCATATTACAACACACAGCCATAGTGTGTTATGCAAATACGTTCATTTTAACACCATCTGGGACTCATTGAACAGAAGCAGACTGTCTTAAAACCTTGCTATGTAGAAATAATTACTATGTCTTTAGGGAGTAAATCTACATTTCAATTCGGAGTGTATATTAAACCTCTTGGTATGTGAGATTGGACTCTGTGCTAATAAATTGTGACGTTCAGGTTAAAATAGTGCTGTCTGCCATGGTGCTTTGCATGGGTCCTGCTGAATCCCAGGCATCTTCTAAAAAATTTTGTTGGCGGCATTATCATCATTCGTAGCTGTAGTAATATATACCGTACCTTGAATTGGTGCTGTGGAATTATAGTACAATTTAGTATTCTGTAATGTCGGCTCATTTAGATGGACATTGAAACACTGTATAAAATACAAAAGTAAATTGAATAGGTTGAGAGTCCTGCTCCAGGTAGCTTACAGTCTAGATGGAAGAATATTGGGGGTGAAACCACGAACTAGATATAACTTCAAAATTGGCCACAAACTGGGTCTGCTTTTTGACATTGCTACAGAATTTGAGATAGCCTTTCCACTGTAGAATCACACCCGGTTGCTCAATCTCTGGAGAGTCCAGAAATGTTCCTATTTCTCAATATCTACAAAGTAAACTTGTAAATTATGCCTGTTAATAACAAGGCGGCTTCTTGCTTTTGCCTCAGTGATTACAAAGTCTCCAAGTTTCATATTCCTGGACTGGATTGTCAACATGTGTTTGCATATTTGTCTGTGTGTGCAACTTCCTGTTGGTTGTTGTGGTTGCGAAGTGGTACCTAATCTGATTTATATACCATGTTAAACCCTGAGAGTCATCGTGCTCCCAGGGGGAAGTTAGGGTGAGGGGCATTCTGCATGGTCACGGAGAAGGAAGGTTGTCCTTTGATCAAAGGCAAAGGTGGATAATTGTAGGGAATCTCTGAAGCTTTCCCTCCCTCTTGTCTCCTCTCCCCAGAGTCTGTCTGCGATAAAGAAATGTTTGGACAAAAGGAGCAGGATGTGACTCTTGCCTGTATGTCCCAAGAGCCTAGGTCAAGTTAGGATAATTTGTGTCCTTCTGGAGTGCCCATCCAGTCTACAGTGAATCAAAGGGTTAATCTGGTCCCAATTATACAGAGTTGGCAGTGTATTAGTGAGCTGCAGTTAATGTGGCACAGTGTGAATGGGCAGCTGTGCCAAGCTTTGCCGTTTGTGTAAACTGAACCTGCAGTTGTATGCCCTGTATATATGCTTATGCCACGGCTTTCTCACCTCCTTCAGATGCCCAACCTTTTTTATTTATTTTTTTGCCCTCAGATGTATAGTCCCTCTTCTTACCCCCTTACTCCTCCATCCCCTGATCATTGCCCCAGGGCAGCAGAAGGGGCCCCCCTTCACACAATTTAAGTCCATCATGATCACAGCAGTAAAGAAATTGATTCCAGACTCTGTGGGGGACGAATAGGAAAACATAGTATTTTGGCAGTCAGTAGAAAATGTGACCCAGAGCGGGTTGGGGAGCGGAAATGAAACTGACAGGAAAACGTCTCCGTATTTATATGATTACACTGATCTCCAGGAGCCATTTCTCCCAAACTGTACTCCCAGCCCCCACTACCTGATACCTTGCTGCTGGAGGGAAACACTTTAAACCTTCTACTCAACATCCTTATACGATGACACTGTGTGGAGCAAGTTAATATTATGTTTAATTTAAAGTCGTGCTCAAGGGGTACTGTGTAATCTGTTGTTCTAGAACAGATTTGTTTTTTGTTTTTTATTTATTTTTTATTTCAATTATTTATTATACAGGGGATATGCGGATCTGTTTTATCTGTCATTCCATTGTATTTTTTTTAAATATTCATTTTCGATTTATTTCCTTTTTCGTGTGTGTGTGTGTGTGTGTGTGTGTGTGTGTGTGTGTGTGTGTGTGTGTGTGTGTGTGTGTGTGTGTGTGTGTGTGTGTGTGTGTGTGTGTGTGTGTGTGTGTGTGTGTGTGTGTGTGTGTGTGTGTGTGTGTGTGTGTGTGTGTGTGTGTGTGTGTGTGTGTGTGTGTGTGTTTTTTTTTATTTTATTTTTTTTTTTACGTATATGCATATAATCACCTCCAATATTGTAGTAATGTAGTACACCAGGTTCAACATCAACAGGTTGTAACACTTGCAGGTATGCTTCCGTAGTGCACAAAGTCTGACTTCATGTGGCAGCACACCACATTTTTTTTGGGCAGGGTTTCTGGTCCTGGACCCTCCATAGCCCTTTATAACAAGCGGTATACATCCACGAAGACCTTAAAATTCTCTTATATTGAATTGCCTCGATAGTAGAGGGAATTGGAGTTTTGAACCCTGCCAAACATCAAACTGTAGGTCAGCATGTTACCACAATACCTATTGTAATACTGGAGCAATTAACGTGTTAATTGGTTCTATTTAGCAGCATGCTGATGGGAACATGTTCATTAAATCTATGGTCATTCAGGAGAGTAGTTTATAGATACCTAGCATTATGCTTGAGGTGAACGTGTTATTTTTATGTCCCTGACATAATGATAGAGGGAACTATATTAATCACTATATGTAGCAACATGCTAAAATGTACATGTTAATCTGTTATAACAAACTGGAGGGGAACATTTACCTTAATAATCTGTTATACTCGCCACTGTGAGGATCCATCATTAATCGAATCATGGTAGAAGGCAACGTGTTCGTCCATTACATTTGGGGTTTTTTTTTTTTTTTTTTAAGGAGTTGCTAATGTGATAAAAGCAAATCTTTTCACTCCATTGTTCTGATCATTCCTCAAATGTCCCTCAGAAGTAGACATAGCGGAAGACTTAAAGTTAAATAACGCAGAAATGTTTTCTGGGAACAGGACCACACTGATGCTAACTGCAATTTATTGTGTTATGATATTCATTTATTGCTCGGCTTCAACCATTTTTTAAGTGAGTTCTTTTGGTAGCCAACTATACGTTAACCCTTTCATTACTCCACCTCCTTAGAAAGGTTGGTACTGTTTGAACCAGGCCCAAGAGATTTGTCCTGGTCTAACGCCCCTCTGTCTCCACAACTTGAAAGGATTTGGTGAAGCAGTGAATTATAACATCTGGAGACACCCTCTGTCTCCTGGAGTGGCCTCCCTTCCTCCAACATCTGGAACTGGTTACTGGAAAGAGGGGGGGCAGTGGCAGAGTCCTTCATGTGGGAAGATAGTGGGTAGAGAGGCAGATTTAATAACAGAGCCCTACCCACCATCTCTATCACTTTGTCCTGAGAGATGGATTTTACTCCCCAGATGTACCTCCCTGTATAATGCGATTTTTGCCATTAATAATTCGATGCAAGCTTCCTCAGAACAGAAGAGGGTGTATCACAAATTGTTCATGCTGAGAACGAGTGCATTATTATTTCTGTTATACAGACCCTCTAACTTTATCACTCAGAAAAAACAAGAGCGTGTTTGCTTTATTAGCACCAATTATCTCTCTGCTTAGAGGAGACATGCACTGTCCTCGCTGCAGGGTGACACAGTGACGCACACACTTGTGACCTGTGACCCCACTAATAGGATTACTAAATCTCTCTCCTACGTCATACAATAATTGGACTTGTTTGTGATTCCTCAGAATCAGTACCAACAACTACAGTAAAGTATGAACTGTATCTGAAACAATTGCGACTCGGTGGCAAAGCCTTATACCCACTACCATACTGCGCATTATTTGAGACAAAAATGCAAACCTAAAAGTGCCTTTTTTATTTTCTCGCTTTTCTTATTCGTTTGCAGGAGTCTCCTGCCTTGCCTAATAAATGTCCCAATTAGCAGTAGTAACGGAAGGGATTCCAAGCTCTGCGTGGGGCTACTATCGCAGGGGGTTGGATTTCCCCGCTTTAAATTTCTCAGATTTAGAGGGAACACCCTATAAGCAGCTTCTTGGCGCTTTTTTTTTTTTTTTTTTTTTTTTCTTCTTCTTCTTTTCTGCTTGGAGCATTGTTTATATTGACTGTAAAGGGCACCATAGTTGGCGGCAGATGTACTGTGGTACTCGTTTTGGTTACGTATTGACTCTCTCCGTTTTTATGTAGATATATTTCTGTGGTTATAACAATAGTACTGTAGGACTGGCCAGTTATATTGGGCAGTATTCACATTGTTGCTGTATCTTTGTGGTTTGTTGTATGTATTGTTTATATTGTGATTACCAAGTAAAGCACCCTGTATTTTGAAATGTGAAAAGTTAATTTGCTAAATTTCAGTGGGGAGGAAACATCTGTTCTTTGTTTCTGAATGAAGCAGGAAAACTATTTAAAACAACCATTCTTTGGGGGGGGGGGGGGTTTTCTTCATATTTTAAAAATAACAAAACAATACCCTTACATCTAGGTAAAAATGTATCCCATATTTTGAATATATTTGTATAGGTAAGGAATAAAAAATATTTGCAAAATTGGCATTTTTATTTATTTATTCCATCAAAGTGATCCTCTAGTGCCCTGCTTAGTGGATCTGTCTCTAGCTCCCAGACCATGTTTAAGTCAGAAGCGTCTCGTTCTGGTTTTTGGAGACTGATCTGACCACATAATCCCACCTCAAGCAGAGGGATTATGGGTCAAGTAGCTTATGCACAAAGAGGTGTTTCAATTATCATGTAGGTTGAGGATGACTGGAACTGCGAAATAAACCTATAAAGACAATACTACACATGCAAATAGTTTGTGCACAGCTTAGTTCCCGGTTTAGTGAATAGGGTGTCTTTTACGCTCGGGAATGAACATGCTCTAATGTACAGTCTGCTGCTGAACTTTCCCTTCTTTGTAGAGACTAGACAGAGCCTTCTAGATTGTTTTTGTGGAATTGACACCCCAAGATTTTAATTTTACAGATTATGGCCACTGTTATTCACTAAACACTGAATTGTAGTAAGTTTAAAAAAGCAAAACATACATTGTATGATCAAGGCAAAAATAAGTCATAGGTTTAGCTGAGCTGTGGTGTTTTCTCATCTGCTGTGTTGGCCTAACATTTGCGAGCTCCTGGTGAATTCATGACCATTCATGGTTCAGTGAATAATCTGTAGGTCAACACCCAAACAAACAAAACAACAAAAAAGAGCAGGGGAAGGAGGTGGGGAATTTAGAGTGCTTGTTGGGAGAGTTGTATTTATTTTCTTATCAATTTTTTTTTTTTTACATTTGTTTTTTTTTTTTTTATTTTTTTTTTTTTGTGTCTTCATCTTTGCCACAGCATTTAGGGTTCTTACTGGTCATGAATGTAGGCAATTGGTTTTTGAAGCATTCACTATTCACCTAATTTAGTTTATTTTCTACTGTTGATGTTGTTGGTACCACACTTGGTTTCCAAATTATGTTCTAGAGGAGTTGTTGCTTTCCATCTGACTCCACACTAAAGCAGTTCAACAAAAAAGTAGTTATATTTTAGTTAAACTATTTTTGTATGGGTTTCCAAAACCCATCCTCACGGAGCACCTACTCTCCAAGATTTATGGATTTTCCAGTCTGTTTTACTAGGGCTATAACTATAAACTTGGGCTGTATTGGGTTCTAGAGGATCAGGTTAATTCCCACTGACCTAGAGGTCAAACGTTAGGTCTACATGTTCACTAAATAACTTTAAATACATTCTTCATTAGGCCAAGAACGTGTGCGGCAGTTGGCAGAAAATACACGTTATTTCCGCCGAAGACTCGCTGAGATGGGATTCATCATCTATGGTAACAGCGACTCTCCAGTAGTTCCACTAATGCTGTATATGCCAGCAAAAATCGGGTGAGTAACAGGCGAGAAATATTGTATAACTCGTGTTAAAAGCAGCACTTCTAATAATGCTGTAATGTTTTTTTTAATATATATATATATATATATATATATATATATATATATATATATATATATATATATATATATATATATATATATATATATATATATATTGGCTTGGAAATGTTTGTAGCTAATGAATATTTGTTTCCAGAGCGTTCGGGCGGGAGATGTTGAAGAGAAATATTGGGGTTGTGGTAGTGGGTTTTCCAGCGACCCCAATCATCGAGTCCAGGGCTCGCTTCTGTGTGTCTGCTGCACACACTAAAGAAATGCTTGACCTGGTAAGTAGTTTGCTCTTTCCTTGCTCTGACTACTTTCCTATAAGAACAAAAGAGTCAAACATTAGATTTTCCACAAGGCCATTTCATTTTTTTATTTTTTTTTATTCTTGATATTTGAGAAGACAGCACAACTTTGTACATAACGGTAATCATTCAGATAAACTGTATACACTTCTGTCGACAATACAATACATCACTTTCATGACTTGGTGTCGCAAAGATGGCTGTCAAACTTTTATGTATGTAAAAACAGAAATATGACAAATAGGAAAGATATGACAGGCAACAGTACCCTCTGCCACTGCTGAAAGGTGGGTTTATTCGTGGTCATACTAGTGCAACGTGGGATGCTCCGGGGTGGGTTTTGCACCCGAAAGTCTCCCTGGGCATAGTATCTTTTGCGATAAATAAGTGTGGTATGCAGTGGGTGGCAGAGGGATATAGAAAGGGTAGAAGAAGAAGGGTAGTAGCAGTTATAAGTCTAAGTAGGAGTATGAGCAGGTCAGCAGATCCAGAGGTGTGTTGCGTACTTCTCTCGTTGTCTGGAGGGAGTGTCTGGCCACAGCCCCCCCTAGTATGAGGCCATTTCTTGTATGTCGTATGGGGCTTCAGTTCAACACAAAGACTAAGATGTCTTCTATATTTTTCTCCTCTTTCCCCAAATCAATTTTTTTTTTGTTGTTTTTTTCTGTATCTGCCTCCTCTTTCTTCAAAGATCAAGTTTCATTCCTTTTGTTTTCTTCTCTCCCTAAATAACAACTTTTCCCCAATGCGCCTTATAGATTTTTGTTTATGCCAATTATTGTTATCTTCCGATTATCTTTTTATTCTTACCAGGATATAGATTTTGAGGTTTAAAAGTTTTTGTGTTCTTTCAGGCTCTACGAGAAATCAGTGAAGTTGGGGACTTGCTGCAGCTAAAATATTCTCGGCATCATTTTGTGCCATTGCTTGATCGGCCCTTTGATGAGACCACATATGAGGAAACAGAGGACTGATACCTGCAGGATGCGATATTAGTGTAATCATACACCCTTATGATTGCAGCTGGAGAGAGACACCTTCCTGGGGGATGTTTTATATATGTATTATTTCTTCTATTTTTTTTTATATATATATTTATATATTTTCATTTATTTTCAACGCGACCTGTGACGACTCCAAATTTTCAAGTCTGAGGCTACGTTCCCCATCTAATCTCTTGCGAGAAAATTGAACTTTCTTCACCGCACTTAAACATAGCTGTTACTGGTCACAGTGTGTAGAATGGGTTCGTCCAAGGAATAAATGTTGGTAACAGCACAGGTGCTATTTAATGTGCTGTGTACAAGGGAGGCTGATGCTGTGAATGTGTGCTCAGGGAGAGGCTGAAACTGTTTGTGTGTGAGGCTGGCAAGTTGAGAGAGACAAAGGGTTTGCTGGTGGCTCTCAAAAGATTTCTGTGTCTGAAGATTTTTGTCTTCCGCACTTCATATCAAGGTCTATGTTTCCACAGCATATGCCACTTTCGGACCCTATACTCGATGATATTCATTTGTTAATTTCCAGGACCTTCTCATTTCATTGTCCCTAAAACATTGCCCACTTGTCTTGGAGAATAGGGTTACTATGAATATATCTTTAAAATTAAATAGATTAGGTCAATAAAGCCAAGTTGGAAAAATAATCTCATTCCTGATCATATCGTTGTTTTTTGCTAACCTTTAATCATCTCACAACTTGAGTCAATCCTGTCCATTTATTTTTTGGATAAATTCTAACATGGGGCATGAACTTCAATCTGTCAATTACTAAATTATCTTAAGGAAGAGCTGAAGGTTCTCCAAGTGATGGCTGTTTTTAGGGTTAAGAGATCTGTATGGAGGGCCAACCAGACGATTTTTCAGAAAACAAGATTTTGCTCTACACATGTGAGATTTTCAGGGTATCTCTCTATCTGCGCATGGCAGTCTATTCTAAGAGTGACCATTATAATAGTCATCCATCTTTTACTGAACTGTTTTTAACATGTCTGCACATGCATTTGCTGGTGTGTGATCTAGGATGAGTGGTACAGCAGTAAGCCTGGGAATAGGGACCAATATTTTAGTCACATGATGAGTGGAAGGATAATAGATTTAACCAATACTAGTTACCAATCAAAATTCTAACTTTTTAAATAAAACAAAATGCTGCCCTGGCTTTACCTTAATGTACAATACTGTTCTTTTGAGTAAATCCACTCTGTGCAGACAAAAGGGTGGCCGACGGGTGCCATGCAGGCTGGATAGAGTGACTGGAAGGCACTGTGATGTTCAGCTTGCTTTGCCTCATTTGAGTCTAGTTTTATTCTGTGCTCCAAACCTATAAAATGGTCTTAAATTGTGATTCTTTTTGGCATGAAGTACAAACAAACTGACCGTAAAGAATACAGACTTTGTAAAATGTATTAATTCTCTTTACAACATTTTTGTTACTGTTTTTTGAAAAACACACTGTGTAAACTCCACCATCTGCTCATGATTGATCTGCTTGGGAGCGAGTTAAATTGTCCACTGCTAATAAATAAAATCCATTTATTTTCATTTTACTGCCCTGTGTTTCATCTTTACAGTGCTCAGATCACACTGAACCCTTCACAGATCTGCATACACGTGTACACCAACAGCTGTCCGTGTAGTGTGTCTTACATTGTTATGGTCACACGGGTGCATAGAACAGCAAGGTGTATAAATCGATTAATATTAAAAAATGATATTACTACTCAGTATAGCCTATGAAATGGGAAACATCCAAGGTTGGCATTGATCAGTGGATTTCCAGCAGAGTGTGGGGGTGGCCAATGGCTAACACTATCAACAACACAAAAAAATGCACATCCAATCATAAAAAATTGCTGGATTTTGCTGTTCTTTAATATGGCCTGCCCATAATTATGTTATACAAAATGTCTGCTAGTGTTGCTCATTATTGGCACACGTGTAAAAATGTATTGCTGCTCTTCATTAGTGCTTTGACATTCACTGTTCTTGCGCTATGGTGGGCCGTGTGTGTTTTATTTTACAGCTCTTGTGTTCAAATTTCCTGGTCTTTAGTATAGCCTGCATGTTACATATTTCTTGACTATGCATGCTCTTTGTTCACGGTTTTCAATGGCTGCTCCAACCACCATGACCAGTTCATTGATTTGAAGTGGTCATGGTGGTTGGCGTTTATATGTGCCACATTTCTACTGTAAACACTGCACATGCAGAGTAATTTAAATTATGTGCCGGGGCAAGTTGCACCCCCGGCACACATGACTTCAATGTTCCGGACTGCCTAATGTCAGTTCTGTGCATATTTTGTCTGTCATCCGAGCATGCAGTGCGCAGGTAACAGACCTAACACTCTTCCAGCTTGCAGACATATTGCCTTCAAGAGGAAGAGATTTCTCCTCCCTTGCCTTGGTGGCTCAGACTGCGCTCTGATAAGCTTGATATTCTCTCATGAGAAGCTTGTGATTGAATCACCAGAGTGCTGGGATTATGTCCGGAAGGGGCGTGGAAAATGGTGCCGGAAGCTGTGCCCGGCACTGGACTCCAGGCAAGTCTTTGAAACCTTTTTACAGGTGGGGGGTGGGGGGGGGCGAATAGTTATGCCACAGAGGGCATTGTAAATCAAAAAACAAATAGTTTTAATTAGGGATGGAGTAACCCTGTAACTATCGGTTTCTGCTCTTTGAGGACAGGCTTGCAAACATAAAGGTGATCATTGGTGAGTGCAAGACCTTTTTATTTTCTTTGTTTCAATAAAACTCAACCATCCGCATCAAAAGTTTTTTGTTTGTTTTTGGTGTTTTATTTTTTTGCGTAGAGATCTGATTTACAATGATAAATTACATTCTTGAATCTGATATTTTAAACTGGCACATATGTATCTGCAGGCAGGGATATAAGAGGACAGTATGGAAAATTGCACATCCCTTGTGCATACCCATGCCCGTAATGGAACCCCCTTCTACTGCCATTTCTCCAACTCATTGAAGTAATGTGAGAAACCGCACCTGGTGTTGAAATATAGATGAAATTGATTTTGCAAATGTGGAAATAGAACAACTGCATAAGTGATGATGGTGAGCAGGGTGTTTGGGTGTGGCTGCCATGGGGACCCTATTGTTTTTGGTAAATCACTCAAACTGTGCACCCAAGAATACCATTGTCATGCAGTGATTATAGTGCCTAGAGCTATGCTTTGATTGATTAGCCATTTGGATTGCAGTTTACTACATATGCAGAGAACAGAATAATATTTATATATATGTGTGTGTGTGTGTGTGTGTGTGTGTGTATAATTTAGCACAGTATTGACTGCTGTTATTTACACTCGATGCTTTGATTTATCTCTTTTACTGGATTAGAAAGTAATTCTACTTATGTTGCTGTGGAAGCTGGGGTCTCCGATATACTACTAGTAAATTTGAAACCAAGCTGAATAAGACGTAGTCACTATGGAAACCAATGGAACGTTCCTGCTGATCGTTCCAGCTTTAGAACGTTGACCCAGAAGAATCCTCTGTATACAGAACTAGTATGAACACATGAACTATATGCACGCAGCAGCCCCCAGGACACGCCCCTCCCAGCTCGGCTTCATTCATGGAAGTGCAGCTCCACCCCGTGATGTCACGGCTCCGCCCCTCGAAGAGAGGGAAGCGGGATCTGGGGGACTCTGGAAAGAGATGGGGAGAACTCCCCATAAGCAGCCGCCAGTCTGTGGGTGTCCATGAGGTGACAGTGACCCGCACGGGTGTGAGGGGGCCCAGTCATGCCCGGGATTTCAACCCTGCTGCTAATCACCTGCTACCTGGAGTTACTCAGGGGGGCCCCTACTGCACTTCAACAGAGCCCCCAGGTGAGAGCCCATACTAGATTGCAAGCTCTGGGGACAAGCTATCCTGTATAGGGACCAGCACTAGGTACAATCTCTGTTATATCGACATGTGGGACATTTGAAGTTATGGGTAAAGATTTCATATCTTGCGTTAGCTGCTTATATCATACTTGTGTTAAATTGCAAGCTCTGGGGACAAGCATTCATGGGCCTGTGTTTAGCAGTTGCATAGTAAGTTCTGTGAACAAGCCCTCGTGTTGCATACAGTATCCAAAGAGTGCAGGATCTAAGTAAGCTTCCTAGTGCAGGTATTACCCGCATGTTAAACTGAGAGCCCTGGGGACTAATTCTCATCTATCTTAACTGACCATGTGTGCAAGCCTTCATCATATGTCTGTATTGTCCGTGTTCTAAACTGGATACTAGGAAGGCATACTCTCATCGGTCTAAACTATTTACTATAGTGAAAACGGTAGAGGTGACAACATAAATAAAATTTTAATGTCTAAATAGCCAAGTTGTAGAATTTTTACCTTTTAATTTTCAGTTATTTTGTCCATTACCTATAATACCTTGTTTAGTAGATACCACTATGTGATTAGGTTGCAAGCGCCGGGAGTAAGCTAACATGTGCTTCTTTTACCCATCTGTTAGATTGCCAGCTCTTTGGGCAAGCTGTTGTGTGAGCTATTATCTGTGCATATATGTTGTGCATTGAATTGCATAGACTGAGGGCAAATTCTCTTGTGCCTGCACTGCATTCGATACCATGTGCTAGATTTGAGGTTCTGGACACAATATGTAAAATCCATACCATGTTCATGAATGTTTTATTACTGAATATGATCTATGTCAGATGTCAAACTCTACACACAGATGCTGCTGTTTCGGACTTTTCCATGTTAGATTGCAAGCCTTAAAGACAAGGTCTCATGTGTCTGCACTATATGTGTGCTGGATTTTAAGTTCTGGTCAGCAGCTTTAAACACTATGCTTACTCTAAGAAAAAGCTGTTTGGAATTGGTTCACTTTAAAGTTTGTTTGTTTTTTAGTCATTTTAGACATATCCTAGAATGTAAGCTCTTGGAAGAATATATTCATTGTGTATAACATCCATATATTTATCTGAAACATTGTGAGTACTGAAGACTTTGTACCATTTGCTAAGTTCTTTTGGCATGATTCCTGTCCCTGACATCCCTAGTGTCTGTTTTTTTGTTTGTTTGTTTGTTTTTTTAAACTGTGCAGGAGTTGTAGATGCATGGGATTGCCCTCCATCAGGGGTAGCAAAGACAATATGTCATAGGCAGGAAATACATGAAAATAACCTGCGCTTTTAGTTAAATTGGCCTGTTGGCGGTTTCCCAATGCCCAACACAAGTTACAAGTGTTTTTTCCAAGTGTGAGCAGTGCCAGGATACTAATTTTGCAATCATACAGGGATTTTATACCTCTCTTCTATGCCTTCCATACACCAGGGAGATGGGACATCTGAGTCTGTCACTACAGAAAGCACACCATCAAAGAGACCATCTATTTACCAGAGCACCCTACCTGGGTTTAAAGGTCAGTTCTTCCCTACCCAGAGTTCTTCTGGAGCAGAGACATCTTCCTTTATTCTGGATTTGCAGAGTCTGTCTGAAGCTAATCTGAGCTCTGAAAACCCAAATATTCAGGTAAGAATCTCATTATTTTCTTAACTAAACATTAGCCTAATCTCCTCTCTCACATTCCCCAACAAAACACGCTCACTATCTTTCCTACATTATCAGCTGGCTAATTAATGTACGTAAGTACATTTATATAACCCCAAGTTTTTATCTGCCACCCCTTTATTTAATACCCCAGATCTGTTATAGGGCAGTCATTCATCCACTTCTGGAGGGGACAATATAAGCACTCTGTGTTAGATTTACACTTATGTGTAAATTTTTAATGTTTAATTTTCAGTCTGTGATTGTCTTGTTTCTAGCAGTTGATACTGTGTGTGTTGAGCCTCCTGTCTGCTCTGTTCCCAACAGGTCACTATCGAAGTTGATCCCAACTCTCAGACAGAGTTCGAGTTGGACCTGTCAGATTCCCGTACAGACTGGACTGATACAAACTGGGCATCTCAGCATGAATTGTTCTGGCCCCTGTTCTGGGAGTATAACGACGTGGCGGAGGAAGGTATCTTAGTGCCTGCTACAGTGGACCCAGAAAACGTGGGAGACTATTCCTCCCAGTATGATTGGGAAGACAATGTCTTGAGTGGAGTTGAAGGAGAGTCAGATCAACATCCTACGGGAAATAACTGGATCTCTGAAGACAAATATCAGTATGGTGAGATACATTATTTTCTAAAACTGCTTTAATAAGAACTTCATGACAGCAAAGAAATCATTTTTGTAAAGAATACAAAATATGACTGCCCACTGCTGGCACAGACACGACACCGGTATGAGACATGGTGCATGTCCCTACCAGCGCTGGGTGATACGAGAACAAGGGGCACATGGAGTCTGCCCCGACCACAACAGGGTCACACAAGCGGATGGAAGCGACGGGACATGAAATCTGTCTCTTCCATTGTAGGATAACAATGGGCACAAGGCAGCCGTGGGATGGGAGTGTGTCTCTTCCACTGCAGAGTAACATATATATATTCGAGATGCTAGACAGTAATTTGTATTTCTGTTTTTGGGGGTCTTCCCACAGATTATGAAGAGGAAGATTGGAGCCCTTGGTCTCCTTGCAGCGCCACATGTGGCCGTCCTAGCCAAAAACGTACCCGCTCCTGTGGTTATTCATGCACAGCCACAGAGTCCAGAATCTGTGACCTTCCTCTGTGCCCAGGTGAGGCTCCAGAAACATGTGATCTGTTGTAGATTGTGAGCACCGCAGGAGGTGGGTTAACACTCTTAATTGGAGCTCACTCGTGATAGGACACATTACCGCGCATGCTGATCTTCAACCACAGAACTCATTCACTAGAACTAATTCATCATCCGGAACTATAACTAGTCCACCTCTAATATATATATATATATATATATATATATATATATATATATATATAAAACAAATTCATTGCTTACTTTTTCTGCTCCACCTCGGTTAGATTGTCGGTGATCTTCTCACTATTTTGCAACAGTTGAAAAATAGTGAGCACTTGGTCTGATATCTGACAATCTAACCAAAGGTTTATAAAGATGGCTGTCAGAAAGAGAGAATGGGTAGGTGGTTTGTTTAAAAAAAATAATAATAATTCAACGTACATTAATAATAATAAAACAAATAATGAGATGGTATATAATAACACAAAGAAAACATTAAGTTCTTACATTTTGATGACAGGGTTTCTTTAAAACTGCCATCAATAAATGCTTTATTTTGGACTTTCGACGACGCAGCAAGAAGGGATACGCACACCTCTATTCACATAAATGGAGATAAGGTTGAATGCGTCACGAATTACGTTTCTGGGAGTGCATCTTTCAGATGATCTGCTGTTGTCAACAAATTTAAATGTAAGAACTGAGGAAAGCCTATTTATCACCACAATTCATGATTAAGTACTTTATTTGCACTAGATTGTGATAAATTTATGGTAGTTTGGAACACTTTATTTGCACAAGGTACGGTGGTTTATATAGGATAGATTGGTTTTTAATTGGACTGGGGCTATAGGCTATATTTGTTGAATTTGTGGAATATTATACTCTTGTCTATATGTATTATCAGGCTGTTTAAAGTTTTTTTATTATTATTATTAATGAAGAAGAGAATGTATATTTTGGGTACTAGATATTTTATGGCATTAGGTAATGACTGCTAAAGTTTACATTTTTATTTCTCATATAATTTATTACTTGGTGCTGAATTTCTGATCAGAGGCCAACTGTGTTTCTTCGTCCTTATATGTACTCTGTACAGTAATAAAAAAAAAAAGTTGCATCTGAATATATATATTTTAAAAATGAGATGGTATATTATAACATAGAGATTGTAATAAAATATATTTCTGACAGTATTTTATAAGGTTCTAATATTCTTCATGGAGGGGCAGACGTAGGTAAAAATACACATTTGAGGGGGGGGGGGCGGCTAAGCACCAGGACGGAGCAGACGCCATCTTTCAGAGCTCCGGGCCCAAAACGGACGAATCCACTCAAAAATAATAGACTCAGGCCCCATTGACAACCGCAGAAAGGTGCAATAGGTGTACGAGCACACGAGAAACGTATCCATGCCCTTCACCTTCGACTCGAAGGCCAAATCAGCCCGCAAGCTCCGAAAAACACCCAGGCCTCACGACCTGAGGAAGGCCGCGGAATACGCCGAGGCCTTTGCAAACTGGGCCTGGCACTCCCCTCCGTCTGAAGACGACTTGCCTGCAATAACAATGGGCCGCACGAAGCCCAAAACACAAACGGGCCCGCAAAAGGGGAGAGATATCGGCGAAATGCTCTCAGGCTCGACAAAACAGACGCCCGCGGAACGGGCGGACGACGAGCACACCAAGAACCCACCAGAGGACGAAAATGGCCGACCCGCCAGTAGGCATAGCGACTCCCTCCAGTCGCTCTCAGGGGAACCGGTGCACACGCAATCCTCAGATCCCTCGACTAAGCAGGATATATCCGAACTATATGACCGCATTAAAAAATTATTTGATGCAGACATCGCCCTAGTGAAGGAAGAAGTACAGGCCGTCACAGAACGAGTTCGAGTGACGGAGGAGGATGTCACCGACCTTAAGCGAGGCCTACTAGCCTTGGAGGACAAAACACAAAAACTACAAGCTGCCCACAGCAACACGATTCTCAGACTGGACTCCCTAGAGGATAAAGGCCGGGAGAAAAACCTGAAAATCCGGGGGGTCCCAGACACAATAGCGTCAGAAGAGCTGCCCCACCTTATCAGACGCCTAATAGCCTCCGTGTTGCCAGCAAAAGCGGCTAAAGCAATTGAGCTAGACGGTGTATACCGCATAGCGAAATCTCCCAAGGCACCCACAGCCTCCTCGAGAGACATTATAATCCGTTTCCACGCGTACGCTGACAAACAAAGACTCCAACAGGCATTGTGGGACAAAACACCTCTCCACTTTGAAACACACAGCCTGACCTTCTATCAGGATCTTACCCGCGCCACGCTTCAGTGGCAGCAAGCCATGAGACCCATTACGAAGAGGCTCCTAGAAGCAGGCATAACATACTTCCGGACTGCCCCACGGGCCCCAACAGTGACATTGGAGGACAAGACCTACAGAGCTACGGCACCAGAAGAGGCACCACAGTTCCTGGCCTCACTCGGATTACTGAATAGACCCCCGGAGGAGCAGAGACACCAACCCGAGCACTCATGGGACATTTCGAACATTAGACCGTTCGTCCCGGCCGGAGACCGAAACGCAGGGACCTGACTTGTAACATGCTAACCCATACTTGCTGTTCATTTAAGTTTATAACTAACTTTGTTTATCTGTTGACCCAGTTTAGCATGTACTCAACACACCATAGACAGGACACCCACAGACCGCCAACACGCCACAGAGGCAAAACAACCCAGACCAGAACATATTGTACTGACCACAAGGTACTGCACAGACGGTAAGCTCAAGAACAGGCCCACCCACGCATACCGCAGCATCCCCCCCCCCCCCCCCCGCTATCCCCACGTTAAGGGGCCCACATGATGACACACACGGCATACAGGGACACCCACATCCTACCCCCAGTCCCCTCTAAACCGGACCACCCAAGACGCCAACTAGGGCGGAAGGGTACACGGAGACCGAGAGACCTACACAAATCTACTCCACACGACGAACTGGCATAAGACTCCAGGGACTAACCCCAGCTCTCAGGGGATCACACTCGCTACAAACACCCTGTCCAGCCCACATCACCAGGCTAAATCAGCCACCCAACATCCACATCCAGGATAACCAAGCAGTCTCATATAGGCACCTAACCAGACAAACCCTCGTACCCAAACGAGACTGACTTACTACTCAGACTCCTGTCACAAACTAAAAAAAAAAGTGCTTTGATTTCACTTGTCATGCAATTGTACTTGTATATATGTATATATTTACACTCACTGTTATGGCAACAAAGATTAACGTGTTACTGAAACTATGCACAACGAAAATAAAGAATTAAAAAAAAAAAAATACACATTTGAGTCTATTTACTAAACACTGAGCTGTGTTCTATTAAGAATATATTTGCAAAATATAAAACCATAGCAAAGCTGGAAAAACACATCTCAAATTATGCTGAAGATGAATGTTGTTTATATTTTACTATTTTGACTGCTTTGTCATAAATCTTGTATATCAAACATGTTGTCCTGGCTAAACATTGCAACATCACTTCTAACTGGGGGGGAGCTATCCCCTGAGTGATGCAGCCATGTAGAATAGCCAGGAAAAGAAAATTACGGTCAGTATGAAATACATTTACTCCTTTAGTAAACGTCAGAAAAAAAAAATAACCTTCTGTTTTTAATGGCGTTCAAGTAAATTTTGTAACAGAAACTTCCACCTCTGTCTGTCAGAGTGATACTTACAGAGTGTCTATTGTTTGTGTTTTGTTTTTAGGAGAGACACAAACTGAGAGTTGGGTTACCATGACGGATGCGGGCACTCCTCCCTCAAGCTCCGGTGAGTGCCAGGGACTGATTACTTTGTTGAACTAAGAAAGAAAGCTTGGATAAATTGATGTCATAATAGCGTCCCTCGGCACTGGGTCAGGCTTTGCCTGACGTCGGGGACCTAATGCGCATGCACGGTGAGCCCGCCAGCCCATTAGGACTACCCCATAGGAAAGCATTGAATCAATGCTTTCCTATAGGGTTTTAGCGGACGCTGGATGTCCTCATGCAAAGTGTGACGACATCCAGCATCAGTTAGGCGACCAGAAGTCACCTAACGACCCAGGAGCGCCACTGGTAGACAGCCCCTAGAGATGGAGTTAACCCTAAGAGTTATCAATAACTGCAATAATTACAAGTGCATAGTTAAACTGACAGGGTCACTGCACCCAGAAACTTCAATGATCTGAAGTGGTCTGGGTGCCTATAGTGTCCCTTTAATGTGTCAATAGCAAAGGATGGTCCACACGATGATAAGTAGATTGCTGTAACAGATGCATGTGCTGCTTAATCCAGTATAGAACTAAATGGCAAACTCCTTATCCAATCAAAGAAGCCTCACAGTCTACTGGTAATTAAACCCCCGAAATTGACTGACAAGGTTATGTACTTAACTCCCAATTCTAGCAAAATGTATTAGGAATTGTAAAATACACAGTATTATATCTGATTTGAAGAAATTCTCCATCATAGTCACAGTTTGGCTACTTTAGCCTAAATTTTGTCATTTTGATTTCAGTTCACTACAACTCAGTGCTTGGGGAATAATCCTGTGCACCACCAAGGAGGGGACCTATCGCATGTCCCTCCTCCCTTTAATTAATTCTACGTGTTTTTCACCGTCTATCCCAGTTCTTTCTTTTACCCTTTAATTCATTGTTTCCATTCCACTGTTCTCCCATCTCTCTCTCTCTCTCTCTCTGTTTTTTCCCTACAATCTCTAAAAATAGACCTGTCACTACTGAGATTTTGCACAATGCAATAGCGAACTACATATCACTATCAGCCATGTGTTGAGCTTTTTAATTTACTCTTTTTTTGAATGTACATCTCATGTATCTCATAACAATCCCCACCTAGCCTTCTTGTCATACGCTTGGGCACAGCCTATTTGAGGAACGTTGCTTTTCTATTTTAAATGTCCCATCTCATATTTATTTTTTTCTTAATATTTTCTAGTTTTCCCCTACATACTTTTCTTTCCTCCAATCTGGTTTCACCCTCCCTTTTCCTCCTGTTCTACTCACATTCCATTTTCTATCCCTCTTTATTTCTTCATTCTGTTTACATTTTGAATACCGTATATACTCGAGTATAAGTTGAGTTTTTCGGCACATTTTTTGTGCTGAAAAACCCCAACTCGTCTTATATTCGAGTCACTGTATTATGGCAATTTACATTGCCATAATACAGACTGGGGGCTGGCAGCGAGCGCTTACCTCTCCTGCAGCTCCCTTCTCCTTCGCGCCGGTCCGGTCAGCACCTCTCTCAGCTCCCAGTGTAAGTCTCGCGAGAGCCGCGGGGTCATAGCACAGCTCTCGCGAGACTTACACTGTGAGCTGACAGAGGAGCTGACCGGACTGGCGTGAAGGAGAAGGGAGCCGACAGGAGCTGCAGGAGAGGTGAGAGCTCTCTGCCAGCCCCTTGTCTGTATTATGGCAATATAAAATGCCATAATACAGACAGTGACTCGAGTATAAGACGAGTTGGGGTTTTTCAAAAAAATTATTAAAAATAAAAATGCCCACCCCCCACTAAGGCTCTGCAACACACACACACACTGCACTCATACACACACACACACACACACACACTGTAAATAAATATTCAATTAATATAATTTTTTTAGGATCTAATTTTATTTAGAAATTTACCAGTAGCTGCTGCATTTCCCACCCTAGTCTTATACTCGAGTCAATAAGTTCTCATTTTTTTGGGGTAAAATTAGGGGGCCTCGGCTTATACTCGAGTATATACAGTATTTCATATTCAACTTCTATGCATTCGTTTCCCAAAATACTTTCGCTTTTTTGTACATTATTTTCCTATAAAGCTCTTACCTTTTCCAATTTTTACCTCTTACACCATTCTCTGTCACCCCTAATGTTTGTCCCTGCACCTTCTCTTTTTCCTTGTCTCTAATAGATTTTCTTTCCCCCCCCAAGCAGATAACTGTGACCGCTGGCTGACCTGTAAGAGTGACTTCTTAACTGGTTATCTGCACAGAGTACTAACTGAGTTACCCAGTTGTCCCTGCTCTTATCCATCAGAGGCAGTCTACAGCTCGCTGACACTGAGGGACGAGGCTTTGGGCCGCAGTTTCCGTTGGCGAGACGCAAGTGGTGGCAGGGAGAGACTGGATATTTATAACCCAGGTGCCACCTTCTGTCTGCGTTCCCTGCTTTCTAGGGACAGTAGTAGTCTTGGAGCACAGCATTGCTGCTATGACCAGTCCATGAGACTGCTGACACGTGGCAGGGGGGCTGGGACCCCCAACCTGATCAGTGCAGACTTTTCTCCTGAACTTCATTACAAAGCAGATGTGTTGCCCTGGATTCTGTGCAAGGGAGACTGGAGCCGTATCCACTCTGTGCGCCCCCCAAACACTGGCAGAGCTTGTCCACAAAACCCCTCTGAGGAAGAGTATCTGGCTCAGCTGCAGGAGGCTCGCGAATACTAGCTATGGTAATAAACTCCATGTCCTGTCTGCCCATTTCTATTAAACGACAAAAAAATATATATATAATATATTAAAATGTTTCAATGTAAAGGCTTTATAAACAATACTTTTTGTACCAAATTTTGTTTGTATATGCAGCGTGCATTGAACTGCGCTGCGGAATTTGTCGGCGCTTTATGAATAACAAGTAGAAAAATCATAGCGGTGTAGGCAGTTATTTTCTAAACGGTAAATTGTAAACCTGACTTACAAAATTCAGGCTGAAATAGCTAAGCTGTGAATTTTTTTAATCTGCTATTGTGGCCTAGTTCTTGCCATCTGTTTTAGTTAAAACACTGGTGTGTACACAGAGCAATACATGTTCAAAAAGTGCATTATGTATAGCACTGTGAGTCTGTTATCTGCCAAAAAAAAAATTCTGAAACAGGATGGGTGAGCAACCATCTTTCTTACTCTCAGGTCATAGCAAAGGAAAGGCAGTTTTAAGCGAGGCCCTACGCTGTGCACGTCCACATTCATTCATTCTATGCAGGGTTGTAACAGTATAAGAATGTGTAAAGCAAGTGTATGTACAAATTCATACAGGCAGACCTTTACGTGAATGCATGACTGTTATGAAGGATAAGAGTGCAGAATTTGTGTATAGTGCAAAGAGGGAATGTATAGCAAATCATACAAACAATATTGAAGATTTGTTATATTTGACATGACTTCTCTGTGCAACAAAATCCATCTTTGCTACTCTTGCTGTACAAAAACTATACTATTGCTGCAAGGGAAACCTCCCACTGTGCTGATAAGCAAAGAATGGGTTGGTTTGGATCAGAATATGTCTAGACAAATTGTCACTGAATGTGCCTTTCTTTCTAATGTAGAAAATGTAAATTTTGTTTTTTTCTATATTTACTTAGTCACCACTAGGGTTGTCACATGCACCATGTTTTCCTGAATACAATGCTTTTTCTTAGGTTATGGGCAAGACATTAAAGGGACACTATAATCACCAGAACAACTACAGCTTATTGAATTTGTTCTGGTGAGTAGAATCATTACCTGCATTCCTTTTGCTGTAAAGTCTTTTCAGAGAAAATGCAGTGTTTACATTACAGCCTAGTGATAACTTCACTGGCCACTCCTCAGATGGCTGTTAGAGATCCTTCCTGGGTCATGGCTGCCTAAAATGCATCCAAACTCAATGAGGAGATGCTGGTTGGCCAGGGCTGTGTTTGAATCATGCTGGCTCTGTCCCTGATCTGCCTCTGTCAGTTTCAGCCAATCCTATGGGGAAAGCACTGTTATTGGCTACCCCTTCTGATGATGTCAGAGTTAGTTCACAGGCAGAGGTAGCAGCTTCACACTTGAATACAAGTAAGATTTTACTATCTTTAGGGAGGCAAAGGGGGGCTAGATAGGTTTTAACCCTATAGGGTCAGGAATACACGTGTTCCTGAACCTATAGTGCTCCTTTAAATGTGCTGCCCTGTAGTATGTATTCCTATGCTAGAACGAGATGAAAAAATTAAAAAGAATCCTAATGTTTTGAATCTAGAAATACTAGTCACAAGCCACAAACAAAACCTCCCCAAATAGGAGGGTGAATATTAAATAATTGTTATTCAAATTACCCAGAAAATAAGCACTCAAGGAGCGGGTACACCAGGCAAAGCTCCGTATCTTCCCTCACATGCCAATATCTACTGCACAGACTGGCATATAAATTAGATACATTAGGATCTTATGATCGGTAGTCTTTCCATTAGTTTCCAAGTTCAAATTTATTCTGTTTTATCAGGAGTCCTGTCATAAGTGTATAATACTGCTATATATCACACACACATTCAATTTTGCCCTTTGATGTACGTACATGGAGTAACAGTTCTTTCATACTCTTACTAAAAGCAGAATTTCACTGCTTGATGAGCATTTATTTGTGTAAAGCAGTGTGCACATGTATTGTTGTAGCCCGAGGTCCTTGAAAGGTGCCCCTGCCAGTCTATAAATCAGGCTTACAGTAACAAGTTAGAATCAGAATGACAACATTAAGGTTAAATGAGTTGCATCTGGGAAAAATCTTGTCCGTGCATTGTTTAATCACCTGGTTTCTCTTATGTGCCACTTGCTAAATGCTCTGGTAGGCTTTCACCTCTACAGTAGTGTATTTACTTTACAATGAATCTAATAGGGATGATAATCCAATCTAGTGCTGCCCTCTAGCTGCTCAGCTTGGCATTCTTGTCCTTTTTTTATTTCAGTAAACATAGGCTCTGTTTATCATAAAGAGCCGGATCCTAGCATGATGACACAACCTCATACACAACTTAAAATCTGGCTAACAGCCTGATTTAAAGGATTTATATTATCTTAGTCAGACTAGATAAGCACTGAAAGCTACGATTTGATAAGATGTCAAAATATCGCAATGCTAAAATCAGCACAGAGTTTTGGGAGAGAAAGGGGAAAAAAAAAATTGGTCATTACAAACTAAATTGAAATGGCATACAAGTTATTTATTTGTCGGACAATGTACACCACGGCGAGTGACAGTGTTTGACGCTCAACAACAATTCCTTGGAGGCCCCCCTCCTTCCCACCCCTTTCAGTTCTGGCCAGTGAACACAGTGAACTAAGCCAAGAGTTCATCGCACAGAGTTAAAATTCCCACAAGCAAATTAAATACAAGCTTCAGTCCACAAGACAATAGTTTCCTTATTTATAGATGTGCGTATAAAAAAAAAAACAAAAAAATTCCTCTTCCACATCCCCATTATAAGAGCAAAGCTCCAAATCCAAATGTCTGCTTGATGCCATCAAAGTAATATCTCTTCCAGCCCTCCTTTGTAAGGTCTTCTTCATTTTTAGGGACGCCTCGAGCATCCATGCCAAGCTCTGTCTCGCCACCCTTATCCTTGAAGGTTAGTGTAATTGTTGCATGATGACCTGCAAACAAGACAAAACATTTAGTTGTTACGGAAAACCAAGTGGGCTTAACATAGTCTGTCTAGACAGAAATCACATTCTGTACAAGATGGTGCTGGGGCGGTGTATTATCTTCATGTAATATGGCTTTCACAAAATCTGTGATAATATGGTAAGTTTCTATGAAACCGTTGCAAAAGCCTGTGCTCTATGTATACTATACAAGTGGTTCTGGTTTAGTTGTCTCCTCTAGCCAAGGTACCTGTAATATCCAAGCAGCAGGCAGGCCTAAGTGTTATGTATGAGCTGCATTCCCTTTCGATGCTTAAGAAGAATCTTACCTGATGGCCATGACTTGAACCTCCAAGACATAACAATCTTTTTCTCAGGCTCCTGTAAATTAATAAAGAAAATGGGAGGGTACAGGTTATAGTTTTCCACCGTTACTTTGTACACTAGAACACCTGTGTTGTAAAAACCATTGCATTATGTCAGATTAATTATGCTTAAAGGGACACTATAGTCAAAAACAAAATCTCAAATGAGAAATCCCTCTCAGGTATAAAGAACATTGGTTGAAAAATTTAAACTTACAACATAACCGAGGACGAGAAGGAGGACAACTATAGAAACCCTAAACATTAGCAATGGGTATGTATGTGAAGGGTCAATCAACTGGCTTTATTGATTTTACCAAAATGTATTACCCATGCCTAGTGCCACTTGTAAACGCATAGAAGAGCGAGATCCTTTGAGTCCGTATACAGAAATAAACCTCTTGTAATGTAGTCCTAGTTTAACCTTATAACAGACATAGGATGTATAAAGACAAATAAGGGAGAGATAAAGCAATTAAACAGGACAATGTCTACTGTGTAAATGTATCATAAACATACCAGGTAGAGTGGAAGAGGATAGTTTGTAGTGAAAGGTACCGAATCTTAGCATCTCAGTGATACAGCGTAATCATGTGGTATAAACACACCATGCGAGCTACTTGCTCAATACTTGCACAAAATAGATACAAACATATCTTAGTAGTTTATTATTGCTACAAATCACATTTGATGTAATCGATGTATAAGGTCTGTCTCAGTATAAAAAGGAGAATACAATACTATAGAGACTAAGATATGAATAGTCAATTCACAGGTTCTACATGTGAGCCGATTACCTGTACGTAGGGAGTCAATCCACTACGCTTTCCATATATTGCGGAATAGGAGCCAGTTTGACTAGAGTGTTGCTCAATTGATCACGGCTGTATAGATACTTGAAGATAATCAGTCACGAAATAAAGTTTCAATTCATAGATTTGAATGACCATTCAGAGTTCACTATGTACTCATAATATCGCTGCAATCTGTTAGCAAACTTGTACACTCTCCCTATAGCACCTTCGTAAAGTGTCCCTGTAAGTATCCCTCAATCATATAGAGTTCCTCTGATAGTAGGAAAAAATTCCCCCGATCTCCAAATAAACCCTCCTCCTCCTCATAGAGGAAAAAAATAAAATAGAGTGGAGAAATAAATGAGTGCATAGTGAAGTGATTAAAACAACCCAGACGTGCATTTCGGTGCTCTGGGAGGCAACGTCCACAATGAAAGTTTCCGGTATATAAAGCTGATTAGTCCCACCCTTGATCAGCTGTAGCAGCAATCTTGAAATCCGTCTTAGGGGTGGGTACTGTCAGATTTAAAGCCGGTTGGTTGAGCCTTCCCATACATACCTATTGCTAATGTTTAGGGTTTATATAGTTATCCTCCTCCTAGTCTACGGTTCTATGTTGCAAGTTTAATTTTTCAACCCATTATTTTCTTTATACCCAAGAGGGATTTCTTATTTGAGATTTTCCTATTTTTTACATTAGTATTAGGGTGCAAGCCCAGAGTGGATGGTAACCACTCATACTGACCACCCCAGTTTGGATATTCGCCACATAGGGGGTTTCTTTTGATACTTTTACACGGACACTATATGCAGCCAGACCACCTTTAATCACATTGAAATGGTATGGGTGAACTGTCCCGGTCAGTTTAACCTTGCAATTGTAATATTAGTTATTTTTGTACCCATTATAATTTTTGTATTCCTAGCCTATATTTTTTCCTTTAATGTAGTTGTGCTGTGAGTTTAATGTAAACACAGCCTTTTCAAAGAAAAGGCAATGTTTACATTACAGCCTAGTAACACCTCTAGTGGCAGTCATTCAGATTGCCATTAGAGGTCCTTCCCTAGTCAGTGCTACAGGTCAGCATCTCTATGCACTGACAGCAGACATTGAACGTTCCTCAGAGAGATGAATGGATTCAATGCCTACTATGAGGCGGTGTGGATTGGAGCATGTGCAATAGCCTTCCAATGCTTCCTATCAGAAAGCATTGGATTGGCTGAGATAATAGATTTTGAGTATCTCAGCCAAGGAGGCAGAGTATAGCCAGCTGCATCAAGACCCACACAATGCTGGAATAAAAGGCAAGTTTAAAAAAAGGTTTTTGAAGAGTGCCAAAGGGGGCTGGTGACCTAAACTGCATTTAACATAGTAGTGGAGAGGATGGGAGAAGGTACGATATGTGGGCAGTCGAGCAGGGCGTGGACCCAGCTATATAAAGTATGAAAAACTTTGCCCTAGGGTGTGGAGGATGAGTAAAACTTAACTTTTAATATATACAAAAACGAGTCAAACAAATGCAAGCGAAAATATACAGATTACAACTATCCCAGTTGTTGCTACTAGGTGGAGAGAACACCGGGTATAATTAGTTAAGGCAATAAGATATACTGAACTATTCAAAATAAAGTATTGGGGTAAAAGATATTAGCCCAAACAAGTCAAAGTGTATATATATGTTAAAATGCACATATATACAAAAAGACCCAAATATGTGGTCACAATACAAGTCAATTTATCAAAGGCAAACCGCTGTAACTGTCAAGTGCTATATACAAAGTTGCAAACAGTCTCGAAAATATAGCCGATAACAGTGACAATAGATACTGTCTTGGGTTGTAACAGATATGAAGGTACAAACAGCACACAGCGGTTGTTAAGTAGTGTGAACTGTGAGATCCCGACAGGGACCCCTAACAGAGCAAATGGGGTAAAATAACCAGAGTGCTAGAGGATCGCCCTATCGCATTGCCGGTAATGATTACCTTTAGTAAATACCGTAACAAAATTGGCAGCAAAATCGTACTGCTACATATATACAGAATTAACAAAATATCAACCAAGGTGCCTAAAAGTCGTAGTACACTATATAGGGATGGATAATATGAAGCTTTGGATTTCAGGGGCACCTGTCATAGAATAATAAGATGAAGAAATAGAATGGTTCAGAGACCTTCAGATTTTCCTCAATAGTCTGCTAGCTAGTGACAGCTAGTCTTGCTTTATCTATTTCGCTAGGTGCCCTTGAAGGCACAGAATAGGGTATTACTACTGATCAGTTATGACATTGTTTCTTCAGCTTATTATTCTATGACAGGTGCCCCTGAAGGCACAGATTAGTATTCCGAAGCTTCGTATTATCCATCCCTATATAGTGTACTACGACCTTTAGGCACCTTGGCTGATATTTTGTCAATTCTGTATATATGTAGCAGTACGATTTTGGTTAAAAATTAAATTAAAGGTAATCCTTACCGGCAGTGTGATAGGGCGATCCTCTAGCACTCCGGTTATTTAACCACTTTGATTTTTTTTATTTTTTTTACCCCATTTGCTCTGTGTTGGGGGTCCCTGTCGGGATCTCACCCTTTACACTACTCAACCGCTTTGTGCCGTTTGTACCTTCATATCTGTTACAACCCGAGATAGTATCTATTGTCACTGTTACAGGCTATATTTTCGAGACTGTTTGCAACTTTGTATATAGCACATGACCGTTACAGCGGTTTGCCTTTGACAAATTGACTTGTATTGTGACCACATATTTGGGTCTTTGTATATATGTGCATTTTTACATATATACACACTTTGACTTGTGTGGGCTAAATATCTCTCTCTCTCTCATCTTATTGCCTTAACGAATTATACCCGGTGTTGTCTCCACCTAGTGGCAACAAATGGGATAGTTGTAATCTGTATATATTTTCTCTTGCATTTAACATTAGTGTCAGGAATATACATTTTCATGCAGAAACTTGTGAATATAGTTGCAGCCAGAATTAAATTTTAATTACAGCACATTACCTGTTATAGTAACATCTCCCATCATGCTCACATATATGCATCTGATGTGGACTAATTTATATATGTTTTTTGCCTGCACAAACTTAACTCCTAGGCCTGATTATACGGATTTAGTAACGTTCATAGATAGTGTGAAATATCACGTGACTCTGGACATGTTGGGCATTAGGATGGAAACGTTAAAAAAAATATATATATATGTACAAACATTTTTAATTAAACTAGTGGCTTGACATTTCATGGTTTTTCAAACTGGTGGTGATACATAGTTCCATACAAGATGAGATACCTCTTTAAATGCTAATAATCAGACATGAATTTTTTCAAAAGCTTTACTCACCAACTCAACAAACTCGCCACTGACATTGCCTCCAAGCAGCTGGAACTTCCCCCCTTTGTCTGCAGTGAGTGATGCAGGGGCATGTGTGAAGCCTTGTACCAGCTGTATAGAAATAAGACAGGAACAAATCAATACACATTCTCAAAAGAAACCAGATATTCGTTTCAAAGACGTTCATTCATATTAGGGACATTTAAAGATGTTGGGTGTTTACCTCTTCCTGTGTCAGCACTCTATATAGCTCCTCTGGAGAGGTCAGGAAAGTTTCTTTCAAGGTGAACTTACATGTGGGGATTTTCACCCCTGTGCTCGAACATGTTGACGATTTGTTGGTTTGCGCCTGTAGAGAAAAGCAGAATTCTATATCAATTAAATATACAAACAATAAAAGCATCGCACAGAACGTTTGCCACTCAACCCAATTTGCAGTCATTACCGTTTGTGGCTCTGCCTTCTGCACGATCTCCTGTTCCCCAGAGTCTGAGATACCATTCGCCGTAGGAAGAATCATGCCTTGTGTGAACTCTGGTGGACAGAAAAGTTTGGTTAGCCAAGGACAACACGTGTCAAATGTTCCACAGGGACACCGCATGCTCTGTTATGAAGTGTGAACAAATGGCATTTAAGGAGCCACAAAAACAGTTCAGAAAACTTGGATCCATGCAGTATACCAATCCACATACAAACCTCCTATGAAATCCAGTTTCATTGTATTTCAGCATTTCAATCAATATCATGTAAAAAGTTAGTGAGAAGAGCTAGTGGATAAACCCCCTGCTGCAGTAGTTTAGATTCATAATTTAAATATATTGCGATGATAATTAATCACTCCATGATTGATAAAAAGAGTGCCATTACAGAGGCTCCAAGTTTATTGTAGTGACTATGGTGCCAATTTTTGAGTGCATGCCCTCACTTTTACCAACGGAGAGGTTTGAAAAACTCAAATAATGCAAACTAGCCAACTGCTCAGAGCCTAGCACAGGCATCCTGGGATGGACTAATGGGTTCAACCAAAGCAGGGGCCAACATAATCCCCGACCAATATTGTATCCAAAGGCTAGACAAAAGTCCAGGTGCGCCATAGGTCAGCCAGGCAAAATATTGGAACCAAGTACACAGCAACGTTTCAAACCTACAATGGGTCTATTTCAAGCTTGTTTTTGGCCTGGACCTTTTCCTGATCTTTGGATAAAAAAAAAAAATATATTGATTGTTTTAGGCTGCACACACTGACTGAATCTGTGTCTCACCTGTTTTAAGAGTAGAAATGTACTGAGCCACTGCGTCTCGTATGCATTGTGCTCCCTGCTTTCTCATGAGGCCAATTAGGTTGGTGTCTGGTTCATCTTTGGCCATTGAAACTCTGATCTGTAGTTAGAGACAAAAATACCCATCTCACATGAGCAGATGTAACAAAGTCTTAAAATAAGAGAGCATAACACTATATAAACTAGTACTTCTATATTGGCTAACACAATGTATGGATAAAGGAGTGCATTAGCCAATATATAAATCTAAGTTTATATGGAGTTGGCCATCACCACTGATGTACCAATGCAAATCAATAACAAATGTGGCTGGCAAAAGGATTGCATTTTATTTTCTTTACAAAATCTTAACTGCTCAATTGTATATTGCACGAAGCGATATATATGGTAAAATATCTACTAGTTTCCTCTGTGGTAGCCATCTTGATACAGATCGGAGCAAGATTCCAATGTATACAAATAAATTAATCTACATAGGCTGCAATTTGTGGGTTTTCTGTATGAAGGCAACCTTTTCATCTACACCTTTTCTGGATGACCATCACAATGGTACTGGAAGATGCACCCCACCCAACAAGCTTCAATTAGTTTGAAGAGTTTACCTCTACTTCACTGGCATTGTTCTCATCAGAAAGATTTGGAATCTCAACGTAACCTTTGTATTTTACGCCTGTCTGGGAGATGCCTGTTAAACAGCAACGTAACGGATTAGAGATGCATTTCAAAACCACAACCATGTTTACGCACACACAGCTCACAATTCCCACTCTCCAACCAGCTATTGAAAGGTGAAAAGTCAGCCAGTAGAGTGTCACAACTGGTAAGTGTGCTATGCACCTTTTTAGACCTGTAGTGCCCGTTTCTCTCATAGTCTTAAATTAAAGTGGAAAAGGTTTAAAAATAATATCAAGACGTATTGGTTTACTGAGATGGAAGTGGAAGCATGGAATAGCCTTCCAGCTGAAGTGGTAGAGGTTAACATCCTAGATAATGCCAGGGACTTATTAAATTATTTAGAAAGTTTGCCAGATTAGATGGGCTGAATGGTTCTTAACTGATAAATGTGACAAGTAACTTTGATTGAAATATTGAGCCCTGTATGGATGTACTTGGTAAACACCTTTAACTTCCCCTCCACAATAATTTAACACAAATGTTTTACCAAGGAGAGTACCTGGGAAACAAATTGCAAAACAAAAACCCAGTAAATCTCTAACTATAATCCAACTCACTCAGGGATGGGAATCATCCAAATATGTTTATGTGCCCACCATAAAAATATCCACCCCTCAGAAAGGCTCCTACACAGCCACGATCACAGTGTGATTAAATCAGAGGCTTTACTTGCAAAACTAAATAAAGCAGTCAGTAAGATGACAGCATCCACAGTGCAGCTGCCATCAGCGTAGGCAGCAAGTCATATGTGAAATTGAATTGCTGACAAGTGCTTAACGAAAGGTCCCATAAACCTCTGCTGGGCTGGAATTTACTGAGCACGTTGAGCTCCACTTAAAATAATGGACACCAATTAATTGGTAAAGTGACATGTCAACACAAAAATTGTTTTTTTAAATTAATCATTTCTGGAAATCCAAGTGTGTTGCCATGTCACTTTACACATTATCTGCTGTCTATTTTTGGGATCAGCAGTTACAGAGGGACACCATGTGCAACTCTACACTGCATTTAAGGTCCACTGAAAATATAGGAGGCATGGCGACTGTCACTTCATTTTTTTTTTTACATTTATTTAGAGAGATCTATCAGAGGAGGTGATGAGTATCGTGCAATGACAACCTTAAAGGGACACTCCAGGCACCCAGACCACTTCTGCTCATTGGAGTGGTCTGGGTGCCAACTCCCACTACCCTTAACCCTGCCAGTGTTATTATTGCAGTTTTTCATAAACTGCAATAATTACATTGCAGGGTTAACTCCACCTCTAGTGGCTGTCTACTAGACAGCCACTAGAGGTCACTTCCTGGGTTCTAGCACAGGAAACCTGTGCTAGAGCGTCGCTGGACGTCCTCACGCTGTGTGAGGACCTCCAGCGTCGCTCAAAACCCCATAGGAAAGCATTGAAATGATTTTTCAATGCTTTCCTATGGGGAGACGTAATGCGCATGCGCGCCATTTCCACGCATGCGCATTACGTCTCCTCAGCCGGTGGGCGAGATCAGTCTCGCCCACCGGCCGACGCAATCACTGGGAGGAGCGTCGCGGAGGCGGAGGCAGCGGCGAGGGACATCGCCGCTGTCCCAGGTAAGTGACTGAAGGGGTTTTCACCCCTTCAGTAACCGGGGATTGGGGGGTGGGAGGGAGAGGGACCCTCCAGTGCCAGAAAAACGGATCGTTTTTCTGGCACTGGAGTTTCCCTTTAACCTCCTGGCATGTTTACATTCAATTTAAAGTTTTTGATTGAGCAGCGATAAATCCGAATTCCGCAACTCCAGAATACTATACGGACATATCACGAAACAGACAAAATGGGCAATGGACATGTAATTTCATTTGTTTCATTATTCAGCATTCCATCCAAGGTGTCAGAAAAAGGAGAAGGGAACAGAGAAGCAGATTATTATTTTTTTGGGGACAAATAAGCAACCTAATTTGCCAAGATGGACAAGAGGCCTGCATTTCCTTCCCAACCAAATAGTTGAGTGAGGGGGGACGGCGACATATGGTTAGGCGTCAAGTGAGATTTCAAAGGTCAAATTAGCCAAACTGTAACAATTCTCCAAGTTAGTTCTGCTTTCATTTTCAAATTGAACGTGAATTCTCACTTTAGTGAATAACCCTATTTTATTCACAGATCAAGTGAGATTACCAGCAGGGGAAAAAAAAAAAAAAATGACCACAAACAATAACAAAACAATACCCACAGAGAATGACCCTGTCCAATATGGATATTTTAACAATGAATTTCTATTCAACCTTACAGACTATGAAGTGCACTTTGCAGTCACTCACCTGTCCAGTTCAGTTTTATGTCCCATTCATAGAAGAAGATCAGCTTGCCTTTCCGGTTGTTGATGGAAGCTTCGCCCTCTAGTTTGCTGACCTCTGTCACCTCACAGGTACCTTCCTCT
This sequence comes from Pelobates fuscus, assembly GCF_036172605.1. NCBI lineage: Eukaryota > Metazoa > Chordata > Amphibia > Anura > Pelobatidae > Pelobates > Pelobates fuscus. Next base: position 21,197,500 of record NC_086329.1, on the reverse strand, counting down.
CCCTCCACTCTCACCCCCATAAATAAATCTTTCAGTTTATCTGTGGACCAGGCAGTAGCATCTCGCTCAGTCCTGTAAGGGAACAGACAGTAATCAGAGCCAACGATCCAAAACGTCTGCAGTAAGAAGAATTAAATCAAAACATAAACTCAAAACAAAATTCCAATAACGTTTATCCAACATGTGTTCTTTGTGGTGCTGTGCAAAATACAACAAGCATTGAAAATAGAAAAAGAAAATCCTGCAGGTAATACCTAGATCAGATGTGAAGACTGATTGTTTAACTGGTTGTCATGGAGAACCAACAGATAATGGTTTAATAGAAGAAAAAAAACGTACATTATAGATCCAAGTTCATATGGGATCCAGATTTAGAGGTTTATAGGTGGTAAGCAGGTTAGAACCTGCCAGCAAGTGGTGTATTTTTTGCCTGTTTAGTCATCAGACTAAGGTTACCCTACACATGTCATTGTCATAGCAAAATAACTAGCAATGAATCAGTGTCACTCTATAAATATCAAAATATCGAATTTTAAAGAGAACCCATCAATATAGGGATTCCAATACAAAGACTTTCTTACAAGCTAGTTTCTCACAGTCAATAGCATAGATGGCACCCCGCCAGTAAGGACAGGCAGCAGTAGGGAGAACACCCCCCTCCAGTAAGGACAATTCCATAGTGCTGTACAATGGGACATACAGTATCAGTAATTCACCCCCACCTCTAATTCACATACAGTTTGATCCCCCCCCCACCTCTAATTCACACAGTTTGATCCCCCCCCCACCTCTAATTCACACAGTTTGATTCCCCCCCCACCTCTAATTCACATACAGTTTGATTCCCCCCCCCACCTCTAATTCACATACAGTTTGATTCCCCCCCCCCCCACCTCTAATTCACATACAGTTTGATTCCCCCCCCCACCTCTAATTCACATACAGTTTGATTCCCCCCCCCACCTCTAATTCACATACAGTTTGATTCCCCCCCCCCACCTCTAATTCACATACAGTTTGATTCCCCCCCCCACCTCTAATTCACATACAGTTTGATTCCCCCCCACCTCTAATTCACATACAGTTTGATTCCCCCCCACCTCTAATTCACATACAGTTTGATTCCCCCCCACCTCTAATTCACATACAGTTTGATTCCCCCCCACCTCTAATTCACATACAGTTTGATTCCCCCCCACCTCTAATTCACATACAGTTTGATTCCCCCCCACCTCTAATTCACATACAGTTTGATTCCCCCCCACCTCTAATTCACATACAGTTTGATTCCCCCCCACCTCTAATTCACATACAGTGTGATTCCCCCCCACCTCTAATTCACATACAGTGTGACTCCCCACCCCCCCCCAATTCTAGTTCACACACAGTGTGACCCCCCCCCCCACCTCTAATTCACATACAGTTTGATTCCCCCCCCAACTTCTAATTTACATACAGTGTGACTCCCCACCCCCCCCCCAACTTCTCATTCACATACAGTGTGACCCCCCTCCCACCTCTAATTCACATACAGTGTGACGCCCCCCCAACACCTCTAATTCACATACAGTGTGACGCCCCCCCAACACCTCTAATTCACATACAGTGTGACGCCCCCCCCCCAACACCTCTAATTCACATACAGTGTGACGCCCCCCCCCCCCAACACCTCTAATTCACATACAGTGTGACTCTCCCCCAACTTCTAATTCACATACAGTGTGACTCCCCCCCACCTCTAATTCACATACAGTGTGACTCCCCCCCACCTCTAATTCACACACAGTGTGACCCCCTCTCCCCCCCCAACTTCTAATTCACATACAGTGTGACCCCCCCTCCCACCTCTAATTCACATACAGTGTGACTCCCCCCACCTCTAATTCACACAGTGACCCCCTCTCCCCCCCCCAACTTCTAATTCACATACAGTGTGACCCCCCCTCCCACCTCTAATTCACACACAGTGACCCCCCCAACTTCTAATTCACATACAGTGTGACCCCCCCTCCCACCCCCACCCCCCCATATTAACACACACAGTGACCCCCTCTCTCCCCCCCTCCCATACTGACCAGTGCCAGTTATTGACGTTGGTGCCGTCTGATCTGAGCTCCACGATCCAGCGTGGGTCTCCTTGCCCCCACTTAGCCATGTGAGTGCACACTCAGCGACCCGGCGGACGGAGTTCGATCTCTCGGGCACACTGCCTCGCCGCACTCTGAGTGCTCACTCACCGGCTGCCAGCAGTGCTGAGTGTCCGCCCGCTCGGAGTGCCCGCTCACTGCCCCGCTCACTGCTCCCCTCCCCCGGCTCCTGTCACATTTATGTCCTGTGGAAGTTACTAGAACCGCCTGGAAGCCGGGTAGAACGTCTATCCGCTCCTAGCATTCCAGGCCACGCCCCTTCCGCTGCGAGGCCCCGGCGGCCATGTCTGTTACTGGCAGCCGAACCCTGAGAGCCCCCAGGTCTGGGTCAGTACAGGTATCTCAATGATCAGCCGCTTGGTACTGATCCACTGAGCAACACAGTGAACCGAAACTGGCGCTGCCTGCTGCCTCAGAACTTGTTACAGGGGCCAAGGGACCCTCAACAAAGATGGCCTCTGGAGCCCATGTTGGAGGACTAAAGGAACAATGTCTGCCATCTTAACAGGGCATGGTTACAGGGGAATGGCTGCTAAATAATAATAACAAAGTATTTAACCAGGAAAGGCACATTCAGATTAAATAAAATAATTCAGCCAGCTGTGTGCAATTCACTCTATTTGCAGCATTACTGAGCCCAGCTGAATGTCCCATGGATTGGTACAATAGCATTATTATATCAGGGTTTTTATAGGAGGAGTATTTGACTTATTATGGCTTCAGTTTTCGATGGTTGAGCATTTCCTTATTATTACATTTCTGCCTTGAAGGCTGAATTTAAAAACTTCTAAATTGGAATCCTGCAAGATCTCTGGACTTATTGAGACAGGGAAATAAAGACACGGTCATTTATTTGTTGTATAGATTTTGCTGGAATGGATATTACCTACCCCAGGGGTTGGCAACTTTCTGCACTCCAGATGGGGTGGGCTACATCTCCCAAAATGCACTTACAGCCATAATGTTTGCAGAGCACTGTGGGAGATGTAGTCATCAACATCTGCCGTGCCGAAGGTTGCCTACGCTATAAATACTGTATGTGTCCAGTTTTAGGAGATCAGACCTAAATCTTATTGAACTGGTTATAGTGCCCGGAGTCCCTTGGTGTTGTCCTTGAATGAGTCCCTAGCTGACCACAAACAAAATATGCAAAGATCCCAGAAGGTGAGAGAGACACTTTCACAGGAGCATAGTCTACCAAATGTATTGCAGCACTGCGGGAAATTAAGGGGACCCTTATGTATTTAGTATAGTACAAATTCTAGTAAAATGTGGGCGCCTGTGTGAATAATGTATCTGAACCCCGTTTTAGTGCTGTTTATATAATTAATTGTATGTGTAATTTGTTTACAACAGCTATTAAGTGTATAGAAATAAAAATACGTTTTCTTTTCATCAACAATACTGCTTCGGAAAAACTTTGTTTCAATCATATAGCACTATTTACATAACAGAAGACAATATAACAATCACCCAAGTATTGTTCCTGACAATTTGCATCTTTGGCCTTGCTACGGTATACCATCTTTACCAAGGCCCACTCCTCTATCAACAAGGAGAAATACCAAGTGGTGTTTTCAGGATCTCTATTAACAGGACAGGGGGAGACAACATGTGGGTAGTGCTGTGCCAAAATATACTTTGAAATCCCCTGGCATATCAACTCTCTATAATTTTATTGACTAAGAATGCACATGCAATATTTGTACACATGTGTTGGTGTTATTGTGTGTATGTGTGTTGCTGTGTTTTGTGTATGTACTGTTTATGAGTGTTGCTGTGTATGCTTTTTGTCAGTGTTCCTGTGTATTTATATGTGTATACAATTAGAGGAAATTTCTGTACACCCAAGCCAATTATGTCAATTTAAGAAAATTTTACACCCCTGATATTTTCCGCCTTCCCCTTTGAACTCAATATCCCTGCAATATATCCCATAATTTAAAAGCTTTATACTGCCCCCTCCCTTTACCTTGATTGCCATATGGTGCATACTGTTGCCTGGGGTCCAGTGGCTCCATGTGTAAGTAGATATTTCAAAGCACAATGTTATGACATCATGCCATGCAATTTCTTTGCTCTGTATTGTGTATTTAAGATGAAGAGGAGACGTAAGGGCTGTGTGCAGCTGGTCATTATACAAACCTCCTTCTTCACTGAATTCCTATGCAAAATCTAAACCTAACCAGGCTGGCTTGCCACTCTCATAGGATGAACTGTACCATCGTCCATTGGGTTTTGGCTATCATAATGTGACAGCTTCCTGCAAATTGCACTGTTAGTAATCTGCCACGGCTGTGCATTGGCACCTAATCTCAATCTGGCCCCGCTTGCGTGCCTTCCAAAGACACCATGTGTGCCATCAATGGCATCCGTGCCATAGGCTGTCAACCTCTGAACAAGAGGTCCTGCTGAGTATACTGAAAGAGAAAATAGGGGCCGGATGGATCCTCTGTCTCTGCTTCCAAATCCTAATTATACTTGCTTGCACCCTTCCGATGTCTTTTTTTTTATAAAAAAAAAAAATCTGCTCATTTTATAATGATATGTGTTTTTGTATTGTCACCTTAGCAAGTAATATTTATGCATCTGCCTACTTTACAAATCTCCGATTAGTCATCATCCGCAAGTCCTCCTGAGGTCCAAATCTTCGTGCCCCTCAGTTATATCCCAGCACCATTTTTCTATACTTACGTGTGTCATATGTATCACATCTCTCTGTACCTGTAAAACTCACAGTGTGTGTTTAAACTGCAATAAATGTGTTTATGGATGCGTATGTGCAAATAAAACATTCAGAGTTACTGGGTTATTCGATAATTGAGAATTCAAAGTGAATTTCAAATGTAAGACCAGATTAGTTACCGTAAATTGAAAACAAAGATGTCTTAGAGATTTTTTCCAGTTCAGCTAGTCTGACCTTAAATTGGAAATTCTCTTTGGATTCTAACTTTTGTGAATAACCCTGATGGTGTTCTTGATCTAAATTAGTTACCAAGTTACATCAATAGTTATGAACAGATGATAATTCACCTGCTACCACTAACTACACCTTATAATTGCTTGGCAATGTAGGACAATTCTATTACATGATAATGATAGTTGAAAAACAAAACAGACACTGACTCATTTATTAATTTCCATTTTTTAGTTTAATATAGGTGAGTAATAATGGAGAAGGAATATGTGGCAGAAAACGTCCATAGAAATCTAAGGGTGTTTACTTAAAGGGACACTATAGTCACCAGAACCACTACAGCTTAAAGGGACACTGTAGGCACCCAGACCACTTCAGCTCATTGAAGTGGTCTAGGTGCAACGTCCCATGTCCATTAAGCCTCCAATAGTAACTATTGCAGTTATTAAGAAACTGCAATATTTACTATCCAGGGTTCAATTAACCTCTAGTGGCTGTCTACCAGACAGCCACTACAGGAACTTCCTGGTTTGAAACGGACCCTTGCTGGACGTCCTCACGCTCTGCTTAAGGACCTCCAGCGTCAGATTTTTCACCATAGGAAAGCATTGAAAAATGCTTTCCTATGGTGAAATCCTAACGCAAGCGCGAACATTGCCGCGCATGCGCATTAGGTCTCCCCCGCCGACACCAGCGTGGGCGTAACCTGACCCAGCGCCTAGGGACATCTGCGCTGGATTCAGGTAAGTCACTGAAGGGGGTTTTAACCCCTTCAGCACCGAGGGAGGTGGGCATTGTAAGATTCTATAGTGCCAGGAAAACTGCTTAGTTTTCCTGGCACTATAGAATCCCTTTAATGTAGTGTTTCTGGTGTGTAATATTTATTCTTTTATATATCGGGTGAAACATGGTTCAGTTAAAGAGAAATACATTGTTCAAGTTACAAATAACAAGGTTAAACGCCTAGTGAATTAAAGTGTACTCTCTATCTCCTCTGGCATCAGCGATGGGGGAGGGGGTGAGCCTAATGCGCATGTGAGACGAGCCTGAATCAATGCTTTCCTATGTGGATTTTCAAGAAGCTGGGCGTACTCATGCAAAGCGTGAGGATGTCTAGTGGCGCTTCACGGAGTTAAAGAACCACTATAGTGCTAGGAAAACATACACGTTTTCCTGGCACTATAGTGCCCTGAGGGTGCCCCCACCCTCAGGGACCCCCTCCCGCCGGGCTCTGGAGAGAGGAAGGGGGTATCTGATAGACAGCCACTAGAGGAGGACTTAACCCTGCAAGGTAATTATTGCAGTTTATGAAAAATGCAATAATTACACTTGCAGGATTAAGGGTAGTGGGAGTTGGCACCCAGACCACTCCAATGGGCAGAAGTGGCCTGGGTGCCTGGAATGTCCCTTTAAACTCTGTGAAAGGCCAAGAAGTCTGGGAGACAGCCCCTACCTAGAAGCAGTCTTAGCCCTGCAATACAAACATTGTTTCTTTGAAACCGCAATCTTTTCACTTGCAGGCTTAAGGGGACAGGGACACGGACAGTGCACCCAGTCCATTTCAATGATATAAAGTAGTTTGAGCGCCTATAGGGTCCCTTTTTAAAAGTCACTTAGATCACATTTCTTACCTTTTCTGATTGGGAGTAATACTCCAAGCGCCAGGGCACTCCTGGCACCATAACCACTATGGTGGGCTGTATGGGCTTTGGCGCTTGGTGTTTTACATTTATTAGTAAAATTCATTGAATAACACTGTATGTGATTTTTTACATAAAAGATGGATAAACAGAAATTAACAATAGTGACTATGGCCACAGTCCAGGGGCCACCAAAACAAGGTAAATACAAAGAGACAGACTGGGTCCACATAGCAGTCCAGTTGTATAGCACCTTGTCATGAACTCTGTAAATATAAAACTAATTCATATATTATACTGTATACTGTATATATAACACAGGTAGGGGAGGTGTTTCCCTGGGTTGTCTGTTTACATCAGCCAATAATATGGTTTGAAGGCCAAGTAGGAAGTGTAGCCGCGAGGGTGATTCTGGGAGTTGTGGTTCACAGTTAGCTTTAGTTATGTCTAGTACTGGACCGAGGTACTACATATCCCGGCATGCATCTGGGGTGAGCTGGAGCTGTGTCTGCAGTAGGATTGCAGAGAGATATGTGCTGATTTCCCAGGGAGAGGTAATTAGCTGCAATAACTACACAGATTTGGGCGTCTGTACCCCTCGCTGGTCATTCTGTTACCATGTGACTTTCTGCTCCTCTTTGCTATAGCCATGACTTTGTCACCTTGTCACTTACCTGTCCATCTGTCTGCTATTGTGTCATCTACTTACCCCTCTCCCTACTATAGTGATACATATCTGCCTCTATTTCCTTCATCCTGTTACCCTGTCCATCTCTCTACTTCATTACCTTGGCGGGTATCAGCTCTTCCCAATACTGGCATCATGTGCCCCTCTCTGATAACATGTCACAATACCAGCTCCTTTCTATGGTCCATTACCACCTACCTGCCCTTCTATCTGCCACCCTCTCTCTCTCTAATGCTCTCACCTATCTGCCCCCCTTTCTCTCTCTAAGGCTCTCACATATCTCCCCCCCCCTCTCTCTCATACTCTCACATATCTCTCTCTCTCTCTCTCTCATGCTCTCATATACTCTCACATATCTCTCTCTCTCATGCTCTCACATACTCTCACATATCTCTCTCTCTCTCTCATGCTCTCTCATGCTCTCACATACTCTCACATATCTCTCTCTCTCTCTCTCTCTCTCTCATCTCTCTCTCATGCTCTCACAACTCTCTCTCTCTCTCATATCTGCCCCTCACTCTCTCTCTCTCTAAGGCTCTCACATATCTTTCACTCTCTCTCTCTCTCTAAGGCTCTCACATATCTTCCCCTCCCCCCCCTCTCTCTCTTTCTCTCTAAGGCTCTCACATATCTGCCCCTCTCTCTAATGCTCTCCGCTATCTGCCCCTCTGTCTATCAGCTATAATGTATCTGTCCCTCTCTCTCTCTAATGCTCTCACATATCTGCCCTCCTCTCTCTAATGCTCTCACATATCTGCCCTCCTCTCTCTAATGCTCTCACCTATCTGCCCCTCTCTCTCTAATGCTCTCACCTATCTGCCCCTCTCTCTCTAATGCTCTCACCTATCTGCCCCTCTCTCTCTAATGCTCTCACCTATCTGCCCCTCTCTCTCTAATGCTCTCACCTATCTGCCCCTCTCTCTCTAATGCTCTCACCTATCTGCCCCCTCTCTCTCTAATGCTCTCACCTATCTGCCCCCTCTCTCTCTAATGCTCTCACCTATCTGCCCCCTCTCTCTCTAATGCTCTCACCTATCTGCCCTCCTCTCTCTCTCTAATGCTCTCACCTATCTGCCCTCCTCTCTCTCTAATGCTCTCACCTATCTGCCCCTCTCACTCTAATGCTCTCACCTATCTGCCCCTCTCACTCTAATGCTCTCACCTATCTGCCCCTCTCTCTCTAATGCTCTCACCTATCTGCCCCTCTCCCTCTAATGCTCTCACCTATCTGCCCCTCTCTTTCTAATGCTCTCACCTATCTGCCCCCCTCTCTCTCTCTAATGCTCTCACCTATCTGCCCTCCTCTCTCTCTCTAATGCTCTCACCTATCTGCCCTCCTCTCTCTCTCTAATGCTCTCACCTATCTGCCCTCCTCTCTCTCTCTAATGCTCTCACCTATCTGCCCTCCTCTCTCTCTCTAATGCTCTCACCTATCTGCCCTCCTCTCTCTCTCTAATGCTCTCACCTATCTGCCCTCCTCTCTCTCTCTCTAATGCTCTCACCTATCTGCCCTCCTCTCTCTCTCTAATGCTCTCACCTATCTGCCCCTCTCACTCTAATGCTCTCACATATCTTCCCCTCCCCCCCCATCCCTCTCTCTTTCTCTCTAAGGCTCTCACATATCTGCCCCTCTCTCTAATGCTCTCCGCTATCTGCCCCTCTGTCTATCAGCTATAATGTATCTGTCCCTCTCTCTCTCTAATGCTCTCACATATCTGCCCTCCTCTCTCTAATGCTCTCACATATCTGCCCTCCTCTCTCTAATGCTCTCACCTATCTGCCCCTCTCTCTCTAATGCTCTCACCTATCTGCCCCTCTCTCTCTAATGCTCTCACCTATCTGCCCCTCTCTCTCTAATGCTCTCACCTATCTGCCCCTCTCTCTCTAATGCTCTCACCTATCTGCCCCTCTCTCTCTAATGCTCTCACCTATCTGCCCCCTCTCTCTCTAATGCTCTCACCTATCTGCCCTCCTCTCTCTCTCTCTAATGCTCTCACCTATCTGCCCTCCTCTCTCTCTCTCTAATGCTCTCACCTATCTGCCCTCCTCTCTCTCTCTAATGCTCTCACCTATCTGCCCCTCTCACTCTAATGCTCTCACCTATCTGCCCCTCTCTCTCTAATGCTCTCACCTATCTGCCCCTCTCCCTCTAATGCTCTCACCTATCTGCCCCTCTCTTTCTAATGCTCTCACCTATCTGCCCCCCTCTCTCTCTCTAATGCTCTCACCTATCTGCCCTCCTCTCTCTCTCTAATGCTCTCACCTATCTGCCCTCCTCTCTCTCTCTCTAATGCTCTCACCTATCTGCCCTCCTCTCTCTCTCTAATGCTCTCACCTATCTGCCCCTCTCACTCTAATGCTCTCACATATCTTCCCCTCCCCCCCCATCCCTCTCTCTTTCTCTCTAAGGCTCTCACATATCTGCCCCTCTCTCTAATGCTCTCCGCTATCTGCCCCTCTGTCTATCAGCTATAATGTATCTGTCCCTCTCTCTCTCTAATGCTCTCACATATCTGCCCTCCTCTCTCTAATGCTCTCACATATCTGCCCTCCTCTCTCTAATGCTCTCACCTATCTGCCCCTCTCTCTCTAATGCTCTCACCTATCTGCCCCTCTCTCTCTAATGCTCTCACCTATCTGCCCCTCTCTCTCTAATGCTCTCACCTATCTGCCCCTCTCTCTCTAATGCTCTCACCTATCTGCCCCTCTCTCTCTAATGCTCTCACCTATCTGCCCCCTCTCTCTCTAATGCTCTCACCTATCTGCCCCCTCTCTCTCTAATGCTCTCACCTATCTGCCCTCCTCTCTCTCTCTCTAATGCTCTCACCTATCTGCCCTCCTCTCTCTCTCTAATGCTCTCACCTATCTGCCCCTCTCACTCTAATGCTCTCACCTATCTGCCCCTCTCTCTCTAATGCTCTCACCTATCTGCCCCTCTCCCTCTAATGCTCTCACCTATCTGCCCCTCTCTTTCTAATGCTCTCACCTATCTGCCCCCCTCTCTCTCTCTCTAATGCTCTCACCTATCTGCCCTCCTCTCTCTCTCTAATGCTCTCACCTATCTGCCCTCCTCTCTCTCTCTAATGCTCTCACCTATCTGCCCTCCTCTCTCTCTCTAATGCTCTCACCTATCTGCCCTGCTCTCTCTCTCTAATGCTCTCACCTATCTGCCCTCCTCTCTCTCTCTCTCTAATGCTCTCACCTATCTGCCCTCCTCTCTCTCTCTAATGCTCTCACCTATCTGCCCCTCTCACTCTAATGCTCTCACCTATCTGCCCCTCTCTCTCTAATGCTCTCACCTATCTGCCCCCCTCTCTCTCTCTAATGCTCTCACCTATCTGCCCCCCCTCTCTCTCTAATGCTCTCACCTATCTGCCCTCCTCTCTCTCTCTAATGCTCTCACCTATCTGCCCCTCTCACTCTAATGCTCTCACCTATCTGCCCCATCTCTCTAATGCTCTCGCATACCTCCCCCTCTCTCTCTAAGTCTCACACATATCTGCCCTCTGTCTATCAGCTATAGCTTATCTGCTGCTCTGTTGGTTTCTGGCATATCAACCCTTCTCTCTTTTTTTTATGCTCTCATATATCGCTGTTGTACAAGAAATATTTGTTCTCTGAATAATTATTATTTTCTATATTTAACTGTAGATCAGTCATTGAGATTATTGGGACCGTTATGTACAGAATAGATCAGCAGAATGTTCTGTGATCCACATTTCTGAAAATATACCCACTAAATCACCAGAAGGACATTTCTCGAAACGCTGGTTCTTGGCGCAGCATTATTGTTTCCTAGAGTTCCACCTCTCTCCACGTTATCCAGCGGGCCCCCAGAGGTGACTCTTTCTTGTATTACGTCATTGTGCACTAGATGTGTCTCTGTAGCTTGTTTTACGTTAACAGTGATATAGTCTCCCTTACTGTCACTGCTTGCTAGACTTGAAGCTGCCTCCTTGTACCTTCCATCCTGGGTGTATGCTCAGCACTATGCGGTCTCCCTGTATCTCACTGTATACTAGAGGCAATGCTAGCTTCTTGGACGTTGCTATGTGCTAGAAGCCATGCACTGCCTTCGTACCGAGCTGTGCGCTAGAGGGAGTGCTTTTTCCCTGTATTTTGCTCTGTGCTAGAAGCGACTCACTCTGTTTGCACCTTATTGCTTGCTTAATCTACCTAGCAACCTACCTATACTTTGCTCTGCGCTATAGATGATCCAGAATACCTGTACCTTGCTGGTAGTTACTGGCCATGCACTCTACCTGTTCCTCTCTGTGCTAGTGGTAAAGTAGACTATTTGTACTCCACTGTGTGCCAGCCTTGAGGCAGTCCAACTGGATGTTCTAGAGGTGAGGCACTCTCTGCGTTGTTACTACACTCGATGCAGTCTCCTATGTCATCTTGCCTACTAGAGGCGACACAGTCTACCTGTACTTTGTTGCACACTAGAGGTTACAGTCTCCATTTACCTCTATGTGAGTCACAGGTGACCCAGTCCCTTGTACCTTGCTTGACCCTATAGGCATTGCTGTCACTACATATCTTCAGAGCCCGATGAGCTGCTTCCTTGTCTTTAAGTGCATTGCTGCCTCTGCATTTGTCTCATGCCTTAGTAGTAAGTCCATTGTGGTACCTTAGAAGACATGATCCATACCTGTCTGTGTCGTACAGGTGATGATATCTTGGTATGACCCTATCTAGTGGATTTCCACGCTGTATATCCTCTCTTGCCCTGTTACTGATGTGTGCTAAAGCTGACACTATTTCTCTGTCCCTCATTGTGTCCTATAGGTAACACTTTCTCACGGTGTCCCAGAGTTAACCCTTGCTCTGTCCAGATGTCCAGGGTTAAAACAGATGAGGAAGAATACTGGCACGGATCCAAGTTCAAGGCCTTTACTTTTGACGATGACGATGATGAACTATATCAGGTGCATGGGATATTTCTGACTATAGCAAAGTAAATATCTACTTACGGTTAATTGACTAATTTCTTTGTATTATTATTTTATTTTTTTTGACAGTTGAAGGAATCCAAGCGAGCGGTAAATAGTTTGAAAGCCATTGTAGATGAAGAGGACGATGAAGGGGAGAGGTTTACCTGGAGTGGGGAACCTGTGGGAAGTGAGTTGTCAAGAGTTTAAGAAATTCAATGTTGTGTCAGTTATGTGATTTCATCGTTTAGGTTATATCTGCCAAAAGAACTGTCAAACATAAAGGTTTTCACTAAAGTATGAATTCTCGGGAATTGGCATTTTTGGAATTATATGCAAATCAGACTAATAGTTTTATTTAACTCTAATAGCCACATGCAGCCTTGAATCACATTAATCTAATCCTATTAGTGCCACATCACTGAAACTAAAATAAATTGCACGTTTTGTTAATAATTGTGAGGACCCTTATTGAAAATCAGACAAATGCAGTGATCCACAGGAAAAAGCAAGTAGAAGTCGATGTTAATTTTTTATTTTTCTTATTTAGATTTTACCTCTGTCTTATTACAGCAACATACAATATGATTCTTAAAAAAGAACTGTTACTTCTCAGCTTTTTATTTATTTTAATTCTTTATTTAATACTGCGCAATACAGACACATTATCTAAAATAACAGTGGGTACAGCAATGGTTGGTCTGGAGTATTAGGAAGGCTCCGTGCTTTAAAGTGTATGTTGTGTTTTCGAAGCTGTGCGCAGACAGCACACATCTAATTGATTTACTTGTAGGTATATCATGGTCCATTCAAGAAACTGCATCAAACGCCCGAGCAGGGACTGAGACGAGAGAACATAGACCCACAGCCGATACATCATCTTATGCCTACTCCAAAATTGGTTCTGCAAATGCCCTGAGCAACCTCTTTAAAGGTTAGACCATTCATAATGCGCAGGATCCACGTAACCACGAATACATGGCATGTGTAAGAAGGGGACACAAAATTAGTTAAACATTTATTGCAAATCCCAGCTAACTGCACAACTAACATGTGTAGGTGCAGTGTTATTTATATTTCTCACACCTGGCTTATATCCCAAATGGTAACCACATTGAGAGATGTACTGACTTCTGTGCATGTGACTCGGCATGGTATGAAGCCTATTTGTTTTCCTGACCCAGGAGCGTGCTGGGAATGTGAAAATAAAGGCACATTCCAGCTGTCTGGTGTGGTTATGGTGCCAGGACCAACCTGCCGAGTTCATCAGCCGAGTCCATTGTTGTCCTGCCTTGCTCGAAAGGGGCATGTGGATTTATCCTCAGTGCCTGGTGGAACCCAGGTAAATAGTAAAAGCATGGTTAAACAGTTTGACATGTTACCATGCGATGGCGCTAAGGCACTCCTGGTACCATAAACACCACAGCAGGCTATAGTGTTCCTTTGAATAATCTTTTCCTCTATCAGATAGTGGACAGATGGGTAAAACAATGTAAAGATGAAGGTGGACAACTTGACCTTTCCCAACAAGACTACATTTTGCTGGCATGTACCCGCCGCACAATGTTTGTTAATCTTCTCAAATGTCATATATATGATGGTGACTAAAACAGGAATCTGTCATGTTATACAAGCAAATAACAATAAGAATCTTTTTACATTTTTCAAGATTTCCTGTATGTTTATGTATTTGTTTCTGGAATTTTGACTGCAAATGTGACTTTTGTTTCCTTGTCTCTCTCTGTCTTTGTAACATCACCTATTTCTCAATCCCTATAAAAGGCCATGGACCTTGTGTCCAGCTATTATATACGTTTCATACCGTTCTTTTTTTGTGTTTGAGACTTACCTCACCTCTGCTTCTTTTCATTTTACAGTAAAGTCCAGAACGAGCAGCTTTCAGGCCTTGTCTGATGGTAACTATTATTATTTTACTAAATGGAAACATATAAAACTGTTGTTTTTTTTAGTTGTTTTTTCTGGTTGTGACCGTATTCCAATCCCTTTTTTTATTTTTCAGTTCTTCTGGATACAAATATGAAAAGTCTTGCTCCAGAGCTGCGTAAACCCAAGTCTGAGTATCAGGTAACAGGAGAGCAGGAGAAGAAGTCTATAATATAATATTATTAGGGGTGAAGAGCAAGGGATGGACTTTCACCTACAAATTATTTTGTTGGTTAGAAACTTGGGGTGCCTCTCAGTTTGTGTCCGCCTCACTGTCCACTTATGGCTGTGTTTCAGGATTACAGTGGAGATTGGAGCATTGAGGACACTGTTCGACGATTGCAGAAAGGAAAGGTAAGACACCACATAAGTACACAGGTTCACGAAGAGGCTTGATATGTGATATCACACTTTTTTTTATATATATATATTTTTGGATAAGCTTTCCAAGTGATTCAATATTTTTGGATCAACTTTTAAAATATATTTTTTTTTAAATATTAATATATCAAAAAATATAATCATAAAATATTTTTCTTGTTCTTAAATAATTTCAAAAGTCTACCCACAAAATATTAAAGTGGATCTGTCACCATCCGGGGTCTTTTGTAGAATTTGCAAAGACCCCCAAACCGTGGCATCTGTGATCGGGGTCCTGGCACAGTCAAAGGTGAAATATATTTACCTGAACTTGTCCCTCGCAGGTGCGTCCATCCTCTTCCTGTTGCTCCTGTTGCGGGAGGTCTATAGATGATTCCACTGGACCCTTCATAGAAAGAACGAATTTCCCTCCAGGCGTCACTGGTGTTGGCTTGGGGAAATGACAAGACTTGGCAGCACTACCTAGTGTCAAGCGTTGTCAGGTGGAGGATAAATACTGAGACGAAGGAGCCCATACTTTGTCTCAGTATATAATTTGAATGGTTTGAAATTTCAGTGAAATTCTAATACAGTCAATCGGAGTATTTCATAAAGATTCTATCTTTATAAAATACTCATTTTGGGGAAGGGGGGGAAGGTGGTGGGGTGACATTGCCACTTTAAATTATTTGGAAAGCTTCTCCAAAAATATTAAATGAAGGCAATAAATAGGAATAACCAACATCATATAAATGTGTGCAAATGTGTTTGGTTTCTATTTCCAATCGTTTTTAATGACTTACTCGCCATTCTATATTATTTTTGGTGCTTTCCGTTTATTGATATATGAGGACAGATCATTTTTATTTACTGTGCTAGATTTTTATGGCTCATTAATGTCCAAGTGCCACTTTTTGTACAATAATTAGTTAAAGCCTAATACCAGGATCTGGGTTTTAATGGGTTTAGCTACATGGCAAAGTGCTGCATTAAACCATTTTGTTCTCTATAGAGCTGCTCAATGGAGAGATTCCGGGCTCTGAAAGAAAAACTGCGACTTTTGGATGAAGCAGTTGGACTCCACGATGGAAACGTGATCACTGCTGTGAGTTTTTCAACTGCTGGATTTTCTCTATTGCCTAAAATATCAACAGGGAGGTACAAAGTCGGGCATGTTGACTCAGTGTTGTCCTATCATATTTGACCCTGATGAAAGTCCCGAGCAGGGACTGAAACGTTGGTCGCAGATTTTAATGGGATTTAATAAAGTATTTGAATTTTTAAAAGACCGGTGAGCAGCTACTTTTTGGCATCTTTGGAGTCCAGGCTTTGGCACCCGGCTAATGAGGAACTACTAAGCGTGAGTGCAGGGGATTTTTTTTTTTTTTTTTTTTTTTTATTTATTTATTTATTTATATGTATATATCTATATATATTTGATCTATATATTTTCATCTCAATGTGTTGCACGTTCTTCACTATGTTCTATTTTACTCTTATATAGGCCTGTACCAGTCATCTAACGTTGGTTTTGTTTGTCTTTACTTTTAGGTTTTAATATTCCTGAAAAAAACCTTGAATTCTGGTGAGTTAAAAGAATTCAAGTGGCAATATATTATTGCAATGTCCCAAGCAGAGATTATTGTTTGATGGTTTTTATATTTCATAAAATCCCAGATGTCTCACTGCACCTTTGGATAAGTTCACAATCTTCACCATATCTCATATCCACACTTATTATTTACAACACTGTACAATCTGAAGCATTGTTTGAGAGAATGCATGCAAAGTTCCCTTCTTATCAACACTTATCGCCTCTTTGTCATGCTCACTCCATCACTCAGTCACTGTGAGACAATTGAAGCTTTGGTGTGCCTAATGTGGAAAATGCTTTGAATCTGTAAAGATAACTTATACTCGCCCTGCTAGTCCCAGAATCCTTTGCAGCAGTTTAAGGCATCTATCTCCTTCTTAGAGGTTCTGTTTCGGGAGCTTGAGCGTAGACAAGTGGCTTTGCGGCATTTTATCCACTTCCTTAGAGAGACGGAGGAGCAACAACTCCTAATGGATCTATTCAGGTGAGTGAAGGCAAGTGGGGGGGAAATGCTGTCGGCTAATTAGGGGTGTTTGGACAGGTAGCATCTGTGATGTGTTAAGCATATGAGATAGTGGGATGTGTGTGGCATGTAGTGAATAGGAAGACATGTTGCCAATTAGGGTGAGAAAAAGCACATTTCAGAAGGCAGATGAGATCCTAGGGAAAATGTAATATTGTACGGTTGTCATGGTTTTAACCCTGAGATAGTGAACTGGTCAGACAAACTGCAAATGGCGCTCAGTGCAGGGGTTGTACAGCTTTGAGACCAGGGGTAGATGGTGTTGTTATTTAGGACAGTAATTGGCTCCTGTAATGGAAATAGCTCTTCTTAAAGTGACATGTTCTCATTACAGGTTTCTGGACCGAGCTGAGGAGCTAGCTGTGAGTATGGGGACACATGGGATAGACATGGGATAGAGCTATACATATGTGCGAATAATCGGATAAAGCTATACACGTGCTAATAATGGGATAGACGTGGGTTAGAGCTATACACACGTGTGAATAATAGAATAAAGCTATACATGAGCTAATAATGGGATAGAGATGTGCGAATAATTGGATAGACATGGGATAGAGCTATACACGTGTGCTAATAATTCACAATCAACATTTATCCTATCTTCTCCAGATTTGTAAATACAGAGAACATCTGAACATTAGCAGTGCAGAGGAAAGGAGAGATTTTCTGAAAACCAAATGTATCAGGTCAGCATCATCGACGGTCCCCATGTTGGCATTCCCCAGCATCAGCACTTACATCCTATACATCCTCAGATCTCACACACTCACTCATCCAATACATCCTCAGATCTCACACACTCACTCATCCTATACATCCTCAGATCTCACACACTCACTCATCCAATACATCCTCAGATCTCACACACTCACTCATCCTATACATCCTCAGATCTCACACACTCACTCATCCTATACATCCTCAGATCTCACACACTCACTCATCCTATACATCCTCAGATCACACACACTCACTCATCCTATACATCCTCAGATCTCACACACTCACTCATCCTATACATCCTCAGATCTCACACACTCACTCATCCAATACATCCTCAGATCTCACACACTCACTCATCCAATACATCCTCAGATCTCACACACTCACTCATCCAATACATCCTCAGATCTCACACACTCACTCATCCAATACATCCTCAGATCTCACACACTCACTCATCCTATACATCCTCAGATCTCACACACTCACTCATCCTATACATACTCAGATCTCACACACTCACTCATCCTATACATCCTCAGATCTCACACACTCACTCATCCTCTACATCCTCAGATCTCACACACTCACTCATCCTATACATACTCAGATCTCACACACTCACTCATCCTATACATCCTCAGATCTCACACACTCACTCATCCTATACATCCTCAGATCTCACACACTCACTCATCCTCTACATCCTCAGATCTCACACACTCACTCATCCAATACATCCTCAGATCTCACACACTCACTCATCCTATACATCCTCAGATCTCACACACTCACTCATCCTATACATCCTCAGATCTCACACACTCACTCATCCCATACATCCTCAGATCTCACACACTCACTCATCCTATACATACTCAACACAGGTTGTTTATCCCTGGCACCCTACCCCCTAGATCCTTCTCTCCTATACCCAGATTCAGCCGCTGGTTTTCACCTTTTTATTTTTCATCAAACTCCATTCTGTTTTCTCTTGCTCATCCATTCCTCCCATTCTTACTTCCTCATTTTGTCATTCCCACCTTTACCTACTCAGTCTCACCCGTTATCTCTCTTTCTGCTCACTATTCTCCCCTTTTTATTTGCTTTGTATCTGTCTGCTCCTCATTCACCCACTTCTTCCTTTCCCTTCACTTCTTCTCATTCACTCTTTGCTCGTTCTCTCCCCATTCAGCCTTCCCTTCTCCCAAGAAGATGCTTCCCATGTACAGGACCATTACACTTTACTAGAGAGACAGATCATCATAGAGGTAAGACGTGGGGTGTCTCTCCTTTTTAAAGAGGTTTTCATGAGCTTCTTACATTTCGGCACATTACATGCACCAGGATTTTCAGTGTTTATCGCTCAATATACCTGCCTGTCTGTTATTATTTTCTCGTCTCATATTGATGTTGCCCTTCAGCATATTCTGCTATATATCTAACTCCTGAGGATATATATTTTTTTATTGTCTTAATTTCTATTGTATATGATATCTATCAATTACGCCAACACTAGGCAGATAAACCTAAACCAGGTAAAAGCGGGTTCCTATGGTTCATTTAGTGCCCAGGAATGCTTCATGCTGGAGATCTATATATTGAATCTCAATCCTTAGTTAGGCAATATACAGAAATATGGATAGGAAATGTAAAAGGTGACAGTGCTGTTTGTGCTAATCCTCCCTGTATTTGCTTGGGTATTGTATTTGCCTTGTGACATGCAGATGGTGTATTTCAGTGCAATTTAGAATGTGTGTAAAGATGATCAGTGTCTGTGAACCGTCATTGTAATGTGTGACTGCAATGATCGTGTATTTTCAGGCCAACGACCAGCACCTGGAAACCACAGGACAGGATCAGATGTTCCGCAAATATCCTAGAAAGGCATCTCTACTCTTCATGCCACTTGTTACCACTCTATTCTATTCTTGTATTTACCATTATACAGAAGGAGAGGTGAGCGACGTGCGCCTTTACTTTACTCTCACTGTGAGGAGGATAACTATAGAATGTGAGCTCTGAGAGGTTTATCACTCCTAAAACAGACAAATCCCAGACCAGTATCTCAATGCATGTTAGATGTAAAGATGGAGAACCATGCAAGTGTTCTGAGAATCAATTTTTTTTTTCAGGGGACTTTCAGCAGCCCAAGTAACATCCGGAAAACATTCAAGGTGAGCTAGATTACATGATGTCTGGATAAGACACTTATGTGAGAATGGATGTGTTTGACTCTATCGGAGTATGAGAGGTGAAATGGGATAGGCATGATTGGTTGAGGGTTTAAGGAATACGGTGTAACGCCAGGCAGTAATATAGAGTACCTGGGAAAGGATCTGAATAGCAAATTTGGGTTTGATATTCCCAGAGAGACAGGAGGAAAGAAATGAGTGATCTGATGGAGGTAAGAGATTGGATGATATGATGGAACGAGGGCTAATGGGGTAAGAGACTGGATGATATAATGGAGAGAGGACTGATGGGGTAGGAAACTGGATGATATGATGAAGAGCGAAATAATGGTGTGAGGGACAGGATGAAATGATGGAAAGATGATTGCTGGAGTATGGTACCGGATGATTTTATAGAGAGAGGACTTATTGGGAAAGAAACCAGATTATATTATGAAGAGAGTACTGATGGGATAAGAGACCAGATGATATATTGGAGAGAGAAATGATTGGGTAAGGGACTCAATATTTTGACAGAGGGAGGTGTATTGTGGAATGGGGCCGGATGTTGGTGTAATGATAAGAAATGAACCAGTGACCGTGTATGAAAGAGAGAAAACTGACATTGATATAGGCTGAATAGTCTGATCTCTGAATGTTCCCATATTAACCAATATTCTGTACATTTATACTCCTTTACAGATCCCAGAAAAATTGTATATACTCACAGCACTAGCAGCACGTGCAAAGCTTAAAGCATGGAGTGACGTGGATGCTCTTTTTACTACAAAGGTCTGAGATTAGGGATTCTCTTTTAAGAGTATCCTTTCTAAAAACTCCTGGTTTTAATTATCCTCTTTATCAGTTTTACCCGTCATCCCATTTATAACCACCTTGTACTCGGTCTCTGAACCTTTCTGCTTTCTACCCTCTCTGGAACCTCATGCACTCTGTCTTTTCTCTCTCTGTTCCCTCTGCTGTGTCTTGGTAACATTGTGATCCTCTCCACTTTTAGAATTGGTTGGGTTACACCAAGAAGAGAGCACCTGTGGGTTTTCACCGAGTGGTGGAGATTCTGCACAGGAATGGAGCCCCAGCACAGGTGAGAGCTAAGCCACATTAGGGAGGCAATTTTATTACAGACAAGTCTTTCATTATTCTTAAATTACTCAGCACAAAAGGTACGATGACGACCAGACTTGTTAAAGTGGTTTGTATTTGTATTTCAGTAAAGTTTGTGGATGATGTTATGTGTAAATGGATGCACCACGCACACGTACACACACACTCTCGTCATAATGTTGTTCCGGAGAAAATTACCTTTTCTAATATGTGATTATAAGCAAACTCTTCACGCTAATCGCTTCTGCTCATTCCAGGTCCTACAAGATTATATTCGTCTTGTGGAAGATGCTGAAACAAGAGTAGCATTGGCAACCAAATACAAGTGTCATGATGTTGTCATTGATGTGAGTACAGATACGTGCAGATGGTTTGGTATACTAGTCATCTCCCTCTTGGCAGTTTAATGCATGGCCATTGTGTACTTTAGGTTTAAAAAGATTGGAATTGCCATTTAACACTGATTTGTCTGTATAATGAGTTTTGTTGTGATCATTCTTACACCGTTCCTGAATGCTGTTTACAGCTCATTGCTAGATTATTCCTCTCATTCTCCCAACAGACCTACAAGGACCTGAAAGACCGACAGCTGCTGATGGTATATAGGTGTAAAGTGGAGCGTGGATCTCCTGAAGAGGACAAGATAGACATGATACTGAGCAACACGGTAAGAAGTTCCACATCAGATCTCGGTTATAGCAAAAGGATATATCAGCTGAGCTGAACTGATTCCTACTTCAGAGGCGTACCGTTCTAATTTGGGAAATCCATTATTCAGCTTGATGACAACCAGACAATGTAACTTTACGATTAACTTTCATGCAAAAATAACAGGCCTGACTATTGGTATGTAGAATGGAAAATAATATAGAAATACCTATTCCAGACCTTAAAGTAGCCTGGCTTAGAGTAAAACCTCCAAGGAGGAAAAAGGGTAGAAAAACATCAAAGTAACAAAGTTTACTAGCCAAAATCAGGAAGCATAAGCCAGGATTAGGTACACCAAATCAGGAAGTCAGACAAAGCCAGGTAATACACAAAAACAACTATAATATAAACTGAAACCTCAATTAGTTACAGTATGACAAAAGGTTTAAGCTTTTTTTTTTATTCTTTATTTTGTTCGTGCATAGGCGAAACACGTGGCTTTGCACTGCCACAAACGGCATGTGCAATCCGGTGATATACATAGTTAAACATGTGGCATTAGAGATAAACATTGCACTTTTGCTTTAAAAGTAGAGTGGTAAACAGGATTACATTTTAGTCGTCAAGACATGAGTTATGTGTGTATAGGTATAGCTGATGGTGGCCACGAAGGCTATGATGGAATTTGCACACATTTGGACATATGAAGGTATTCGTACGTTGATTAGTTTAAGCTGTTTTTTGGCCATTGTGCATGTGTCGAAAAGTGACCGTGTGCAATTGAAGAATGGGCTGAAATGAATGATGAGTGCCATCGCTGCTGCATCAATAGAAAGCGGGCACCTAGGGCTGACTGAATAAAACGTAAATAGTAATTTCTCTAGAGATAATATGAGAGAGGGCTGCATCACATCCATAGATAAATTAAAGTGGAATAAGGTAGCACATTCATTAAAAAGAGAAGTATAACATAATAGCCAGCTACAGTCATAAAGAAAGCATGCTTCCCCACAACGCTTATTCATGAACCTGCACCTAGTCGGCAGAAAAGCCTGGTTGCCTAACGACTCCTCACGCACCTCACATAGGCTATATAAACGCTAGTTAGACCAGATTATAATTTCCCAGTAATGTCATTCTACTACAAATGATACAATTGTGCTTATGTTCTCGTATACTCCAATCGTATTGCAATATGTCGAACCTGTGGAATGCCGTTGGTGTACCTCAGGACTGCATGTAAAATTCCTATGCACAGCAAAAATACAAAATAAAATTCTTTCTTACAGTTATGCCCCATAGGCCAAAAAAATAGAATAAAAAAAAAAAAGAGAAGTATAATAACATCCCCACTTAGATTGTGAGCTAATTTGGTCCTTTCCATCATTTGTCTCTGTCAGTATTACTTTGTATGTCAGTACTTGTTTATTGTATACCCCCAATCTATAATGATCACGTAAGTGCTGTGGAATATGTTGGTGCTATAAATATTAATAATAATTACATTAATAGATGAAATATTGGGCATTAATATGAGGAAATAACACTTTAAAGAAAGGGTAGGTAAGGATTACAAGGGAGCGAAGTCCGAGTATTAACGCTAGACTATGTAAGGGGACACTGCAAAGTATTTATTCGCTGTTCGTTGAGTGTGTGTGTTGTCATTGTGCAGGGTGTTAACTCTCTGTTCCTGGAGTCTGTGAGCAGAGTATTAACTCCTAGATAGCAGAATCCAAGAGTTTTCAGTTTCATAGGTCTGGGTCCATTAATGAATAATGTACGGAGTATTAACTCACAGAACTCCAGGTCTGTGAGTGCAGAATATTGTTTCTGTCATTGTGATACTAATATTTTAAGCTCCACTTTGTTCATTTTTGTTTTTTCCTTTCCCCAGCAAATTCGATGGAAAAACTAATGGATAACAACCAAACACATCGTTGCCAATACTGCACAGATTGCCAATAATAAACATCCCTTTCTCTTCCTCCCTCTGTCTCACTCCATGTGAACTACCTCTCTTAGTAATAACCTACACATTTCCTTTTTTTGTTGTTTTTTTTCTGTTGCTACTACTCTTATACAGAGTCGTAACCCTTTACAACGTGTTTTATTAATTTGTTGAGTTTACCCAGTTTCTCCATATAACACGGATTTGTTTGTCTTTAAGTGCTCTCCCCCCAAATTTTTGTTATATTTTGTTTTATAAAATGCTTTTGTACATTTGGTATATATGTTTGTTGCTTACTAAAAAGCAAATAAACAAAGAATGTAAAAAAAAATAAACATACCTTCCCAAAAACCTTGTCTCTCTGAATGCGGTAGTAATATGATTGATTGAAAATGTAAAAAAGTAATAATGCAAAAGTTCATAGATGCTTTATATAAAAAATCTTGACCTGCAAATATTTGTACAGCAGTGTATTTGAGAAATTATTTTAATCTGTATAGAGTGTGATCAGATAGACAATGATAACGTTTAACGGACTGTATACTGCAAAGCCGAACAAATACGTTGAAATATTAGTATTGTCTAATATTATCCTAAAGATTTCAGATTGTTCTGATTAATACTATGAGATCTAATGAGCTGTTTATGCCCTAGTCCAAGGATAGGCAACCAGGGATTTGGCACTCCAGATGTTGTGGACTACATCCCCCATAATGCTCTTACACCCATAATGCTGGTAAAGCATCATGGGAGGTGTAGTCCAAAACATCTGGAGTGCTGAAGGTTGCATATGCCTGCCCTAGTCTAAGATAAATGCTGACTGGCTTTGGAGAGTGCAAACATGTTCTATATACTATCAGCTTATGATTTAAAGTGTAGAATGTATTGTGAAGTAAAATCACATCACTCGTTATCTACAGCCTTAAAAGGTAAAATGGGTGTGTTTAACGATGAAACTACTCTTTTGGTACTGCCTTTTATGGTAAACTGGACGCGTCAGATGACTTATCCTTTATGGTTGTTCATTAAAACACACGTTCTAAAAAAAAAATGTAGAACTATTGAGATTAGTTGAGAGAAAGAGACAGGCACGCAAGTCGGAGGCGCTGTCTATCATGCAGCATGACATATTGAGGAATACATGTAACACTGATTTGTTTTTCTTTAAGTGTTCTCCCTGAATTTTTTTTAGAGTTTGTTATATGCTCCCACACAGAGCTGCCAGCGCATGCTGGAACAATTGAAGATGTGTTACTATTCCAATGATTTGACCTTAATAACTTACTACTTTGTTTTGACAAAGGAAGTTGAGCTTCCCTTAAGCTCCACCACTTTGTCACAATTGTCAAATGTAGGAAAAATCAGAATGGAAGAAAAGAAACTGAAAGTGGAACGGATCATCAAACAATAGGAGAAAGATATGTTTGAGGTAACAGAGCCACTTTAAAGAGAAACTATAGGCTAGGAATACAAAATTGTATAGTGCGGGGGCGGGGCCGGACCGCCAAGCTGGACGGTCGCAGGGAAGACCAGCTCCTGCAAAACAGAAACAAAAAAGCCCATAACCCACGCTTTTAGATGAATCTAACCACCAACAACTGCGACCCCCCATGTGCAAAGGGTACCGGATCCGAGGCGAGGCTTGCTCCTAGAGTTCTAGTCCCTCGGAGGTTCCAAGTGGGACCTTATCTGGCGGTGAGTGGGGTAGACGGCCGCTACTCCACTATCCCGTCTAACGGAGCCCAGCAGGCACTCAGAAGCATCGTGGACCCGGCCCTGTTTCCCCCCCCCTGGACCGGTGGGGGTTATCCCGGTCCACAACCTGCAGCCACACGCACCATCCAAAGAGCAGCTAGGATGCAGAGACAGCGAGGCCTAGGGCCTACATCTAAGATGGCGGAGGCCACATGAGCGGGAGCAGAGGCCGGAGTTCCCCCTACACACACCTTGCACGGTGCAGATCGCCAACATAAGCGTGTTGACCCACACAGCAACCTGCAAACAAAAAAACAGAGCCCCAACGCGGCGCCCACCTCCTGAACCCCCACAGCCACCCAAGATGGCTTCCCGCAAACTTGATCGCCCACATGCTGGAAGCGAAGAGGACTGTTCCGTGCAGATCCTGCTGATAGCGTGCTATGACCACTACTACTCTCAAGCACCCCCAAAGCCTGCTGACAAAACCACCACACAGGGACTCTGCTTTACCTCTGCTGGGCCTAAGCTGAATGCTAACCAGGACTGTAACTCCGGTACGGGGCCAGTACACCTCGCTGTCTGTAAGGGAACTGTGCCTTCAACACCAATTCTAATTCCTTACGGGTCTTTAAAAAGAGAAGTCCTTCCGAAAAGACTGAAAGAAAAAATGTACCTCTGGAGACTATTGCGGTTTATCAAACG
This sequence comes from Pelobates fuscus, assembly GCF_036172605.1. Taxonomy (NCBI): domain Eukaryota; kingdom Metazoa; phylum Chordata; class Amphibia; order Anura; family Pelobatidae; genus Pelobates; species Pelobates fuscus. Next base: position 21,171,735 of record NC_086329.1, on the reverse strand, counting down.
ACCCAGCATCCTGATATACAGGCAACTCTGACACATTATTTCACAAAGGAAGGCATACCAGCAAGCGTTGTGTTTTTTTTTTTTTTTTTTTTTTTTTTTTTTTTTTTTAATCCCTCCGGAGTCAAATATTGCCTCAAGTTTCTTCAACAACTAGCAAATGATCAATTCAAGAAAATTAAGCTTGCTGCGATGGGTCCGACAACAGCCGAAGCAATGATTGCAGAGGGAGTGTGTGTGGGCTGTGCTGCGGAAAATCCTGCACCTGAACATTTGGCTCAAGCACCTTCTCTGATAATGACCAGCAGAAAAGTACAGACAAGGCATCTCATTAAGATGGCCGACGACACCCAGCCACGTGCGCAATGGCGGAACGAGACGATCACTACCATGTACCCGTGCCATAGTCTCTGAAAGCACCTCTGGACTTACCTCGCCCCCAACGAGCCGCCGTCTCTGCAATCTGCCCGGCACAGGGCACAGGTCGAAGCTGCGTTATACACAGCCGCAAAGTACACGCACGGGCGCGGGATACAGCGGAGAAACATCACAAACGTCCATCCCAGGGCTACAGTCAAGGCCTCCAGACTGGGCATCGGCTAGGCACAGGTGGACTGGCATGTTAAGCTCCTTACATTCTTTACCCACGTATAGGCCACGAGAACTATACATTTGTAACCTGTAGGTTTGCTTAGTAGCTAACGTCTCATCTCATCTATGTTTAACTCCTGAATCTACCTAACCTAATTGCACTAGGCAGATGTACTCTTGAATATTATACCATCATGTGGAAACCTGTTAGTCTTTTTAATACAGTTAAGCATGTTTGTTTTACCCACCTCCACACACAGAGGCATCACACCTTATATCAGAGTACACACTTTAGGCAAATCCCACGGAAGCATTATGTTTATTACAGCACAGTTATACAATGGCCTATCAAGTGAAGTCTATACTATAGTAATAGTATCAAGCTTGCATATATTGCCACTCCTACGTCTCCGCTATGCGCATGAGGCGAACATATCACATTAAAGGCAAGACACGTATTTATAACCATAAGCGCAACTAATATACTTATAAGCGACTCTGCCCTGGTTATACTATATAAGCGACCTGTTTAATACCACACAGATACATGTGTATGCTAAATGTTATCACTAGCGTTTTACTACACTACCTGTACTATCTATGTTGCCACTAACCTAATTCAAGCATGAACCAATCCTGTTTACATGATATACTTACATTTTAACTGACATTTTAACTGATGTTTTAACGTTACATTAATTAAGCCTGATAAAATATAAAATTGTGCCAGTTAATCGTATACCCCGCATGTTTAGCGTGGGAACCTCCTGAGGATTGCTTTTGGGGCACCTCAAGCTTGCCTGTTTCCTTTACGTGCACTACAAAAATAAAGAATTAAAAAAAAAAAAAATTGTATAGTGCCCCCCTCGCTTGCTCCTTTTCCCCACCTGTGCTGAAAGGGTTAAAAACCCTTTTGTCACTTACCTGAATCCAGTGCCGATGTCCCTTGTGCTGGGTCAGGCACGCCTTCGCTTCTCCCTTGACGTCGGGGCCCTAGGCGAGGCAAGTGGCGCGATTGCAGTGGAACGACCCCATAGGGAAAGCATTGAATCAACACTTTACTATGGGATTTTAGCTGACGCTGGATGTCCTCATGCATAGCGTGAGGTCGTCCAATGATCCGGAAGCGCCTCTAGTGGCTGTCTGGTAGAGAGCCACTAGAGGTGGAGTTAACCCTGCAAAGTAATTTTTGCAGAATCCCAATAACTGCAAATATTTCCATTGCAGGGTTTAAATGACAGGGACACTGCACCCAGATCACTTCCATTAGTTTGCATCTTGATTATGCTGGGAGAAGAGATAATTCTGCCCAAGGTGTACATGTGCTGGGCAAACAAGTTTGAGTTTGCCGGTTTTACAGCTCTGAGAGGGAGGTTTAGAGCTGCAGCAATTTCTACATATAGTTACAGTTCTAAATCACTGTCAGAGCTGACAACCGCCTCATGGCTCTCTACACACCATCATATTTGCAATCATGCTGCCGACCCTTTAATATATGAGCATGCATGATGATTTTAGAGACAAGGTACCATAAACCATACTCCTGGCACCATAACCACTTCAGAAGGCTGCAATGGTAAAGATGCTTAGACTACCCGTTATAAGGAGTATTGTATACTATATGTAATATGGCCTGGCTGTGAATTATTTTGTAATAATTTTTTATTTTGAAGTCTAGAAGCCACAGAAAGCATTTTGGAGATACCTAGTATGTACGATGTAAAAATGTGTTCACACTCTAGGAAACCTCCACCATTATAGAGCAGAGCTAAACTAGGAATAGAGGTCTATAATCCATGTTTTGGTTTATTTCAGGCTATAATCCATGTTTTGTTTTATTTCAGGCTGTAATACAGATTATATTGTATTTTAGATAATGAAATATATTGCTGTCTCCTTTAACAACAACAACAACTATTACAGAAATGATAAAATCTTGGTACTTCCGGTCCAGCCTGCACCATGTGACCTCCCCAGTCACGTGACTGACATCACACTCTGCCTCTTCCTGGTGTCGGTTTCTCCGCCCATTCCTCGGTCGGTAGATCTCATTGGTTAAACCCACCTCGCCCCGCCTCCTCAGCAAGCCACGTTGATTGGTGTTGCCTTGGATACAGCGTTCAGACTTTGCTATGGGTAAGGTGAGGGGGCTCTATTGGGAGCTATCGGGGTTCAGTCTGCTTTATAATGGCTGCTGGTTTACCGACTCACTGCTAGGATTCATTAACATGGCTAATACCCTGACCATAACCACAACCACTTCCTGCCCCAATACCCTGACCATACCCACTTCCTGACCATAACCACTTACTGCCCCAATACCCTGACCATAACCACTTCCTGCCCCAATACCCTGACTATAACCACTTCCTGACCCAATACCCTGACCATAACCACTTCCTGACCCAATACCCTGACCATAACCGCTTACTGCCCCAATACCCTGACCATAACCACTTCCTGCCCCAATACCCTGACTATAACCACTTACTGACCCAATACCCTGTCAATAACCGCTTCCTGACCCGATACCCTGACCATAACCGCTTACTGCCTCAATACCCTGACCATAACTGCTTACTGCCTCAATACCCTGACCATAACCACTTCCTGACCCAATACCCTGACCATAACCACTTACTGCCCCAATACCCTGACCATAACCACTTCCTGCCCAATACCCTGACCATAACCACTTCCTGCCCCAATACCCTGACCATAACCACTAACTGCCTCAATACCCTGACCATAACCACTTCCTGACCATAACCGCTTACTGCCTCAGTACCCTGACCATAACCACTTACTGCCCCAATACCTTGACCTTAATAACTTACTGCCCAAATACCCTAATCTTAATAACTGACTCCCTCTGCCTAAAGTATTTCCAGAGTGTTGGATATGGTCCCAGTGCCCTATATTCACATACAATACCAAGGCCTTAATGACTTACCCCGGCCCTAACCTTAGTAACTGACTGCCCCAATAATATGACCATAACAACTTACTGCCCCAGTGCTCTGTCCTAAAATATTCCCAGAGGACTAACTCCTAACATGTTGGACAAATCACTCCGATCAGGTCAACACTCAACATGCATTTTATGGAAATCAGGAAGCCCATTATTCCAACAATAAAATGCATTTGTGTGCTAAAGCGATCGAAGAGCATGCGTCATGTCTCCTATACGTCCAAGCCTAATAACAGCCAGTCAGTAACTCTGAGTTTTATTAGGAAGCAAAATGCAGCAATAGATGGCAGTAATGTTTGGAATATTGTTTATATGACTGTCATGTTATGGCTCCGTGTGTGTAATGTGAATGTATGTTTTATGTGTGATTGGTGGGGTTTATTCACTAAACTGTAGTGAATTGAAAACCAAATTGCTAAAATAACAGAATCTGCTAAATTATTTTATACAGCTCGGCTATTTTAGCTTACATTTTGTAACTATGTTTTCAATTAAGAGTAAATACACTGTAACTTGTCTATCACTGCTGCAATCAGTTAGCATGTAACGTCAATGCATGTTTAATATATGACGTGAAACTTTTTGTGACTAAAGAGAGTTTTCTTTTAAAGATTTCCAGCGCCATGGATCTCAAAGCCAGTCTCAACTTCCTGAACCCTGGAGTCCTGATAAAGCAGAGGCACAGTCTAACGCTGAATGCATGTGCTCATTGTGTCTTTTTCTGCAAAGTGCTGCTTTACATCAGGTGAGATCTTTTAGTGTGTATCACAGAAATATAATTCACAGTAATGTGCAGTATGTATGAGTGCATCCAAGGATCCAGTGAGACAGAGCACTTCATCGCGATGGCCCTGTCCTTTTAACCCAGCAATGTAAAACATTACAGTTTTTTTTAGAAAGTGCAATGTTTTCGTTTCAGGGTTAAATCCACCTCTAGTGGGTGTCTTCTTAAAAGCCACTAGAGACGTTCCTGCGGCATCGAGTGAGTAAACCTTATTAATGGGACATGGAATCCCATAGGAAAGCACTGAATACAATCATAGGCTTGTGCACGGGGTGTGCCGGTGTGCGTGGGCACACCCTAATCCCGTGGCACACCTATGGATTGAGACCGGCAGGGGAGATCTCAGGATATCCCCTGTCGGCTCATGCAGAGCCCGCGCAATCTGAGCGCCGGCTCTGCTCTAAGCCTCCATGGGCCGGTGGGGAGATCAAAGATCTAACTCACCGGCCCACAGCAGCATGGAGGGAGGCAGGAGAGGACCCGGGGAGCTCTAGCCAGAAGCTCCGCCGGGTTCCTCTCGCAAGAGTGAACTCTAGCCCCGCAGGTTGAGGGGCTAGAGTTCACTCACAACTGGACCACCAGGGATGGCAGCAGCACGGTCCCCCCTCCCTACAAAAGGTAAAAAGGGAGGGGGGATATTAACTAAACAGCCCCCACCCCACCCCACACAATACACACAAACAGCGCGCGCACACATACATCAGCCTTACACACTAACAGCACCCTCACACACACACACTAACAGCACCCTCACACTAACAGCACCCTCACACACAGCACCCTCACACATACACACTAACAGCACCCTCACACACACACTAACAACACCCTTACACACACACCCTTACACACGCTAACAGCACCCTTACACACACATACAGCACCCTTACACACACACAGCGCCCTCACAAACACAGCGCCCTCACAAACACAGCACCCTCACACACACACAGCGCCCTCACACACACACAGCGCCTTCACACACACACATCACCTACACACAGCACCCTCACACACACACAGCAGTATACGTGTGTGTGTGTGTGTGTGTGTGTGTGTGTATGTATGTATGTATGTGCGTGTGTGTGTATGTGCGTGTATATATATATATACATGCGGCGTGTGTGTGCTTTAGGGTGCACACCCTTATACAATAGGCTGCGCACGCCTATGAATACAATGCTTTCCTATGGGGAACCTTAGATGCACGCATGATGCTCACCGCGCATGTGCATCAGGTCCCCAATGCTCCTCTATGCGGAGCATTGGATTGGACTGCACCAGAGAAGGCCAAGCTTACTCAATAACATCACAAGAGGTGAGCGGCGCTGAGGCCCTACCAAAGCTGACATGACATTTCCTTGGGTGATTCAAGTGGCATCACTGAAAGCCCTTACCCTCTATCTTAAATTCATACCTCCCAATTTTGAGAGGTATGATAATAAGTGTATCGTGGAGAAGCACAGCTTACTTACTCTGTAGTATGGCTGGGCATTATCTGAAACATAGTACACAAACATCTGGAATGCTAAATGATTTAGGAAAACTAGAAAAATGGTCACAGTTGTGGCAGCTGACATTTAATGTGGATAAGTGCAAGATAATGCATTTTGGGCAAAAAACCCAAGGGCAGGGTATAGAATATTTGATACAGCCTTAACCTCAACATCTGAGGAAAGGGATTTAGGGGTGATTATTTCTGATGACTTAAAGGTAGGCAGACAATGTAATAGAGCAGCAGGAAATGCTAGCAGAATGCTTGGTTGTATAGGGAGAGGTATTAGCAGTAGAAAGATGGAAGTGCTCATGCCATTGTACAGAACACTGGTGAGACCTCACTTGGAGTATTGTACGCAGTACTGGAGACCGTATCTCCAGAAGGAAATTGATACCTGAGAGAGAGTTCAGAGAAGGGCTACTAAACTGGTTCATGGATTGCCAGGAAAAAAAAAAAACTTACCAGGAAAGGTTAAAGGAACTTAACATGTATAGCTTGGAGGAAAGACAAGACAGGGGGGATATGATACAAACATTTAAATACATAAATGGAATCAACACGGTAAATTAGGAGACTATATTTAAAAGAAGAAAAACTACCACAACAAGAGGACATTATTAAATTAGAGGGACTTAAGTTAGAGGGACAAAGGTTTAAAAATAATATCAGGAAGTATTCCTTTACCGAGAGGGTAGTGGATGTATGGAATAGCCTTCCAGCTGAAATAGTAGAAGTTACCACAGTGAAGTTTAAGCATGCGTGGGATAGGCATAAGGCTATCCTAACTATAAGATAAGGCCAGGGACTAATCAAAGTATTCAGAAAATTGGGCAGACTAGATGGGGCGAATGGTTCTTATCTGCCGTCACATTCTATGTTTCTAAGGTTTGCGCTCCACTGCTGCTGGCTAATTGCTTCTGTCACAAACTGATATGTAAAACACATCGAGTTTTTTTTTAACTGAACTGGGAATAATGGAGAATAGACGAGGAAATGGCTCATTTTAGTACAAAATTGTCAAATTAGGGGGAAAAAACCCTCAACGTGACTATTTTTTCCACTGTAGCTATTTTAGCCTAGAAAGTGTAATTCCCTTGTTAATTATCCTGTTCAGAGAATTAACTCATAGAGACTTGAATGTTTGAGACATACGTTGCTTAATTTCAATTACATAAAAATAAGAATATATTCCTTTAAACGGTTTAAATTAACATTTTTATTATTATTTAGTAAGTACCTAACATTGTATTTGCTTATCTCTAGACAGACCGATAAAGCAGAGTCAACCCAGAGTGTTGCTCCCACAATCAAACTGGCATCTCACAGTAAGTGTCTCCATGTTGGCATTATTGGCGCAGGTCAGCTGGGGAAGCAACTTGCTCGCTGTCTGATTGACCTGAGTGGCTTGCAAGCAGAAGATATTCGCATATCCACGCGCAGACCAGAAACCTTGCGTAAGTACATCACACGATCCTTACTGATTTTAAACCCTGCAACTCAAACTAAACTCTACCGCTACTGGCAGGCAATAGAAAACATTCAAAGGATTAAATACCAATATCAAAGGCTTATTTTGCTATATTACACTAATTTGATCTATTGTTAGACATTAGCAGAGGTAGTGGTACAACATCTTTATGCCAGCCTGGCAAAGCTGCTTGTGGTACAGAGCCGTCATACTTTTGATACAGAGGTTTTTTTTTCAGATTCTTTATTTTTCATTTTAAATTGGCAATGGACAGTGCAGAAACTGCAATTAATACTTTGACAAAAAGATACATCAGTTATAAATGTAGACCGAAATTAAGAATGGATCATTTCAAACAATAGTCAGTTTACAGTGAGCATGTATCCTGGAACTGAGACCCCTATTTCCGGTTACTGTATTTGTCTTGGCTTATATTACAGATTAATGTCCATGTCAGGGGCATGTTTGAGAAGCATCAGTTTGGCATTATCAATACATAGAAAAGCACAAAAAGAATGAGATAGGGAGAGTCTAAAGATCTATCCAGAAAGGTAGTGAGCACTCATATGATCGATGTGGGAGGGTAACTTATACCTCCAAGAGTATTGTTGTGTATAGAGTCATGCTAGTATAAAAAGCCCTTAAAGGATCACTATAGTGTCAGGAAAACAAAGCGGTTCTCCTGACACTATAGTGCCCTGAGTGTGCCCCCACCCTCAGGGTCCACCTCCCGTGGCGCTGAAGGAGTTAAAACCCCTTCAGCAGCTTACCTTTATCCAGCGCCGGTGACCCCACTGGGTTAATGACATTTCCCCTTTTGTCAACTGATACCCTACTAGAAAGATACAGAGCTTTTATTCCTTGGTGACACAGGTTCTTGAGCTATAAGACTTTATGCGTGCTGGCTCAGATTTTTGAGTTACAAAGCCTTTGTGACATTTTGGCTCGGCAGATGGTTATATTGAAACTTTATGAAACATACAGCATATAATTTGTCTCCCAGGTGACTTCCAGGAGCTAGGAGTGCTCTGTTTTTATGACAACGTTGGTCTTGCCACCTGGGCCCACATTATCTTCGTATGCTGCTTGCCATCGCAGCTACCCAATGTGTGTATGGAGATCAGAAACCACGTGGGAGAAGGCTGCATTGTGTATAGCCTGGTATCAGCTGTACCTTTATCCAGGTATAACCAACAGCAAACAGAGTTTGGTTTGGTCAATATTCCTTAATTACAATGTTGGGAACCTAAAACATAGTGACTAATGATTGGGGGAGATATCATAAATACGACATGGCAAACTGAATGCGGTATAGGTGATATAATATTGGTGATTTCACATACTAGGACACTTGCAAGGTTGAGGGTACCACTATTAATTCTAGCACAATCACTGTCACGGTATCAGATCATAACAGTTGTGCAAAGTCCAAGGTTTGATTTTTAGATGTACTTGTGTCTTCTTTGCTTTTTCAGGTTAAACCAACTATTGGGCAGCAGAGGCGTTATCAGACCAGAATACCGAGTTGTATGGACAGAGACCAGTCAGGAATGGGATAAAAACTGGACTATCACAGCTGCTCTAAGAAATGCCACTATTGTGAGATCAACAAGCTTTGGAAATCCTCAAGGTGGTATGTAGTGATTTATTCCAGGAACTTACATAGAACATTTTCTGTTAAAGATTTGGACACCATGTCCAATCATTCATATTCATACAAATTAGATCAGCAGTTTTAAAAAGTCATGTTTCCTTAACTGTCCTATGCTGTGTTGGATTTGCAAACAGGTATACATACCAGCATAAATAAAAAAAAAAGTTACATGCGCTCTTTACCCAAATCCCTATGTGAATTTAAACAAATAGAGGTTATTTAGTTACTCCAATGGCCATTCGAGGGAATTCCCACCTGCCACGTCAAGGCAAACCGTCAAGGGTCCTACTAGGGAACACATGGAATGGGCGACAGCATTGTAACCTAGCTGTGTGATACAAAAGTAGAAACAAGGGGGCGGGGCCGGACCGCCAAGCTGGACGGTCACACACAAAAGCAGCTCCTGCAAAATACAGACAATAACGCTGTAAAACAATGTCTTATTACCTACAAACAGTCCGACAGCGACAGTGCCCAGAACACAGAGACTGCTGGACCCCAAGAGAGGCTGGCTCATCGAGCTACAGTCCCCGGGAGGAGATATTCTCGTTGCCACGAACGGGGCCTTCTCCAGCGGTGAGTGGGGCAGACGGCCGCTGCCCCACTATCCTGCACCGAGCTCGGGGCGCAACTACTGGTGGATCCGGACACCCTCCCCCCCCCCCCCCCCCCTTGAACCAGTGGGGTTATCCCAGTCCTCACCCTGAGACCCTTCTCAGGATAACGCAGATGGAGATGGGGGGCCCGAGAGCGGCTACCAAGATGGCAGGCGCCATGTGCGCGGGTGGCGGGAAGAAGACCTGCACCATCTCCACGCTCACGGGAGACAACGGGACCCCAACATCCCGGCACTTAGCCTAGCATGTTTATCACAAACCACAATTGTCTTATAGCTTGTTAATTTCATAATGAAAAAATAAAAAACGGTGCTGTTTAATCTGCCACGTTATGTGATACTATGAACTTGCAGCAGCTGTTGTGGCCCTGCATGCTCAATGTCAAACCATGCACAAATAAAATAAAGAATAAAAAATAAAAAAGTAGATACAAATACAAAAAAACAAGTCCCACTCAAACTCCCACTACAACCATAGTACACATCAGCCCCAATACATTCAGTAAAAACCAAAGAGAAAAAGTTACCTGCGCTCTTTCCCAAATCCTTATGTATTTTTAAACAAATGGAGGTTATTTACCGTATTTATCGGCGTATAACACGCACCTCATTTTAAGAAGGAAATTCCAGGAAATTTCCCCCCTCCCATAGTGTTCCCCCCCCTTTCCATAGTATTCTCCACCCCCTCCCATAGTATTCTGCACCCCCTCCCATAGTGTTCCCCCCCTCATCCCATAGTGTTCCCCCCCTTTCCATAGTATTCTTCCCCCCCCTCCCATATTGTTCCCCCCCTTCCGTAGTGTCCTCTAGTGCACTTTCCCTCCGCTTGTCCCATAGTGCACTTTCCCTCCCCTTGTCCCATAGTGCACTTTCCCTCCCCTTGTCCCATATTTACTTACCTGTCTTGAAGCGTGGGCCGGCTTCACAGCGCGCACCGCGGTACTGGAACTTCAATTTCAGGTTCCGGTTTCCGGCGGGACTGAAAGGAAGTGTGCACACTTCCTTTCAGTCCCGCCGGAAACCGGAACCTGAAATTGAAGTTCCAGTACCGCGGTGCGCGCTGAACACCGGCCCACGCTTCAAGACAGGTAAGTAAATATGGTATATCGGCGTATAACACGCACCCATCATTTCCCCCCTATTTTCAGGGAGAAAAAGTGCATGTTATACGCCGATAAATACGGTAGTTACTTTAAAGTCTTAAAGTACATCTAGATATTCACAATTACCCTGCCAACATACTCCCTCCATGTATGTATATATATATATATATGTGTGTGTATACACTCCCTCGTATAGATCTGTAAATTTTGTTACAGTTATATACATTCACCACTTATACATACACTCTTATATATGTATATATATATATATATATATATATATATATATATATATATATATACACACATTAAATTTGGTTGCATTATTATGTCCCCTTTAATTTAATTTATTTTATTTAACTTTATTTTCTTATGGTTTACTAGTATCGTTTATTTTCTTTCTTTTTTCCTTTGATCCAGCCTCTTCTTGAGATAATCTATCATGAAATCATTCTCTTTAGTCTCTATATACCACACATGTGTACTTAGATTGGATTGTTTATTGATTTATTATTCGTTATTTCCCCCTCCCTCTCCCTTGCTTTGCATTGTGACTCTCCTCTTACATGGCTTTAAAGTTTTAGCCATTGGTTTATTGCCCACACCGGTCAAATGCTCTTCGACTGTCTCTCTGCTATAGAAGTGAGAAACAATTATATGAAACTCACTTCTCATAGCTAAGTTTTTCACGCATGGGCATCCTGTGGTCGATAGACATGCGCATAAACAAGGCGCCTCCGGACATGCACTCTTAATACTATTCTGGTTCAAACAACTAAGTTCTTGTGCATGCGCGACCGCCGATACGCAGACATGCGCATTTGAATCTCTTCTGACATGCGCACGAACGATACGGGCTTGCCGGATACGCGTGCAACCCGTATGACATGCACAGTCCTCCCTACCCCTCCCCACTGAGAAGAACTAGTCGATTGGCCGTCAGTGACCAATCGTGTCGGATGGGAGGTACGAGGAGATATTTAAATTGACTGTTGGGGGGAAACCTAAGTGCGGTTTATTTTCACTCTACTCCAAATTATTTTGTGCCCTTGATAGAGGCGGTTTGGACCGCCGAAACGCGCATTGGGCTGCCCATGGGTTGCCATGGTGATTTATATTTGAACTGATATAACCTGTTTGCAGGGTATTACACTTTTTATCTAGGAGCCGTTTTAAGATTCTGGAAATCTATTAAAGGGTGGCTGGGCTGCATTTTTTGGTTTAACTGTGGTTAGATTTTACCTTTATATATTACCTCTATCAGGTCTATTAGGTTATCTCCACTTTATTTTCACTCCTACTACATGCCCTCCTCTATCCTTTCGATTTCTGTATTTAAGTGTTAATCTTGTGGGGCTTGGTGCCTGCTACATTTCAGCTACATTGCTACTTGCATCCATACTTTCCATTTTGTCACAGTTTGTTACAAATACTCGAGATTGATACTAGGATGTATAGCTATAGCTATATAGCCGAAACCTAGCCCTATTTACTCATTTTCTTTTAGGCATTTTTTCTGCCGCTTGAGTTTTTACCCTTAATTTTCCAATAAAGTTGTTTATTATTTTGTTTGAGACGCCATTTTGGGGTGGCTTGAAGGTGATCAGCCTGTTTCTAACGGGGTGATCATATCCTTCATTTCTTTTTTCTGTTAATGGTCCTTCAAGAGAATGCCCACCAGAATCTATAAACCAGAGCATTTTATACCAAAGCATAGGTTATGACCATAGTTGACCAAGGATCCACCATGGAATGTGCCATGTTGACCTTTTGAGATTTACAAGTATGGTCTGATTCTGGTCCGGGGGTAACAATTAATTTGTGAGCATATAGCCAAGGAACAAAAAATTAGTGTCTTACCTGACAAATTAATTTTCTTCCAGATGGAGAGAGCCCATGAGTTACAACATATAGGATGTACTCCATCCAGTTGCATGTAGTCCATTTATCTCTGAAAAATCACGTGTATACAATTCTCCCAGAATGCAATATCTGAGCCTGTCCTGATAATGTGCCGTTGGATCCTCCTTCATTAGATCCAAACCCAACACTGTGTCAGACTGTATTAATAATGTGAATTTAAATCTGCTTGTCTTGGATTTCAATATTTACCAGGTATTTAGAATATTATTCCTCTTCTAACAGGCATTGTCCGTATAGTGAGTCGGTTTATAGAGACAACTATTTACGCAGCTCTGAACATGTGCACAGAACAAGGGCTGTCTCATAAACAGTCACTGAGTGCCCTAAATGCCATGATTTACAGCCCTAGGATGAGGGCTGAGACTTCCCATCATTCTCCACTTAGGACAGAAGACTTTGTTAGCCGGGAGTATGCTACCACACTATCAGAGAACAGGTGAGAATTACATTAAATCCTCCTATGCAGTCTATATTGTGTCTTACATGTTTATGTGCTACTGTGCACTCCTCTTAGTGAGTTACCGGTTAGTTTGTGCTTGTGTGTGTTACATGTTTATATGACCATACCCCTTAGCATGTTGTATGTTTAACTGATCCTGTGCTGCCCATCTCTGTTACATGTTTCTTTGTCCTGTCTCCTTCTGTGTGTTACGTTTATTTGATCATGGGCAGCCCCTTTATGTGTTATACTTGTTTGCTGCTTTGAGCTCCCCTTTTGCTTGTTATATGTTTATTTAATCCTCTGTGGTCCTTTCACATGTTATGTTTATTTGCACATCCGGTCCCTTTGTGTGTTGCAAGTTTAGTGTCTCCTATGCTGTCCCCTCTGCGTTCTATATGTATCTGCTCTGTGTATAATATTTATGTGCTTTTTGCAGCCCGTATCCTTGGTTTGACCTACACTGTGTGCAGACGAAGGACACGCCATTCAGTCAGCATCTTAATTGCACTCCGTGGCTCCTGGAAAGGCTTACAGTACTGTACCTGGATTCTTTTGGGACTTCTGAACAAGTAACAAACACAAATAATTTGGCTGTAACTTCCCATGGAGAACATTGAACGTACAGAGTGCTTAGTGCATAGCACGGAGCAGTCCCAAGATGGTGACATTGTTAGGATCTCCATCTCTCCTGGAGTCTGCAGCTACATTACCAGAAGACAAGCTGGCCACGGTATCAGAACTTAAAAACTGTTAGCAGATTTCTGTGCTCACTTGACAGCTACAATGTCTGCACAATTCCACACCCTGACATGTGAACTGAAAAATCAAAATCTCTGAATTAGGCCAGCGTACTGGTCATGTAGAACATAAAATGGAGGAATTTGCTGATGCTCATAACAGTTTAACAGGTGCAGCTGCAAGATTTTGAGAATACATTTAAGTCTTTCAAATTGACGCTTTCCAACTTAGAAAATGGGTGAAGGAGAACTTTTAGGGGGATCCTAAGGCTGCTACTAATACTGTACTGTCCAACTACTTATTAGAGTGTATTCATGAAATCATTGCTGATGTCCATCTAGACATGCTAGTTGTGGGCAAAGACCAAAGGTTTCAAAGACATTAACATCTGCTTACTTCATCTCCACGAGATGTGAATGCCAGAACCCAGTTTTATTATGTCAAAGGGCGCATCATGAATGCAGAGACACGATATTTCATGAGAAATATAAAAATGTTGGGATTTTTACTACTGTTTCACTGACAACATTCTTATGAACAACTTCTTCCAATATCGCTAGGGATTTCCAACTTAACTCCTGATCTAGAAAATGAATATGAACAATCTAAATATGTCCCTAGAGGCTGGATTCCCCCTGCTTTATAGTTGGAGAATTGCATGCCCAGACACATGCAGAAACCAAAAGGAAATAAAGACCAAAAAAAAAAAGAGTTCCTGTTAATAGTGTTTATACTTATTGTACCTACCCACGGGCCCTGATGGATAATCCAACAATTACTATAAAAAAAAAATACACCACTATTTTGGCCCCATACTGCTGTGTTTCAGAAAGCTCAGTTCACAGGAACTTTGCCTCCTACTGATATGCCGTTAGTAACAACAGTTACGTTACCCAAACCGGATAAATCACCTATTTTATGTAAACATTCTCTACCAATATCGCTTCTTAATACCAATACAAACATTTTGGCAAATAGAATTAGCTTCCTACCGATATGTTGTTAGCAACAACAGCTACTTTGCACAAACCAAATAAACCTCCTGTTTTATGTAAAATATATGGCCAACTACTATTGTTTAATACTGATGCAAAAATTCTTGTAAAAAAAAAACTAATTTGCTCCCTTTTACCCAGGTTATTTCAAAACGATCACACTGGATTTGTCCAAGGCTGCACAGGTGTAGTTTATGTTAACAAGTTCCCCCTGCCTCCGGAGCTCTGGTTCAGGGGGTCTCTTGCTGGCGTTTGATGTTGAAAAAGCATTTGACCACCTGATCTATAACTTCCTGGGGTTCTTGCTTGATAAATTTGGATTCCCGGGGGCGGGGCCTGACCGCAGAGCTGTGAGGACGCTCACCACAGCAGCTCCTGCTAAATTCGGCACTTAACGCTAAATTTCACAGACCCACAGGCCCTTAATCGTGAATTTAAAGCTACCACTCGAGAGTAGACACCGAGGGGAAGAGAAAGATACCTCCAGCGACGAACCGAGCACAACTCACAATGAGGCCTACAAGTATGGCAGGCACAGGGGAGACGGCCGCTCCCCAGCTGCAATGCCACGCCAGGAATCTGTCTGCATGCCCTCGTTCCCCCCCGTCTGGACTGGTGGGGGTTATCCCGGTCTACCCCCAACCTACTCCCTGGCAAAGCAATGGGCCAGTACCGGCTCCGTGGAGCCCAAAACCAACCGACCCGGCGGTCTCTAATGTGGTGGAAGCCTCGCACACCTCCGACGCATGGCGGGAAACGGAGATGAGGCTGAACAGCATCTTCACCATTTTCTGGCAGTCCCTGGAAGCCCGCATGAGAGCCTCAGAGTCTGAAGAACCACTCCAGACTCCACCACAGCACACCTCACAGGAGGCCAGACGGGGAAAAACAGCAGCGCAACCCCAACAACAGATGTCTCACAAAGGTGACGCTAACCCGAATCGGAGGGGGCAGAGTCAAGTCACAAGGCCCAAAAAAACGGAAGCTGGACGGCGGCGGAGGGTCAAGTACTCTCACCCCCCATGCAAGGCAGTGAAACAGAGGAGACCACCGAAGCTGAGCACAAGACCTCCACAGACAAGGCAAGCGAAGCGGAGGGGAGCTGGACCAGGGGAGGTGACTGCGACGGGAAGGTACATGCAGAACTACCCCAGCCCAAGACAGGAAATCCTTACCTGACACACAGCTTGGTTGGAGCTACACTCAGTGCCCTCAGCAACTCTGCATAGCCCAGGGGATGTCAGCTCCTTCACACCAAGGAGATCACACCAGCTGCACCGACTACCACAGCCCCAACAAGGCATCGGCTGACCCCTAGAGGAACTAAGACTCAAAGCCAGGCATAGTACCCTCTGTCACACAGCCCTCTGTGCCCCATTTGAACTCTCACAAATGTATACTGGATTACTTGAATCTGTCTAAATTGTTGAAACGTATGCTTCTAAATGTCTCTAAGCAGCTTACACTAGCAACTGTTGATTACTATTGTCAACACTGTATGCGAGACTAAATGTTTGACTAGCTTGTTTACCCATACTACTGCTACAAAACTTAACCGCACTAGCCAGAATTCTTACCTAGTATTGTATATTCTGGACCACCCGTCCTTATTAAAAATGTGCCGGTAAGATACTACTCTTTCACACTTGTTTAAAAAGTGCACTGTTCCTCATACTTGCTAAAATTTCTACTCGATATTAAGCTTATGTCTCTCTACTTTCACTATTCTCACGCTAAACTTACTATGCAATACTATGAAACGTCTAATTAACCAAAAAATGTGCAAGTTATTTTTATGCCACAAATACGTTTATCACTCTATGACCACCGCGCTTGTTAGAGCCGTTGTGGCTATACAAGCAATGTTGTAATCTCCTATGCACAACAAAATAAAGAATTAAAAAAATAAATAAAAAAAATTTGGATTCCCTTCTTCATTTATTAAATATATATCTTCTATATAATCTGATCCTCAAGTCAGAGTGTTACAATCGGGACTCCATGGGAACAATTCTTTAGCGCTATTGAAAAAAGAGATGTAAACCAATCTCCATGTGTCATCAACTCTTATCTAAGCCTGTAAACTTTTCTTAATCTAAAATAGCTAAAGAGTGAGAAGCTGAGATACAGAGTTCAATTAAATGCAATTACAGAGTTCCATTAAATGCAATTTTAAATGTCCATAAAGACCTGACCTGCTCAACTTCACATTTTGAACAGCATAGGAAAATTCTACCTAGTTGACTAAACTGGTTATTTCCCTCCACCCAAAAACGTAGTCTTTCTGGACCTCAATACACTTAATAGTACAGGAAGCTGTCAAAGTGAATATACCCTTCAATAAAACTGATTATAAACAAGATATTGACAGCACAACAACATATTGCCAGAGTCTAAAAATCTCCTCTCCCAGCAAAATATTTGGAATGTGGTGGAGGCACTCTATAAGAACAGCATGCATGAACACAAATTTACTTCTGTTAATTTAGTATTTAGGAGCATCTCTTATAACAAAGTCCCAGAGCAATTAGTTTAATTTCTCTATTTGGTTTGATTGAAAAAACGGCTAGCTAAGGCCAAAACAGGCAAACTAAAAACACAATTAGGATATTTTAATCACAAGACAATTGTGTTTTTACTTAATACCATTACCAACCTCTCCACTGTGAGTGTACCACGTTTCATTAAACCGACCAAATGAGTAAAAGAATTGTGAAGAAGAGCACATAAAGGATGTGTACCCAGTTCATTTTAACCACAACGTATATTGAAGTCTGGACAATAGTAATGGAGGGCTATAGCTAACCCAGTGACTGGAACCTTGTACAGGGAGTGCAGAATTATTAGGCAAGTTGTATTTTTGAGGATTAATTTTATTATTGAACAACAACCATGTTCTCAATGAACCCAAAAAACTCATTAATATCAAAGCTGAATATTTTTGGAAGTAGTTTTTAGTTTGTTTTTAGTTATAGCTATTTTAGGGGGATATCTGTGTGTGCAGGTGACTATTTCTGTGCATAATTATTAGGCAACTTAACAAAAAACAAATATATACCCATTTCAATTATTTATTTTTACCAGTGAAACCAATATAACATCTCAAAATTCACAAATATACATTTCTGGCATTCAAAAACATAACAAAAACAAATCAGTGACCAATATAGCCACCTTTCTTTGCAAGGACACTCAAAAGCCTGCCATCCATGGATTCTGTCAGTGTTTTGATCTGTTCACCATCAACATTGCGTGCAGAAGCAACCACAGCCTCCCAGACACTGTTCAGAGAGGTGTACTGTTTTCCCTCCTTGTAAATCTCACATTTGATGATGGACCACAGGTTCTCAATGGGGTTCAGATCAGGTGAACAAGGAGGCCATGTCATTAGATTTTCTTCTTTTATACCCTTTCTTGCCAGCCACGCTGTGGAGTACTTGGACGCGTGTGATGGAGCATTGTCCTGCATGAAAATCATGTTTTTCTTGAAGGATGCAGACTTCATCCTGTACCACTGCTTGAAGAAGGTGTCTTCCAGAAACTGGCAGTAGGACTGGGAGTTGAGCTTGACTCCATCCTCAACCCGAAAAGGCCCCACAAGCTCATCTTTGATGATACCAGCCCAAACCAGTACTCCACCTCCACCTTGCTGGCGCCTGAGTCGGACTGGAGCTCTCTGCCCTTTACCAATCTAGCCACGGGCCCATCCATCTGGCCCATCAAGACTCACTCTCATTTCATCAGTCCATAAAACCTTAGAAAAATCAGTCTTGAGATATTTCTTGGCCCAGTCTTGACGTTTCAGCTTGTGTGTCTTGTTCAGTGGTGGTCGTCTTTCAGCCTTTCTTACCTTGGCCATGTCTCTGAGTATTGCACACCTTGTGCTTTCGGGCACTCCAGTGATGTTGCAGCTCTGAAATATGGCCAAACTGGTGGCAAGTGGCATCTTGGCAGCTGCACGCTTGACTTTTCTCAGTTTATGGGCAGTTATTTTGCGCCTTGGTTTCTCCACACGCTTCTTGCGACCCTGTTGACTATTTTGAATGAAACACTTGATTGTTCGATGATCACGCTTCAGAAGCTTTGCAATTTTAAGAGTGCTGCATCCCTCTGCAAGATATCTCACTATTTTTGACTTTTCAGAGCCTGTCAAGTCCTTCTTTTGACCCATTTTGCCAAAGGAAAGGAAGTTGCCTAATAATTATGCACACCTGATATAGGGTGTTGATGTCATTAGACCACACCCCTTCTCATTACAGAGATGCACATCACCTAATATGCTTAATTGGTAGTAGGCTTTCGAGCCTATACAGCTTGGAGTAAGACAACATGCATAAAGAGGATGATGTGGTCAAAATACTCATTTGCCTAATAATTCTGCACACAGTGTATATATAAATAAAGGTGTGTAAAGAAAATGCAAGCTTCAATCATCACAAATATAAACAAAAATGTTCTGATTAGCTTGAACGTCACTGTAATCCCCATCTATTGCTTAGTATGATTCTAGTCCTTGTTGGATGATGAATTGTTTATAAGTCAATGAATCATAAGTCAATCCCGTCTTGGACTTTTGCTCCAGGAACAGTCCCATGTTGTCTCTGCGGGGCAAGGAGATGCTTCGAGTCCATGCAGGTTCACTGACGGCAAGCAGGTCTCTAATCAGCTTGGAGATTGCCTGCAGAGATCATGGAAGTAATAATTAGTACAGTATTTTTGTATAATCACACTGCCTCATAATATAATTATAAAGGTTGTAAAGATCAGGTTATCTAATGCAATGCAACTGAGAAAGAGATCAGTGATCCTGTCACATAAAGAGAATAGTCCAACTTCCCAGAGCAGATAAGGGCTCGGGTTTTAATCTCTAAACAGTAAGTGGTCTATTCACTACACAACAAATTGTAGTATTTTAAATTAAATTTCAAAATGCATGCTAAAATAGTGGATATAAGAAAATCTCCAGCACAGGTCTAGTCACAGTTTTGCTTTATATGACAAAGACAAAGGAATATATATATAAATATATAACACACGTGCTCCCCAGTGGTAAGAAAATATAAAATTAAATTACCAAAATGTAGAAATGTAAGAAGAACCTTCTATTCTTCTCGGTATATATGCAAAAAAATACAATCTACAAATAAACATAAAAGAACATAGTGTAGTTGGTTTTAACACCATATAATGCGCTAGTAAAATTGCACTCACAGAAAGGAAGCGCAGTATAGGCGTATAGCAATCTTTAAGGACTTGACGGAGTCTCTGCAATCTTCTTTAAGACCTTATTGGAGAAGGAGAGACACACAAACCATAGTGCACCGATATAATATATAGTAATGTGATTTTATTAAGTTGCACTTACAGAAATTCAGTTGTAATGCAGCGTATCAAAAAGGGATTATGGTGTCGACATCCTTCCTCCCATAGCTGATAAGAAATCGCTGAATTTAGAACATATATAAAAAATGGACTTAAAACATAAAATAAAATAAAATGAAAATAAAAATCAAAATACAAATAAAGTCCAAAGGTGCTGTTGTGGTCCCTCCGCCCTACGCGTTTCGTCCGAATTCGGACTTCCTCAGGGGCAAAAATGAAGGTCTGCAAGCAGAAAAAGTCTCCGTCCGTCTTTTAAGTCCTGGATTCGAAAATCCCGCCATCTGTGTGGCCAATCCCATCATGCCGTCATTTGCGTTCCAGTTTCGCTGTCCAAGCCTCTCTTTCATGTCCGTATAAGGTGCATATACTTCCGGTATTGTGTGGAACGCAAATATGCGTTCCACACTCGTAAATTAAATAAATGAGTGGAAAAACGGGCATAGAAAGGGAAAAGGAGAGTAACTATCAAATTCTTAGCAAGAAAAAATGAATGAATAAATAGGTGCATTATAATTGAAACAATTTCATCAGTTTAAAATACGAAAATAAATATGTAAAAGAATACTTAAAAAGCATACTTGATGTCAGAGTCCACTTAAAGTCATATACATAAAAAATTTATAGTATAGCTATATAAGAAATAAAAAATAAAATATAAGAAATAAAAAATAAAAATGTAAATACTGTGATTCATATTTCAAAAAAGGGACAAATGGATGACATAAAAATAATCACTAGAGGGATTTATGTATATAAAAAGTAAATTTAATAGGAAAAATCCAATGGGAAAAAATTTCTTTATAAATAGTTTTATAAAAAAAAAAAAAAAAAAAAATTTATGAAAAGATTATAAAAAAGATTATAAAAAACATACCATGTCAAAATCAACATTAAGTCCCATTGGGCTAAAAGTTTTCAAATTAAAAATCCAAAAACCTTCTCTTTGTCTTAATTTCCTAATTAAATCTCCTCCTCTGTCATCCAAAGTCACTTTTTCCAATCCCGTGCATAGAAAGGTTTCCAATTTAAAATCAGGACAGTTGTTACAGTGAACAGGTACCGAGTGAGTGGTTAATTTTTTCTTTATGTTATTACAGTGTTCCATGAACCTCACTTTCAAGGCCCTGCTAGTCCTTCCCACGTACTGAATGCCACATCCACAAGTTAAAAGATATACTACATTAGTGGTGTTACAATCCATGTGACAATTTATCTTAAAAGTTTCTCCTGTTGACTGACTGTTAAAAGATTGTGTTTTTTTTGGTAAAAATTTACACCCTTTACATCTCCCACATTTGTAAAAACCTTTTAGTATTGTTGATTCAGCTTCTGTTTCTTTCAATCTAAAAGTACTGGGAGCTAAAGTATTTTTAAGATTTTTGCTTCTCTTGAAAATTATTTTTGGTGCAGGTGGAATCTGTTTTTTCAAAAAGTCGTCTTCCAAGAGGAGAGGCCAATGTTTTTGTAAAATCTTTTTAATTTTAAAAGCTTGAGCATTGTACTGGGTGACAAAAGACAAAGTGAAATCGTTATTGAAATTCCCATTTTTGTTCTTAACTTTATTTGTTAAAAGGTCACTTCTAGCGTTATTTTGACACTTATGTATTTCTTGGTCTAGGAATTTAGGGCAATAGCCTTTTTCAATAAATTTATTTTTTAGGAGTTTTGATTGTTCCAGGAAGCACTTTTCTTCTGTGCAGTTTCTTTTTACTCTGGTGAACTGGCTTCTTGGAACTCCTTTCAGCCAGTTAGGGTGATGTGCACTTTTAATGTTTATAAAAGAATTAGAGTCCGTGGGTTTAAAAAATGTTTTTGTTTTAATGGTTAAATTTTCTATGTATAGAGTAAGGTCTAAAAAGTTAATAATACATGGATCTGTGTGTGGAGTAAAAATTAAAGATTGGTTGTTGGTATTAATATATTTAAAAAATTCCTGAAATAAGTTAAAAGAACCATCCCATATAATTAAAATATCATCAATATATCTCCGCCATAGTACCAAATTCGCGCCAAAGGGATTATTATTCCAAATCTTGGAAGTTTCCCAATTGTCCATGAAGATATTAGCGTAACTTGGCGCGAATTTGGTACCCATGGCGTTGCCCTTTGTTTGTAGATAAAAATTCCCATTAAAACCAAAAAAGTTATGGGTTAAAATGAATTTAATACCATCTAAAAGGAAGCTTCTTAGAGGGGAAGATAAATCCGTGTCTAAGTCTAGTACTCGTTTTACGGCCTCAAGTCCCATATTATGGTCAATGATTGTATAGAGTGAAGTGACATCAAGAGTGGCCCACATGTAGTTCTCTCTCCATTCTACGCATTCTAAAACCTGAATCAGGTTTTTTGTGTCCTTCAAGTATGATCTTGCACCTTGGGCGTATTTTTGGAGAGAGAAATCTACATACTCTGATAATCTGGATGTCACAGAATCGATGCCGCTAATAATGGGGCGGCCTGGTGGATGTGTTGTGGACTTGTGCACTTTAGGGAGGAAATAAAAAGTTGGAATTCTGGGAAAGTCTAAATGTAAAAAAAGGAATAATTTATCGTCTATAACATTTTGAGTTTTATAATTTAAAAGTAATTCTTTAAATTTTAGATTAAAATCTTTATTGGGATTATTTTTCAATTTAACGTATGTTTCTTTATCTCCCAATAGACGATAAGATTCAGTTAAATAATATTGGGTGGACATAACCACCGTACCTCCCCCTTTATCTGCACTCTTGATTATTATGTCTCCTCTTTTTTTAAAAATTTTTAAAATATCATTTTCTTTTTTGGTCAAATTGAAAGTCTTTATCTTTGGATTCAATTTATCTATGTCTTTTATCACCATTTTAGAAAAGGCCTCTATTTGGCTTCCTTTATCGTTGGGGTAAAAAGTGGACTTAGGTTTAAAAATAGCATGCTCAGATCCTGAACAAATGGAATTTAATTGTGGTCTGTCATTTGCTCTTTTGGCAAAGAATCTTTTTAAAGAAAGTTTTCGTATAAATTTATTTACGTCTATAAAAAGGTTAAAAGGGTTCGCTGGGATATTCGGGGCAAATTTAAGTCCTTTTTCAAGTATTTGGATTTCTTCAAGGTTAATATTAATGTCACCTATAATAAAAATGCCCTTCTTTAGTGCAAATTCTTTTAATCTTCCTCTGTTTCTTCTCCACTTAGCCTCCTCCTCTTCCCTGGGATATTCCAATTCCCTAAAGGGGCAAATCGGTTGGTGAGGTCTATTTTTGGCATTTTGGGGGAGAAAAACTGAGTAATTTCTCTCTTTTTCCTGTGATTTGGGCCCTGTTCTAAAAAATCATGTGATTGACTTTGATTGTTCTTATATTTTACAGCCTGGTCTTTTGGTCTGTATGGTTCTCTCCTGGTCTCTTGAGAATAATTAGAGGGTCTCCCTTGGTTACTGTTCCTAAATGGTGGCTGTTTAGTGTTTTGTGTTAGAGCCCCTTTAGTGGATTTTCTAACAGGTGAAAAGTTAGTAGACAATCTTCTAGAGTTACCAGAATTGGGACCTCTCGTGGATCTAAATGAAGTTTTATTTATAGCTTTCGTGATAGAGTGAAAATTATTTTCTCTATCTTTTTTATCTCTTTGGTATTTTTTGTTTTTTGTATCAGCTATTCTTTCGTCAATTTTGTTTACTCTCTCTAAGACCAAATTTTCTTTCTTTTAACAGTCAGTCAACAGGAGAAACTTTTAAGATAAATTGTCACATGGATTGTAACACCACTAATGTAGTATATCTTTTAACTTGTGGATGTGGCATTCAGTACGTGGGAAGGACTAGCAGGGCCTTGAAAGTGAGGTTCATGGAACACTGTAATAACATAAAGAAAAAATTAACCACTCACTCGGTACCTGTTCACTGTAACAACTGTCCTGATTTTAAATTGGAAACCTTTCTATGCACGGGATTGGAAAAAGTGACTTTGGATGACAGAGGAGGAGATTTAATTAGGAAATTAAGACAAAGAGAAGGTTTTTGGATTTTTAATTTGAAAACTTTTAGCCCAATGGGACTTAATGTTGATTTTGACATGGTATGTTTTTTATAATCTTTTTTATAATCTTTTCATAAATTTTTTTTTTTTTTTTTTTTTATAAAACTATTTATAAAGAAATTTTTTCCCATTGGATTTTTCCTATTAAATTTACTTTTTATATACATAAATCCCTCTAGTGATTATTTTTATGTCATCCATTTGTCCCTTTTTTGAAATATGAATCACAGTATTTACATTTTTATTTTTTATTTCTTATATTTTATTTTTTATTTCTTATATAGCTATACTATAAATTTTTTATGTATATGACTTTAAGTGGACTCTGACATCAAGTATGCTTTTTAAGTATTCTTTTACATATTTATTTTCGTATTTTAAACTGATGAAATTGTTTCAATTATAATGCACCTATTTATTCATTCATTTTTTCTTGCTAAGAATTTGATAGTTACTCTCCTTTTCCCTTTCTATGCCCGTTTTTCCACTCATTTATTTAATTTACGAGTGTGGAACGCATATTTGCGTTCCACACAATACCGGAAGTATATGCACCTTATACGGACATGAAAGAGAGGCTTGGACAGCGAAACTGGAACGCAAATGACGGCATGATGGGATTGGCCACACAGATGGCGGGATTTTCGAATCCAGGACTTAAAAGACGGACGGAGACTTTTTCTGCTTGCAGACCTTCATTTTTGCCCCTGAGGAAGTCCGAATTCGGACGAAACGCGTAGGGCGGAGGGACCACAACAGCACCTTTGGACTTTATTTGTATTTTGATTTTTATTTTCATTTTATTTTATTTTATGTTTTAAGTCCATTTTTTATATATGTTCTAAATTCAGCGATTTCTTATCAGCTATGGGAGGAAGGATGTCGACACCATAATCCCTTTTTGATACGCTGCATTACAACTGAATTTCTGTAAGTGCAACTTAATAAAATCACATTACTATATATTATATCGGTGCACTATGGTTTGTGTGTCTCTCCTTCTCCAATAAGGTCTTAAAGAAGATTGCAGAGACTCCGTCAAGTCCTTAAAGATTGCTATACGCCTATACTGCGCTTCCTTTCTGTGAGTGCAATTTTACTAGCGCATTATATGGTGTTAAAACCAACTACACTATGTTCTTTTATGTTTATTTGTAGATTGTATTTTTTTGCACAGTTTTGCTTTAAGCTTAATTTTTGCAATTCAGTTTTCAATTCGCTTAAGTTTCTTTTTAGTGAATGTCTCTCGGTGCTGTCTCAGCATCCGCCTTTATTCCTCCCCCGCCGACGGGGCAGACCTAATGAGCATGCACGGCAATGGCCAGGCTCGCATTAGAACAACCGCATGGGAAAGTATTATACAATGCTTCCCTATGGGGTTTCGGGTGACACTTGATGTACTCATGCATAGTGTGAGGACGTCCAGCGTCGGTTTGGCGATTAAAGTTGATAGCCATTAAAACAGAGTAAACCAGAGTAAATAAAGGTAATATTGCAGTTTATTAAAAACCTGTCCACAGGAAAGGGACCAAGCTGTATGCACCCAGACCACTTCAATGAGCTGAAGTGGTCTGGGTGCCTATAGTGTCCCTTCAAAATTTGCAATTCCTCCTGTACTTTTCCTAGTTTAGTGCCTTATCTTCAATGTTGAGTCCAATCTGAGCAATTTGGAATTTAGTGAATAAACCTACTGTACGTGACAAATTACCTTCAATATATATGCATTTAATTTAACGCTCAGAGCAGGGCCGGCGCCACCTGTAAGGCGACCTAGGCAGCCGCCTAGGGCGCAACTTACCAGGGGGCGCCGGATCCCTGTCCCCGGTGCACCTCCTCATGCTGCGCCGCCTGAGCGCTTTAACAAGCCCCAGGCGGCGCAGCACTGCTGCATGGAGGGCGGCCGGGTTTCAGTGACCGGCAGGAGGGAAGCGCAGAGCGCTCCCTCCTGCCGGTCTCTCCATGTAGCGTGGCCGGGCGGCGCGGAACCCGGGACAGGAACCTCTGTTTCCTGTACCCGGCCGCCGGCGGACTGAAGGGAAGCGCTCACTGAGTGAGCACTTCCTGTCATTCCGCCGGCGGCCGGGTACAGGAAACAGAGGTTCCTGTCCCGGGTTCCGCGCCGCCCGGCCACAATACATGGGCAGGAGGGGAGGGTAAGGACCACTATGGGAGGGGGGGGGGAATAACGGACCACTATGGGAGGGGGGGTGGGGGGGGAATAACGGACCACTATGGGATGGGGGGTGGGGAATAACGGACCACTAGGGGAGGGGGGGAATAACGGACCACTAGGGGAGGGGGGGAATAACGGACCACTAGGGGAGGGGAGGGAATAACGGACCACTAGGGGAGGGAGGGAGGGAGGGGGGGTTGGATAAGGACCAGGGGGGGGGGTGGATAAGGACCATGAGGGGGGGAAAGGACCACTAGGGGAGGGGAGGGAGGTAAGGACCACTGGGGGTGGGTAAGGACCAGGGGGGGGGGCTAAGGACCAGGGGGGTAAGGACCATGAGGGGGGGGAAGGACCACTAGGTGAGGGGAGGGAGGATAAGGACCACTAGGGGAGGGAGGGAGAGGGGGGGATAAGGACCACTGGGGGGGGTAAGGACCAGGGGGGGGTAAGGACCACTAGGGGAGGGGAGGGAGGATAAGGACCACTAGGGGAGGGAGGGAGAGGGGGGGATAAGGACCACTGGGGGTGGGTAAGGACCAGGGGGGGTAAGGACCACTAGGGGGGTAAGGATCATGAGGGGGGGTAAGGACCACTAGGGGAGGGGAGGGAGGATAAGGACCACTAGGGGAGGGAGGGAGAGGGGGGGATAAGGACCACTAGGGGAGGGAGGGGGTGGATAAGGACCACTGGGGTGGGTAAGGACCACTGGGGGGGGGGGGGGGTAAGGACCACTAGCGGAGGGGAGGGAGGATAAGGACCACTAGGGGAGGGAGGGAGAGGGGGGGATAAGGACCACTAGGGGAGGGAGGGGGTGGATAAGGACCCCTGGGGGTGGGTAAGGACCAGGGGGGTAAGAACCACTGGGGGGGGGGGGGGGTAAGGACCACTAGGGGAGGGGAGAGTAAGGACCACTAGAGGAGGGGGAGGAAGGACCACTAGGGGAGGGGAGGGAGGGTAAGGACTACTACGGGAGGGGAGGAGGGAGGAAGGACCACTAGGGGAGGGGAGGGGAGGGTAAGGACCATTAGGGGAGGAGTGAGTCAGGACCACTGGGGGAGGGGTGTGAAGGAACACAGGGGGAACAGGGGTGGGAAGGTAAGGACCACTGAGGGAGGAGGAGGGGAGGTCCACTAGGTGTTTGGGAGAGGGAGGACCACTAAGGAGGGGAAGGACCACCAAAGAGGGGTAAGGAGGGAGGACTACTAAGGAGAGGGAAGGAGGGTAAGGACCACTAAGGGGGGGGGGGATTACCACTAAGGGGGTGGTGGGAGTAGGGGAAGGTCTACTAAGGGGTTTGAGAGAGGGAGGACCACTAAGGGGGGGAGAGGGGAGTGAGAAGACCACCAAGGGGGGACTGCAGAGGGACAGGGGGCCAAGGGAGAGCACTAAGTGAGACACACACACACACAGAAACATACAATGCATTCCTACTCACACACAATACATCCCTTACGTTCTCTTACATAATTAATGCACCCCTTACAGACACACACTGCATTCAATTACATACACAGAAACAAACCTTGCACCCCTTACACACACACACACACACAGAAACATACAATGCATTCCTTACACGCAAACACACACTACATCCCATATAAACACACTACATCCCTTACACAAATTGCACACATAAAAAATCCCCAACTCATGGATGGGCCATGTAGGTGGATTTATGGGTGGGCATTGTAGGCGTATGCCCCCTGGGGGCCCAGACCTTGAGCTGTGTAAGGGGCCCTAAAAAATTGAGCTGCTTCCTGTTCGTTAATTGTTGTGAGCACTGTTAAAAACAGTCTCCAGAGAGCCTCTTCTACACCAGACCTGTGGAGCCAGACTGAGCCCATCATCAGCCTCTTGTCCTCATCTGGTGGTAAGTAGGCAATCCAATATATTATTAGTGGCACTAATCTCTAATTTACCGCACATTAAATGGATACTATAGTCACCAGAAGCACTACAGCATAATGTAGTGGTTCTGGTGTCTATAGCCTCTGCCTGTAGGCTTTTTAATGTAAACACACTAGATAAAAGACACTTTGTGAAGACTGGCGTTGGCCCATATGGCAGAGCATATGGGCGGGGCATTGTGATGTCACATGGTGGGCAGGACATATGGGGGGGGGGGGGGCGGCAAAATTGTTTTTGCCTAGGGCGGCAAAAATCCTTGCACCGGCCCTGGCTCAGAGTCAATGACAATGTGCACAGATTAAACAAATAAAAGCAAAGTCACTTAAAAAGCAATGGTCAAATAAACAGTATTTACCATTATACTTATACACATTAACTATTTATACTATCAGAAACTTCACTTATTAATAAATTCTATAAAAACACTTTCTAAGATCTAAGAAATTATTTAATTGGAACGTTGCAGAAAAATACAGTTTGGTATCAGTGTGAGCGCTATGGAATTTGCTGACGCTATACAAATAATAAAATAATAATTTCCTGGCTAATCATGGCAGCTCCTCCCTTAGCAGTGACAGGACAGGAATTAATTAGATTAATTAATTAGACTGATAGGTATAAAGAGTCCCTCCTCCCCTTACACCTCAGTCTTTTTTCCTGTCCTTAGCAAGTTCTACAGGACTTTTTACAATTTTTTTTTTATGGCCACGTTCCTGCGTTTGTCGTGGGTTCGTTCCAAATGGAGTTCAGCCTCTTTATTTGAAGGACCCAGTAAACAGCCTGCATGAGCAGGACTAAGTGGGTCAGGTTCAGTGTACTGAACTGCTGCGTGGGATTTGGTGTTCTGAGGGAAACACGGCTACAGGTTATCTGAGACTATGGGGTTGGTCCTCCTTAAAAATTCCCCTTGTTGTTTGTCTTGCCCCTAGCAACTGGGGTCTAAAAATTCCCTCCCCTAGCATTGGTGGCAGTGTTTGGGATCCATACTATGGGGGTCCTCCTGTGGGGGGATCCTGTTTACTTACTGGTGTGCCGAGTGATCTTTCCTGAGGGTGGAGTCCCTCTCTGCTGAAGCAGGGGTGCCCTCTGTTGTTGCCTGTGGGTGGTTGGCTGGAACGCAGTGTGCGTTCCAGCAGGCGGAAGTGACGTCGCGGCCGGGCCGGCGAAACCGGAAGTGATGCAATTTTCGGCCGCGACCATTTGGAACGCATAGCGTGCGTTCCAGCGGTCTGCGCATGCGCGGGCCGGACGCTTCCGGCTCTATTTAAACTCGCTGATACAGCTTTCTCTGCCTAGGCACTGTATCAGCTGTTCAAGAGCTGGCATTTCGGTTCCTGAGCTCTCTGCAGTTTCTGCATTTGCTGTTTTGCCTGGCTGCCTGGAGGAATTTTTCTCTCATTGAGGTAGGATTTTTAACTCTTCTGTGCTGCTGATTTGGGGGTTTTCTTTTTCTTGTCAGTTTGCTTCTGCCTCCTTTTGGGAACTGTGTATTGAACAGATTGGGAGCAAAGGATCTCTCTACCCCTGCCCGTGAGGAAAGGGTTGAACTGGTGGAAGAACAAGAATAATTTGGCAACAGGCTTCCCGTTGGAAGAACCTCCTTGGAAGGTTATTACAACAGATGCCAGTTCTTTTGGATGGGGTGCCCACTTCAATTCCACTTGGACTCAAGGGAAGTGGACCCGAGAAGAGAGTCAGCTACACTCAAATCTAAGAGAACTGAGAGCTGTTACCAAGGCCATCTTGGTGTTCCTACCACGGATCTCAAATTCTTGGGTGCTAATCAAAACAGACAACAGAGCGGTTGCTTCATATGTGAACAACCGAGGGGGCACAAGAAGCAGATTGCTCTTGAAGGAACTGGCTCCCTTGATGACAATCACCATGACCAATCTACAGGGTCTGAAGGCGATCTATCTTCCAGATTCGGAGAACGTGACTGCGGATTTCCTCAGCAGAAAGGAAATTCTTCCGGGAGAATGGAAACTTCACCCGGCAGTCTTTGCATGGATTGGTGGGGCATGCCGTCAGTGGGGCATGCCCCGGATCGACCTGATGGCGTCCTCCCAGAATCATCAGGTGGAGAATTACTTCTCTCTCCACCCGGACAGTCAGGCAATGGGCCAGGATGCTCTCTCTCTTCCTTGGTCATTCGATCTGGGGTATGCGTTCCCTCCCCTACCCATGATACCCGGGTTCCTGCGGAAGGTTTGGTCAGAAGGAAAGAAGGTTATTGCCATAATTCCGATTTGGCCTCGGAGGCCATGGTTCCCCCTATTGTCTATGATGAGCCAGGAACAACCTTGGCCTCTTCCTGTTATGGAAGATCTGCTAACGCAGGGCCCAATATTCCATCCTCATCCGGAACGCCTCAAATTGAGGGTATGTGTCTTGAAAAAGAGAGACTTCAACGACTAGGTCTCTCAGAAGCAGTGGTCAATACCCTTTTGCAATCAAGGAAAGCTTCTACTTCCTCATGCTACCATAGGATCTGGGATGTGTTCCGAGAATGGGCTTCGGCCAAACACGTTTACTTCCTGTATCCTCGCAATACTGAAATCTTGGAGTTCCTGCAAGAGGGTCTGGAGAAGGGCCTTAGCCTCAGCACTCTTAGGGTTCAGTCTTCGGCTCTTTCAGCTTTATGCAACATCTCATGCACTTCAGATCCTTTGATCTCCAGGTTCTTCAAGGCAGCTTTCAGGTTGAGACCTCCTTCCAGATCTACTACCCCTCCTTGGGACCTTCCTCTGGTGCTCGATTACCTAACTGAGGATCTGTTCGTTCCTCTTGAGAGTTTAGATGCTACCCTCCTGACGTATAAAACTTTGTTCTTGGTGGCAATTACTTCTTCAAGAAGAATTTCGGAGATTAAAGCATTTTCTACCTTATCTTCTTGTCTACAATTCTATCATGATAGGGTGTGCCTGAAGCCAAAACCCGATGTTTCTTCCTAAAGTGGTCTCTCAGTTTCATCGCTCTCAAGAAGTGGTTCTTCCATCATTCTACCCCAATCCTTCTTCGCAAGAGGAGGTTAGGTGGCAACGTTTGGATGTCATGAACTGCCTGTCTATGTACCTTCAGCGTTCTGAGTCTTACAGAAAAACTGATCAACTCTTCATTTTACCTTCAGGAGCCAGGAGAGGTGAGGCGGCCTCGTTATTTACATTAAAACGTTGGATTGCACTAGTGATCAGGAAAGCATACATCACTAAAAATCGATCTCCTCCAATGAAGATAAGAACTCATTCTACCAGAGCATTGTCGACTTCATGGGCTAATTGGGCAAAGGTTCCATACGATGATATTTGTAGGGCAGCCACCTGGTCTTCCCCGATGACGTTCTTGAAACACTACAAGTTGGATGTGGATACTCCTTCCACTTCCTTTGGGAAGGGTGTCCTATCTACGGTTTCCTTATCCCGTTGTTATTACATTTCTTTGCGGCATTGAGACTGTTTAGTGTCTTTTCTCGAGTTTTATATTCCCACCCTATAATTAAGTGAGCTTGGGTATTACCCATAAGTGATGCTGCCATGATTAGCCAGGAATAGAGAAAATTTATAACAAACTTACCGTAATTTTCTTTTCCTGGCTATTTCTCATGGCAGCATCAGGGTTCCTGCCCATTTTCTTATTTTTTCAGCTTTATAATTGGACTGAGGTGTAAGGGGAGGAGGGACTCTTTATACCTATCAGTCTAATTAATTAACCTAATTAATTCCTGTCCTGCGACTGCTAAGGGAGGAGCTACCTATAAGTAATGCTGCCATGAGAAATAGCCAGGAAAAGAAAATTACGGTAAGTTTGTCATAAATTTTCTCTAATATTATTGGCTTAGAAGTGCACACAGAAGAGAGGTTATTTACTAAATAGTGACCTGAAACTTTAAGTCGAATACTAATTAGGTTGCAAATGAGTTTATACACACCTTCATGTCCTGGAAATCAATAACGCCCATCTGAGGAAGGCTGGAGCAGGTTACATGGATAAGCTTCCGGCCGTTGATGCAATTTTCTGTGAAGCAGGCCTGTAAAATAAACCAGATTTAGAGCAGATATATGATCGGTTACGGTCTGTATAAAACACGCCAGCATATAACAAACACATGGATTGTACCCAAAACCAAGATGTGCAGGCTTTGTGTTTAATTCTAAAAATTACACCTTTTAAAAAAACAAAAATAATATGGATTGTTATATAAATATACAAGGAAAACCACTTGGCAAAAGGCACATCCCCAGCATAATTATCAGCTTCAATGCAACATCTGTATCTCTGATACCAGAAGACAATTTTGACTAGGTTGAAAGGGTTGAGCCTTGAAGAGTTGACACATTATCTAACCAATGGGACTAAAGGTATCCATGGAAAGCTGTGATTTCCTTATTTTACAGTTAGTTTGAACCATATTAAACCCCCAGCGGCCAAAGTCATTTAGGTTCTTTTCTTCTCTGTCATCTTTGCATGGGGACATCGGCGCTGGCATATGGTAACTATATAAATGGGTTTTAAGCAGTGGAGAGGGTTGCCAGAGGGAGGTATAGTGCCAGGAATACAGCTTTATATTGAAGCCTTTAAATCCATCAATTCCAATGAAGCATTATTTGAATGCATACCTGAGTATTGTTTCTGATGAAGTCAATCCCTTTTTGGGCAGAATCTAAAAGGTAGATCCCCAGATGTTTTAAAACTACAGCTCCCATGATGCTTTGTCATTCTAATCTAAATGCATTCTAAAGGCATGCAAAGAATCATTGGAGTTGTAGTTCTACATCATCTGGGGCTCTACCTTTTGGGCACCCGCACCCCTGCTCTAATGGTAATTTACAGCAAGATAACAATCCATGTCACTGGATGATTTTTTTCCACATCTTTCTCTGAAAACTATGCATGTATATCAAAGCCCAAGATAGAAAACAATGAAAAATGCAACAACGTATTCCAACACCTGTCATCTTGTCTATCAATGCTTATAGTGCTTATAGTTATAATCAGGAAATTCTAACTGGCATGTTGCTTGAGGCAATTAACCTGAATCCAAATAAAATGAATTTTGGGGGCTTTCTGCTATTTCGGAGTAACATTTTAAATTATCTTTGCATTCTCCACAAGTTACACTTTAGTCCAGTGATAGGCATCCTTCGGCTCTCCAGATGTTTTGGACTACACCTCCCATGATGTTTTGCCAGCATTATGTGTGTAAGAGCATTATGGGGGATGTAGTCCACAACATCTGGAGAGCCGATGGTTGCCTATCCCTGCGTTTAGTCTATAACTCTTTATAAGATATACCAAGGACATACTTGAAAACGAGACAAATCTAAATATATCTTTCCTGGTAAAATATTTTATAAATAAATAATATATGCATCCAGAAAAACATGGCGGAGCTGGTAACCTTAACTACTGCCATAGTCATATAGTAATTCTCCCAACATTTTAGAGGGACGCTTCAATTTTAAGGATGTGATCTGGGGCGGGGTCTGTTTTGAGAAATTTTAAGTGACTTACTGATAATTTCTGAAACTAAAATGTAATTTAGAACCACAACAAAATATCTTTTTTACACAGACTGATTTCTAAACACATTTATTGTGGTTTAAAGACACATTACACTCAGACACATTACTGGGAGTATTATTACTGTGGAGTTCTGTTATACACTCAGACACATTACTGGGAGTATTATTGCTGTGGAGTTCTGTTATACACTCAGACACATTACTGGGAGTATTATTGCTGTGGAGCTCTGTTATACACTCAGACATTTTACTGGGAGCATTATTGCTGTGGAGCTCTGTTATACACTCAGACACATTACTGGGAGTATTATTGCTGTGGAGCTCTGTTATACAATCAGACACATTACTGGGAGTATTATTACTGTGGAGCTCTGTTATACATGCAGACACATTACTGGGAGTATTATTGCTGTGGAGCTCTGTTATACACTCAGACACATTACTGGGAGTATTATTGCTGTGGAGCTCTGTTATACACTCAGACACATTACTGGGAGTATTATTGCTGTGGAGCTCTGTTATACACTCAGACACATTACTGGGAGTATTATTGCTGTGGAGCTCTGTTATACACTCAGACACATTACTGGGAGTATTATTGCTGTGGAGCTCTGTTATACACTCGGACACATTACTGGGGGTATTATTGCTGTGGAGCTCTGTTATACACTCAGACACATTACTGGGAGTATTATTGCTGTGGAGCTCTGTTATACACTCAGACACATTACTGGGAGTATTATTGCTGTGGAGCTCTGTTATACACTCAGACACATTACTGGGAGTATTATTGCTGTGGAGCTCTGTTATACACTCAGACACATTACTGGGAGTATTATTGCTGTGGAGCTCTGTTATACACTCGGACACATTACTGGGGGTATTATTGCTGTGGAGCTCTGTTATACACTCAGACACATTACTGGGAGTATTATTGCTGTGGAGCTCTGTTATACACTCAGACACATTACTGGGAGTATTATTACTGTGGAGCTCTGTTATACACTCAGACACATTACTGGGAGTATTATTACTGTGGAGCTCTGTTATACACTCAGACACATTACTGGGAGTATTATTGCTGTGGAGCTCTGTTATACACTCAGACACATTACTGGGAGTATTATTGCTGTGGAGCTCTGTTATACACTCGGACACATTACTGGGGGTATTATTGCTGTGGAGCTCTGTTATACACTCAGACACATTACTGGGAGTATTATTGCTGTGGAGCTCTGTTATACACTCAGACACATTACTGGGAGTATTATTGCTGTGGAGCTCTGTAATACACTCAGACACATTACTGGGAGTATTATTGCTGTGGAGCTCTGTTATACACTCTGACACATTACTGGGAGTATTATTGCTGTGGAGCTCTGTTATACACTCAGACACATTACTGGGAGTATTATTGCTGTGGAGCTCTGTTATACACTCAGACACATTACTGGGAGTATTATTGCTGTGGAGCTCTGTTATACACTCTGACACATTACTGGGAGTATTATTGCTGTGGAGCTCTGTTATACACTCAGACCCATTACTGGGAGTATTATTGCTGTGGAGCTCTGTTATACACTCTGACACATTACTGGGAGTATTATTGCTGTGGAGCTCTGTTATACACTCAGACACATTACTGGGAGTATTATTACTGTGGAGCTCTGTTATACACTCAGACACATTACTGGGAGTATTATTGCTGTGGAGTTCTGTTATACACTCAGTCACATTACTGGGAGTATTATTGCTGTGGAGCTCTGTTATACACTCAGACACATTACTGTGAGTATTATTGCTGTGGAGCTCTGTTATACACAGACACATTACTGGGAGTATTATTGCTGTGAGGCTCTGTTATACACTCAGACACATTACTGGGAGTATTATTGCTGTGGGGCTCTGTTATACACTCAGACACATTACTGGGAGTATTATTGCTGTGGGGCTCTGTTATACACTCAGACACATTACTGGGAGTATTATTGCTGTGGAGCTCTGTTATACACTCACACATTACTGGGAGTATTATTGCTGTGGAGTTCTGTTATACACTCAGTCACATTACTGGGAGTATTATTGCTGTGGAGCTCTGTTATACACTCAGACACATTACTGGGAGTATTATTGCTGTGGAGCTCTGTTATACACAGACACATTACTGGGAGTATTATTGCTGTGAGGCTCTGTTATACACTCAGACACATTACTGGGAGTATTATTGCTGTGGGGCTCTGTTATACACTCAGACACATTACTGGGAGTATTATTGCTGTGGAGCTCTGTTATACACTCAGACACATTACTGGGAGTATTATTGGTGTGGAGCATCTAGAATAGAGAGTCAGAGTGATTTTGGTCCCATATAGGGACTGCCCCTCCTGAATCGGGTCGCTTGGTAGTTATGTGGTTTAATAAGGAACCCGCAGCCCCACGATGATCACCTCATACTGGGGGAAGCCTTTGAGCCGGATCCAGCCACCGACCTCCCGTACACTCCACCTCACACATTCCGGCTCCATCTCCACGCCACGCTTATCCATAGCAACCGACACTTCCGTCTCCTCTCCATAGCAACAGGAAGCAGTTCCGCCAGGCGTCCCGAGGAAACAGGAAGTTGTGCTATCGACCAATCAGAGGCTGACTCACCGGGGCCACGCCCACTCGCGCAATCCGGCTTCGTGAGTGGCCAACTGTCATTCCGCTGCCTGCGAAGCCACGCCCATCTCCGGAGTCTGCCGAGCAGCTCCGAGCTGTAGAAGTCGCTTCATGTCTGAGGTGGAGGAAGCAGCATCCCTGCCGGGGGACCCGAGCATTCCCGGGGGTCTGTCCGAGACTCCGTGTGCGCCTCCACAAGGTAGGGACCCCACAGCAGGCTCGGGGGGCTATACAGCATGAGGGCTGCTGGAATTGGTCCCCCAAATTACCCTGTGAGCCTAGAGCCCCCCATTACCAGACCAGAGCCCCCCATTACCTATACTAGACCAGATCCCCCCATTACTAGACCAGATCCCCCCATTATCTGTACCATACCATAACCTTGTGAGCCCAGAGCCCCCCATTACTAGACCAGAGCCCCCCATTACTAGACCAGAGCCCCCCATTACTAGACCAGAGCCCCCCATTACTAGACCAGAGCCCCCCATTACTAGACCAGAGCCCCCCATTACTAGACCAGAGCCCCCCATTACTAGACCAGAGCCCCCCATTACTAGACCAGAGCCCCCCATTACTAGACCAGAGCCCCGCCATTACTTGACCAGAGCCCCCCCATTACTTGACCAGAGCCCCCCCATTACTTGACCAGAGCCCCCCCATTACTTGACCAGAGCCCCCCCATTACTTGACCAGAGCCCCCCATTACTTGACCAGAGCCCCCCATTACTTGACCAGAGCCCCCCATTATTTGACCAGAGCCCCCCCATTACTAGACCAGAGCCCCCATTACCTTGTGAGCCTAGAGCCCCCCATTATCTGTACTATACCAGAGCCCCCCATTACCTATACTATACCAGAGCCCCCCATTACCTATACTATACCAGAGCCCCCATTACCTATACTATACCAGAGCCCCCCATTACCTGTACTACACCAGAGCCCCCCATTACCTGTACTACACCAGAGCCCCCCATTACCTGTACTACACCAGAGCCCCCCATTACCTGTACTACACCAGAGCCCCCCATTACCTGTACTACACCAGAGCCCCCCATTACCTGTACTACACCAGAGCCCCCCATTACCTGTACTACACCAGAGCCCCCCATTACCTATACTATACCAGAGCCCCCCATTACCTATACTATACCAGAGCCCCCCATTACCTATACTATACCAGAGCCCCCCCATTACCTGTACTATACCAGAGCCCCCCCTTTACCTATACTATACCAGAGCCCCCCCATTACCTATACTATACCAGAGCCTCCCCCATTACCTATACTATACCAGAGCCCCCCATTACCTATACTAAACCAGAGCCCCCCATTACCTATACTATACCAGAGCCCCCCATTACCTATACTATACCAGAGCCCCCCATTACCTATACTATACCAGAGCCCCCCATTACCTATACTATACCAGAGCCCCCCATTACCTATACTATACCAGAGCCCCCCATTACCTATACTATACCAGAGCCCCCCATTACCTATACTATACCAGAGCCCCCCATTACCTATACTATACCAGAGCCCCCCATTACCTATACTATACCAGAGCCCCCCATTACCTATACTATACCAGAGCCCCCATTACCTGTACTATAACAGAGCTCCCCCATTACCTATACTATACCAGAGCCCCCTATTACCTATACTATACCAGAGCTCCCCCCGTTACCTGTACCAGAGCTCCCTCATTACCTGTACCAGACCAGAGTTCCACCCATTACCCATGTTAGCCTACAGCCTCCCATTACCTGTGTGAGACTAGAGCTCCCCCTTCCCATTACCTGTGTGAGCCTAGAGCTGGGGTACTTGTGCCAGGCCAGATATCCTTACCCCCCCGGGTACCTGTGCCAGGCCAGATATCCTTACATCCCCCCCGGGTACCTGTGCCAGGCCAGATATCCTAACCCCAACCCATTCCCTATCCTTTGCCCACCCCCATTACCTGCTGTGCCAGGCCAGATATCCTTACCCCCCAGGGTACCTGTGCCGGATATCCTTACCCCCCAGGGTACCTGTGCCAGGCCAGATATCCTTACCCCCCAGGGTACCTGTGCCAGGCCAGATATCCTCTTTCCTCCCCCTCCCGCCCCCCCATTACCTGCTGTGTCATTCCAGATATCCTCCCTGCCAGTATCTGTGCCAGGCAAGACCTCCTCACCAGTACCTGTGTTAGACCTTTATCACCCCCATTACTTGTGTCATATCAGAAGAAGGTAGTGGGGGTATGCCGCTCCCACTACCTAGATCAGCGCAGAGCTCTCCCCCCCTTTCCCACTACCTATTTATACAGCTGTACCACACAGGAAGTACAGACTGTGTCATCAGACAGCTGTGTGGGTATAATATTTCTAACTAACAAATCTGTTATTCAAATATATTCAAAAACGGTGATCCTTTCACCAAGCCTTGTGTGGTGAGGGTCAGATTTTTGCCTTTAATGATACAATCTAGCACAGACTGTATACTGCCAGGGGACTGCATCTATAATGCAAAAAACTAAAGCAAATTAGGACTTCTCTATTGCCCACACAGCCGTGCAGGTCACACTGTCTTTTTGTCGTCCCAGTCATCACTTTTGGGTTCACATAGCTTGCCGAAGTGCTTTATAAGCAAAGTCTGTGTCCTCTTTTCAGTAGTATTTGGCACTTGTTTTTTATAAATTAACCTTGTTACACTCCCTGTCTGTCAATCAGACAACTGTTCCTTCCTGGTTTGATTAACTCAGTGGAGCTAAACTCAAAAGGCAGCAATTGCCCAGAGCACCTGCCTTGCAAAGACCTCTCATTGAGCTGCATTGGGAAGTCTGTGATTGGACTGCCATAGGCTCGCAAAGACTTCATACAAAATATATGCATCTTTTGCTAGCAGTTTTTAGATATGATCCCAAAGAAAATGCATAATTAAATGCATGCATGTTTTTATTGCCGGTACATCTCGGTATCATTTACACATTATTTTTTTTTTAACATTTGGGCAGTGGGGTGTCCCTTTAAGATCTAGCGCACGCCAATTGTCGTTTGCTTATTCGCTCTCACAGCCTGTTTCTATTCCTTCTCACACAGAAGTATTTCTTATTTTTACACATATAATTAGTTGAGTTACCTCCTCCCTTGTGGACCTCCTGAGAAAAGCTCACTTATTATATCCAGGTCCCGAGTGCCTCCTCTGCCTCCCTAGTGAGGACATGCCCTGACTACTGCGGGTTTATGCAATGCTTTCATCATGTGAAGCTCCTTACAAGGCCATTTTACACAAATCAATCTGTGAGCCAGGTGGGGATTGTTCACTAAACTGTGAAATGTACAGACATTGCAAGTTTTTACATTACATTATTTCTGTATAAACCAACAAGACTTTCTCTGGGCTATTCCTAACACATTTTTGTGGAATGTCGTATTTCACTCTTATCAGCCTTTCCCCATGTGTAATCTAAAAAAAGACACATACTTGCTGTTTACTTCCTTTTATTTATTTTTTTTTAGTAATATACCCCCTTCTCATATCTCACAGCCTATTCTCCCACGGTCGGCTTAATTAATCCCATTACATTGTCTTACTCTAAAGCTAGTGTGTTTGTCATAAAAAAACATAGAGGAAATGTATGTATTTTGGCATCTTTGAAACAAAATAAGAATTGGAAATTGACAGCAGAACATGTGTTCACAATTAAATGGCTTCCTCTTTTTTTTTGTAGAAAATGGGATTTCAGGCGATGAGTCGTCTTTGGCTGAGCACGCATTAAGAACACTTTCCTTGCAAGAAACCGAAAGGTATGTGTACAGATTGTCTCCCAGAGCACTGCATTTAAAGCCCGATTGCTCTGCTCTTAGGGCACTGCATTTAAAGCCCGATTGCTCTGCTCTTAGGGCACTGCATTTAAAGCCCGATTGCTCTGCTCTTAGGGCACTGCATTTAAAGCCCGATTGCTCTGCTCTTAGGGCACTGCATTTAAAGCCCGATTGCTCTGCTCTTAGGGCACTGCATTTGCATCCCAGGGGTTCTGCACTCAGTGCATTATATGTACATAAATGTATTTCTGTTCTGTAAAATACAAAATGTTATAATAAAGATTGTCAATAAATAAACCATTTACATTATATAAACTGTAATGTAACATTCTGCTTCCTGTTCTGTACATGATGCAGAATAAATACATTTTATATACAATCTTCATTATATAGCGAACGGTATTTACATTTAGAATATATTATATACCAGATTGCAACTTTTAAGTATAACACCTTATTTATCTGTCTGTATTCTTTGAAAAACATTGAATTGTATTATCTTGTGCATAATAAATAGTTATTAATTACGAAAGAAAAAGATTTGAAAGCAGAATATTTGTGAACCATGCACACAATAGTATAATGTTTAAAGGGAAACTGTAGTGCCCCACTTACCTTATTCCAGCACCAATGTCCCTCGGCGCTGGTTCAAGCTCCGTCGACATCAGCCGCCAAGAGGGTCCTAATGTGCATGTGCAGCAATCGCAGCTCTCCCATTAGGACTTTCTCCATAGAAGAGCGTTGTATAATGCTTTCCTAATGGGTTTTGTGTAACGCTGGATGTCCTCATGCATAGTGTGAGAACATCCAGTGTCAGGCCACCAAAAGCCACTAGGTGGAGTTAATACCGCAAGGTAAAGGTTAAGGGGCCTGGAACACTGCACCCAGACCACTTCAATGCGCTTAAGAGGTCTGGGTGACTATAGTGTCCCTTTAAAAAAGAAAATAGGTTTCATAAGTTGAATTTTACATTTAAAAGTTTAACTTTAGTGTGTGTATAATTATTATTTTTAATAAAATTTAGTCATCGTATATTTTGCCTTTTCAACATGTTCCAAACGTACTGTGTATATATACAACTTGAGTGCCTCACAATAATACTCTGCTTGTATAATCTCAGGGCTCTGGAACAGTGCTTTATACATTCATATCTACTGTCCAAACCTTCATACTGATCTGCATGTTATCCAGTGCCATGCATGAAGTTGTTACGTTGTAATGATGGAGTTTATAACTGTTTCTTCAAGGTCACCATCAAGTTCTGAAGAAGCTGCTTCTGAAGACCGTTCTTCACAATGCTCCAGTGTGGGGAAAACAGAAGACCTGAAAGAGTCCACCCTGGAAAAGGTGACCGCTATATGTTTATTGGCTCTGACTACTCTCTGTACACTACTGCATACGGAGTCTGCAAAGTGGCACAGATACAAATGAATTATGGGACACAGTATGTCCGCTCTACTTCTGAGTTACACAGATAGAAAGGGAGCTATGGGACACGGTCTGTCTACCCCACTGCAGAGTTACACAGATAGAAAGGAGCTATGGGACACGGTCTGTCTACCCCACTGCAGAGTTACACAGATAGACTGGAGCTATGGGAAACCATCTGTCTACCCCACTGCAGAGTTACACAGATAGAAAGGAGCTATGGGACACGGTCTGTCTACCCCACTGCAGAGTTACACAGATAGAAAGGAGCTATGGGACACGGTCTGTCTACCCCACTGCAGAGTTACACAGATAGAAAGGAGCTATGGGACACGGTCTGTCTACCCCACTGCAGAGTTACACAGATAGACTGGAGCTATGGGACACGGTCTGTCTACCCCACTGCAGAGTTACACAGATAGAAAGGAGCTATGGGACACGGTCTGTCTACCCCACTGCAGAGTTACACAGATAGAAAGGAGCTATGGGACACGGTCTGTCTACCCCACTGCAGAGTTACACAGATAGAAAGGAGCTATGGGACACGGTCTGTCTACCCCACTGCAGAGTTACACAGATAGAAAGGAGCTATGGGACACGGTCTGTCTACCCCACTGCAGAGTTACACAGATAGAAAGGAGCTATGGGACACGGTCTGTCTACCCCACTGCAGAGTTACACAGATAGAAAGGAGCTATGGGACACGGTCTGTCTACCCCACTGCAGAGTTACACAGATAGAAAGGAGCTATGGGACACGGTCTGTCTACCCCACTGCAGAGTTTCCCAGACAGAAGCAACCTATAGGACATATTGTCTGGCCATTCTACTGCAGGACAGTTCAAATATAAGAGAATCACCAAGTCAGTCTCTCCATCTGCAGGGTCACACCGATAGAAGGGAGTTATAGGTCATGGAATCAGTTCCTGCTTTTGGTTTATTAATCCTGAATCAATGGTACCTCTTGCTGCAGAGTGCTGCCTGATTACATGGTTTGTTCCACAACTGAAAGGTGATTCATCAAAATTCTAAATATTCTCAATATAAAAATGTGACTGTGTTGAAGCCATGCTTTGTGAGTGTGTCCCGCATGTAGCATAACTATAAATTACCGAGTACTCGTAGAGCACAAAATGATGGAAAACTCTCTTCCTTACAGATTTTGGACACTCTCCAGTCTTTGGAAGACTCCGAGGCCCATGATGTACTTATGATCCAGTCAGAACATTCGGGTGTTGTGGATGTTGTCAAAGTGGAAAAGAATGAGAATCATCACGATGATGGACGAGGTGATGTAAACAATGATGGGCACAGGTTGTAGAGCATGGGATGAGATGGCAGAAATACAATTGCTGTTACTTGTAATGTTTTGATTTTTGTTTTGTTTGTTCCCCCTCTAGCTCCCCCAATACCATTAGCACCAGCAACCACTTGGACTAGTGCCAATCTCCGAGAGTTTAAGAATCGCATGGCAAGTGAAAAACAAGGTCAGCTGACCATTCGGCGGGGGGAGGTGGTGACTGTGCGTGTGCCAACACACCCTGATGGGAAGCGACTCTGCTGGGAATTTGCCACAGACGATTATGACATTGGATTTGGGATTTACTTTGACTGGACCACTGTCACAAGCACAGCCGTGACCCTCCAGGTCAGCGAATCCAGTGATGAAGAGGATGAGGAGGAGACAGAGAGCCCATGTGAGTAACCTGTCTATTTTTAAGTTTCTTTCAGCTCCTCTACCCATTTACTAGCATGTAACCAGCTGTTTCCTTTTAGTTTGTACTCTTCACTGTGTATAATGTTGTCCTAGTCAATCAGTTACCTTGCAGACTATATATGATTCAATAGAGCATATGTTTTTAAAACTGCAATAATTAACATTGCAGGGTTAGGGGACAGGGGCATTGCAGTCAATAAGCTGAAGGGATCTGGGTGCCTATAGTGTTCCTTTAAATGTGATATTCACTTTGAATTCCTGGATGTTCTCATTTAAGTGAATAACCCTGTAGCATCAGGAAGATCAGGCCTGATACATGCTAAGAAATAGTATATTTACAGTCCTGGATAAGTGTGGAAGTGTTCTGTAAAAAGAGCAAACTCTTATCAGTGTATTCATTAAAGGTGGTGTTGTGAAGAGACCATCTATTTTGAAAAACATTTAAAACCAAAATTGTCAAGTTGGCAAATCAGACCCTCTATAAGGATTATACTTTTTGTTTATAGTTTAGAATAAATCTGTGTGCAAGGCCTGACCTCCACGAGGCAACACCCTAAAAAAAATGTACACTACTCACTCACTGGTTTGTAACCATCAGTTAAACTGCTGTTTGCTTGATATATTGTAACGGTGCCGTACTTTACCCATTCTATTTTGTATCCTATCTTCTTTGAAAAAACCTTAATAAAAACAGAATGTATAAAAATTATTATTTTTTTTTTTTTTAATACATGTTGTGTATGCTGTAATTTCTTCACTTTTCTCTCTCTCTCTCTCCCCCCCTTTCTGTTTTAGGGCATAACCGTGAAGGTGATGTGGAGCGTGGCTCTGTGTACCGGCTACGCAGTCGGTATGGTGAAATAATGCAGGTGTATCGCAGAGACAGTCATCGGGAAGTGCAGGCGGGAAGCC
This sequence comes from Pelobates fuscus, assembly GCF_036172605.1. Classification (NCBI taxonomy): domain Eukaryota; kingdom Metazoa; phylum Chordata; class Amphibia; order Anura; family Pelobatidae; genus Pelobates; species Pelobates fuscus. Next base: position 21,127,432 of record NC_086329.1, on the reverse strand, counting down.
ACGAGTACCCCGGGGAAGGGATTTATTTGCTTAAATTGGACAACTCCTATTCACTTCTGCGAAACAAAACGCTTTACTTACACGTCTACTACAGCAGCTGAGAGCTTTTATTTTTATTTTATTTTTATAATTATATTATTGATTTTGACCACTGAACTCTATAGAGCTGTGTATTTGTCTATGCTACTGTTATTGTGTGCATGTACACACTGCCTTTCTCTGTCATCTGGTAATCCATTTTTTTTTATTTTTTTTTCAACTCAAACCAGTGGGCAGGTTATCAAGATGGCCCACCTTACATAATTTTAATTGGGTGACAGAGAATTTAATGCACACATAGCTTGTGTGCTCTGCTATCATGAAATCATTGTATCCATAATTGGTAAACTTGTCACGGTACAAACATTGCTTGTTTTATGCCAGTATGTTGTTACTGGTTAGAAGGGCCATTGGTTGCTCTAGCACACAAGCGATTAAATCTGCTGTGGCAGCGGGTCACTAAAAGCGATTCTGGTTTATTTAGTGCTATGCCACTGTGCCCGCTGCATTTTTCACCATATGTTTACTGCAGTAAACACTATACATTGGTAGGCAACCTTTGCACTCCAGATGTTGTAGACTACATCCCCTTGGATGCTTTACCAGCGTTATGTATGCAAAAGCATTATGGGAGATGTAGTCCACAACATCTGGAGTGCCAAATGTTGCCCACCCCTGCACTATAAAGTGGCAATGTAAATCTACAATCCATAAATCCACTTGGAAAAATAGATTATTGCAATTGGATTCTTTTCATCTATATAATCTATAGTAGATTTCATTGGAATTTTCACTGGAAGAGCTGTCAATATTTCAGTGGGTAGGTGGCCATTTTGGAACACTTTTCAAACCTTCATTGCCAGTTAACTGATTAAAAAATGTCTCAGAGATCATGTGACATCCTCCGCCAAATGGTCATCTGACGCTTGCTCAGATTCTGTGATTTTTCAAACTAGCTTCCAGGCTTCCACTGTGGGAAACACTGAACGTCAATCTATCCCATTGTGTCACATGATTAGAGGGTAAAATGAATCTGTAGGTCTGACTGAGACAAATTAAAGAAGTGTTTGTCCTAGGGATTTGCTTTATTCAAGCAAAGAATGCAGTACCTAGTCCTGTAATTAGGCGTGCGTGAAAATTGTCAGAATTACACTTTAAATAGCCAAAGTATGTGTGTGTGTAAAAAAAACCTCACTCTCACTCTCTCTCTCTCTCTCTCTCTCTCTCTCTCTCTCTCTCTCTCTCTCTCTCTCTCTCTCTCTCTCTCTCAATAACGTATATCTTTTCAAGCATTGAGGATGTGTCATTCCCTGAAGAATATATCCTATTTAATGAATAACGTAGATCTGTAGTTACGTAAAAAGCTGTGAAATTGCGTGAAAAGACCCTGGTTTAATTTTAGATTTGCAGTGGCATTAAAATACTGTGAGGGTTGACTTGCTCACAGCTCTGGCAGCTGCGGGCTTATTAATTTGCTGCTTACGTCATGTTCTGCATATGAGATGTGTGGGGGTACACAGCACGGCAGGTGAGTGTCTACCTGAACTATCAGCTTGATTAACCTAGACACCGTGATGTGCGCGAACAATGATGGGGTGGGTGTGACATTTTGATTCTATTTAAACTCACACCATCTAATAGTTTTAATTAGGTACAGTGCCATTTGCCCTGGAGCTGAAGACCCGCAGGCTGCTCTAAGAAGGATTTTATGATAAATCAGTTTTAAGTATGCACCAATTTTGTTGACTTTTTTTAGAATGTAAATATTCATGAATATAGCTTTATAAAGATCTATTTATTACGATGCAATATATATATACCTGGGTGAAAGCCATGCTATTTGGGAGGTAAGGATCACTTTTAATCCTGGTACTATAGAATGGACGGTGCTGTATGGCAAAGATGGCGCCACCTGTTTGGCAGATATTCTCAGGGCATTATGGGCGGTATCACTTTATGTAGCCAGTTACACCCTCGTGTGGATGGAAGTGCCTGGCTTATCTTTCTGTTACATTATTTGTTATTTGTGTCTCATGCTTCTAGTTCTTGATCTTAATAAATACATTTTATTACTGATATTGTCTTTATTGTGGATCTGTAATGTTTTGGGTTGATAGTCTCGACTAGCAAGAAAAATACTGCGTTTGAGCTGACCGCAAGGTGCTCGCCCAAACGTATGCCACAAGCGTTTACAATAAAGAACCGCGCAGATGTACAGTACACAAAAAAGGTGTTTTGTGGCCATGGGAAATGGTGTAGCTTATTCAGGTACAATGTTTTAGGTCTTGTTTATGCAGAATTATTATAGTGTTGCCCCGTTTAATGTTGACATTTTTAACAAAGCTTTTTACAGAATTGCATTCAACATATTTACACATAATTGAAGACACAGAACAGTATTAATAAAACACCCCAGACTGGGGTGGCACATTCCTTAGAATGCATAATATAGAAAGTGCATTAAGGGAGGGGGGAAAATGTGCAAAAATTACTGTAATTAAAAATTGGCAGATGATGCTTTTGAAGCTATGTAATGTCTGAACTGAGTTCTCACCTAGCCACAATGTGAATGGTGCTTATTTAAAGGGACACTGTAAGCAACATATTTGCTATAACTCATTGTTACTTACCTAGCATTTTGCCCAGAACAGCAATTTTCATCCATAAAGCATTTTGAAGTGAGCAAGACTAGGTGTAACTATGGGCCAGTTTGGTAGATAATGCTATCTCTCTTGACATGCCACCATTTGTAACAGACCGCTTTAGATTTTCCTTGCAAAATGACCAACCATGAGGTGGTTAAAGGGATACTCCACTGCCCAAATACAAACCACTACTTAGCAGATACACCCTCAATGAGAAGATGCATGTATTTAATTATACTTTTTTTTTTCGGGGGGGGGGGGGGGGGGGCACATCTAAAACCGCACAAGCTAACAATATTTTGCCTAAAATACTTTGCAAGCGCCCCCCTTCTAACCCTGACAACACTTTCTGTGGCTGTTCAATAACAGACTTCCCAATGCAGCTCAATGAGAAGTCTTTGCAAGGTAGGAGCTCTGAACAATTGCTGCCTCTTGGGTTTAGCTCCACTGAGTTAATTAAGCAAACCAGGAAGTAACCAGACATCGTGTGCTTGAAAGCCAGGGGGATGTAACAAGGTTGTTTTGGGGAATGGGGGAAAAAAGAGTACACATTCTTCACACATACAGTAATTCAAGGATCTGGAGTGTCCCTTTAAGTCCTCCCAGTAGTATGCTGGTTTGCAGTGCTGTCTGCCTTATCCTGGCAGGGAGAAGTGAGATGAGAACAGTTTCATTGTGCAGGGTAGGCCGCCAAAGCAGCATAACATTGCAGTTCAGTGGACTCGGATTTCTGTTCAGCGTGCTCTTTCTACTTACAGGGAAGCATGTGATTGTTCCTGCACAGATGATGAATGTCAGTTTTGTTTGTGTGCCCTAGTTTGGCATCTGAATGACATTCTCAATCTCTTCCAACCAGCTCTCCTGTGTATGCCACCGCCATAGCTGTAAATACTATAAAATGATGGAATGTGTGCATATATTGTTTGTACTTTGTTGCCATCAGAGTTATTCACTGAATTCTAGCAATTTAAGGACTTGATTTCATATTTTTAAATAAGCGTTTGAAATGATTTAATAATTTTGGTTAATCCTTTAAAAATATTAAATATTAAAAAATATATAATATAATGTTATAATATTTTCATATTTTTTCATAATTTTAAAGGTTTAACCAAAATTATTAAATCATTTCAAAAGCTTATCCGAAACTTATAAAATTTAATTCTATGTATTATATATAAATGTAAAAATAAAATAAGTGTGTGTGTGTAAAATATTTAAAAAATATATGAAATCATTAGAAAAACCTAGGCTAAGCCAGCTGTGGCTATATTTGAGTTGGATAAATTTTACAAATGAGCTATTTAAGTCTCACTTTTACAATTCAGATTTAACTTGATAAAATCTGAAGTTTTAGTGAATAACTCTGTGTATGGGTGTGTGTGACAATGCGAGCAGTTGTAAAGCCGTGCTCTAAGCAGCATAAGAGAACACTCCAAGCACCATAGTTACAAGAGCGTGCTGTAGTGGTTATGGTGCCAGGAGTGCCTTGAGCGGAGTCTGGCGGTGATCAGCTGAGGCTCTCTGCCTATGAGCCTGCTCCGTACTCCACGGCTTAGCTGAGGAGAGCTAACACGCTTCTAGAAGACACTTGTGGCTCCCCAAACAGGAAAAAAAGAGATGACTGGGACCTTATTCTTCCAATTTGTGTACTGACTTGGAATTATCCCATCAGTATAATTAGGTCAAAAGTCACTAACCTAAACTGCGTGCTTTGATGTAGTGGTTGGCTTGGAATTATATGTCCGCATGGTGTTACCATCTCCACCATAATAACTACAGTAATTCCACCATTTAATAAAACATTGAAACTCACATATAACTTGTTTTAACCTCTTTTTAGGTATTACCTCATTTTATTTTAAATGTATATTAAAGATTTAGCAATTGACATAACAGTCCACTTCAGTCCTGGCACAGCCAGGGCACAAGTTGCATTATAGGACAAAAAGAAACAATGTTTCTGCTACTCTGCCTCAACATACTATGTTCAATCACAGAATTGGGCAAAGCTTATAGCAGTGACACAAAGCCAAGCTGAGGGCACTGAGTTCTAGGATAGAGCAGTGTTGATCAGTGATCACTACATTTCATTTTATTTAAAAAGTAAACATAGCATTACAAATACAGGAAACCAACAGTACCAGGTTAATCAGCCTTAAAAACTAATATATATATATATATATATATATGAAACAAAATGGTTTCCTTTTCAATTAGATGTAGCGTACATAAAAAAAAAAAATGTAACTTTAATTATATACAGTTGACTCCTGCGGGTTTAGCAAGCTATTAACAAAGCAGGAGATAAGAAATTCTAAATTAAAGGGCCACTATAGGCAGGGGCCTACATAGAGCATTTTTTCCGAAACTAAGGGGGGCACTAAAACTTTTCACATGGGGATAGGGTAATATGCTGCCATTGGCTGTCTGATGCCTGCATGCTGGTATGCGGCAACAAATTTACATAGAATTCACATTAGCCACCCAGATTTCTTGTTGTGGGCTGACACCTCTTAACTTCAGTCTTTGTTTATTAGGTAACTCCCCTATTTGCTATCCTTATGTGGGATTTCCATATTTAACCCCTTAGTGACTGCGGATGTACAGGGTACGTCACCCAAAAAAAATGTCAAAGTGGTCTGGTCACTAAGGGTTTAAGGACACCAAATAAGGGAGCTATCTGCTAAACAGCACCCTAATTTAGTATCTTTAAATATGGAAATCTCACATAAGGGCACCAATTTAGGGAGTTATCTACTAAACAGCTAAAAGATCAAAATTAAGGGCGCTCTCTACTAAACACATACACCTTTATATAGACACACAATAACACAATAGATGTATGTCTGTGAGTGTGTACATCTGTGTGTGTGTGTGTGTATATATATATATATATACACACATATACACACACAATCAGAGACATACACACACAATCCATACATAAACACACATAATCAGAACACACACTTAACCACATAGATGCACACACAATCACACACATAATAACAGACATACACAAACACAATCACAGACCCACACACATACAATCAGAGACACACAATCACATACACATATAATTAGATGTATACACACAATCATCAGATACACACACACACATTTAATAAGAGGTCCACCCAACCTTCCTACCTTGCTCTGGGAAGGCTGGGATCTCTGTGCTTTTACTGCACAGGTCCCTCGCGTGCACTGTAATGACGCCGATGCCGAGATGACTTCATATCCCAGGCGCCGGCTCACTGCCGGGCGAAGACAGTCAGACACAGTTATATACATATACTATCAAATATAGCCACATGCACACAGTCCCAGGTACATAGTCAGTCGCACACACAGTTACAGGCAGTAGCAAGGACAATTACAGGCTGACTGTAACACAGTTACAGGCAGCACCACACAGTCACAGACAGACAGCCGCACATACTCAGTGGTATGCAGACAGTCACACACACTGTCACAGCCAGACATTCACACACACATTTACAGGCAGACAGTCAAACACACAGTCACAGGTAGACAGTTACACAGACACAGTCAAAGGCAGACAGTTGTACATGCAGTCACAGGCAGACAGTCACACACACACTCAGTCACAGGCAGACAGTAACACACAAACACACACACAATCACAGGCAGACACAATCGCAGTTACACACACACATACAGTCACAGCCGGTCACACACACACACAATCACAGTTACATACATCACACATACAGTCAGGCAGTCACACATAGTCACAGGCAGATACAATCACAGTTACACACAGCACACATACAGTCACAGCCAGTCACACACACACACAATCACAGTTACACACATCACACATACAGTCAGGCAGTCACACATAGTCACAGGCAGACACAATCACAGTTACACACAGTACACATACAGTCACAACACACACACACACAGTCACAGACAGGCACAATCACAGTTACACACAATGCACACATACAGTCACACACACAGACAGACACAATCACAGTTACACACACACACACACACAACACACACTCTCTGTCACTTACTGGATAAGGAGTGGAGTTATTAAAGTCCCTGGTGTGTAGTTGTTGGGGAGTGTGCAGCAGTAGCAGCAGCGGATGGAGGCTGTCTTTAGCCCAGCCCCCACTGCTGATTTGGCTCCGCCCCAAGCTCTCCGGGAAGTTCTCCTGCTCCTGCTCCTGGCCCATGCGTGTGAGCAGTGTCGGCTGCCCAGCACCCTACTACCATGGTGCCCTGTGCAGCCACACAGAGCACAACTTCCCAAGGCCAACTCTGGTGGCACCCCCCTACCTTGTAGCATACGGGGCAGACCGCTCCCCCTTTAGTACGCCACTGACTATAGGCACCCAGACCATTTCAGCTCATTAAAGTGGTCTAGGTGCAGTGTCCCAGGTCACTTAACCCTGCAAAGGCTAATTATTGCAGTTTCTTTATAAACTGAAATAATTTGTTTTGTGGGGTAACTACACCTCCAGACAGCCACTAGAGGGACTTCTGGGCTGTTAGGCGACTTTTGGTTGTCTAACTGATGCTGGACGTCTACCCGCTATGCATGAGGACATCCAGCGTCACCGGAATCCCCATAGGAAAACATTTCCTTTGGGGAAATCCTAATGTGAGCGTGGCCACTACCGTGCATGCACATTAGGTCTCCTCAGTCAGCAGGGGATGAGCGGAGGCGGACCTGAGCCAGCATCGAGGGTCCGCATTTTTAACCCCCTTATAAAGAAAGTGTAGACATTTGATGACTATTTACAAGAAGTGTTTATGAAGGCTGTGTTAATCACATGCCCAGAGATGTTAGATGTAAAAACAATGTGATTTAACTCCTAAATGGCAGAGATTTCAGCAGTGGGACTGCAGGGGCATGATCTATACACCAAAACTACGTTATTAACCTAAAGTTGTTTTGGTCACTCTAGTATCCCTTTAAGTGTTCTGCATACGGACATTTGGGCCAGTCAGTTTGGTTTGCCAGGCTATCACACCCGCTTATGGGGTGTACATGACATTAACAGAGTTTGCTCTACACACCAATGATTGGAGAAATTATTATATTTGCATTCTGTTTCATAGGAGTTCATTTTAGAAGAACCATTAAAGAAGGCATGTTCTAAGGTTCCCAAATTCTGATTTTCGATGTACATTATGATTCTGTGGGTTGATCACTCACAGATACCCGAAAACCAGTGTCCTGATAAATTTATAGATTGTAAAATACTTCCTTGGTGGAACAGACTGAGAATTAATCTGGGAATTAAACAGAGACAGCAGTAGAGAGTCTAACACAATTATCACAGTCTAATCTAGATTTAATTAAAAACTGCAGAAAAGAGTCCAATTGCAGGACCTGGATCTAGAGAGAGTTTAATAGGTGGATCATGATCTAAAATGAAACCTGAATAAAAAGCAGAGTTTAAGAAACACTGCGCATGACATGCATTTTTTTTTATAGTGGCACAAGTCGTTCTGGTGCAGTGACCTGATTTCACGAAAAGTACATAAAATGTGCATCTGCGTACACAGAAAATATATAGTTACATATGTAAACATACAGTATATATACATGCATTTCATACGTAGTCACGTTGTATAACCATACTGTGTTAGATCCACCACTTCATCAATGTCCTCCAATATTGGCTGGTCCTAACCTGATTATAACATGGGAGACAAGTGTGCCACTGGCGTCATTGCACAGGTCTTGCATTACATTCTATTATCAGACGGAGTTTCATAAATTCTATATAAATCCACGTTAGATTCTCATCATCTTATTAAACGTACTTCTCCAGTTTTTAGTGACATCCTCTTCATGTCAAATTCTCTTCTCCACTTTTTATTAAGATCCGGATTAAATCCTGATCCTGTTAGTAAACTCACGTCTCCAGTTCTTATCCAGGTCCCAATTAAGTCTATAATCTCCCATCAGGTTTCCTTTTACCCAATTTCACTGTGACTCAGAGACAGACCATCACTCTCCTGGCTGCTACCATGGGGCGGGTGGATTTCTATGCTCTGTGGTCTGTTCTGGACACACCTCGACAAATGATTAGGTAATGGAAAGTGGACCCTGAATTATTAGTTATCCCTTTTAGCAGACAATCAGGATTATCATTTCCACAAAGTCTGTCTCAATTTATGTATTTTATTCAAGTTGATGGACAGTACATGAAAAGTGTTGCCCTGCAGTGTATAAAATGTATCTATTGCATGATTCCTGATTGAATAATCGCTTGATTTCCTTACCTGAAGCATATGAATGCTGCATACAACATAGCCGCTCTTTTTAGCTGCTGCCCATCAGTATGTTGACCCTAACCCACCATGGTTTTCCTAGACACATATAAATTCTACACCTTGAGGGGCAGCAGTTGAAAGTTCTGCATTGCAATGTGTAGAATTTAAATGATGCAGGTAGTAAGTCTATTCGTTAAGCATAGCGGAATCCTATGAATGCTACATACTACGTGGCAGCACTTTTTATGTCCTGTGCATCGGTGGTGCACACAAAACCTTAATACAAATAAACGAAACACAAAACTCCTGTTTTGTTTCTCTGGTGACAAGCTGGTATATACTTATGCGTTCAATTGCCAAGATTTGTGTTTAACCAGGTAACGAGCTAACCCAAACTGAGACACAATGTGCATTAAGGATCTTTTGTGAGTTAAAGAGCAGGTTGCTTGATCAGGTATTCAGCTTTTTGAGCATACCTTTGGTGCAGCCCATAACTATTAAGACCGATATAGATAAATAGTGGAAGTGCACTCAACCCTTCGTCAAGGAATCCAGGGTGCTCCAATGGACAAGTCCCAGTACCAAAATGGACCAAATGTAAAATTATTAAATGTAGAAAATAATCCAAGCACTCCAACAAATTCCAAAATGTAGCTAGGCAATTTTATTTAGAACAGTGTAGCTCATGGATTATTTTCTACATTTCATAAAGATTAAGACGTGATAATGCCCAGGAAAGCATGGTGGGTTTGGCAATACTAGTTGCAGGGCTCAAAACAGTCTACTTGCCCGCTAGCTGTGTTGGTGTGTGTAAATTAAGCCTGGCAGGTGGGCCATGAACCCCAATTGCAGGTGAACATCTGCAGTGTTTAGAAGCAGCCATTTTATTAGCAGTGGCTACAAGGCTGATGCTTGTGGCCATCAACATGGCAGTAAACAATAGAATGGGTCACTAGTAGTTTAAAGTGACACTATAGGCACCCAGACCACTTCAGCTCAGACTGCCCCTGTCTGTTTGACCCTGCAATGGTCATTTTTGCAGTTATTGATACACTGCAATACTTGCCTTGCAGGGTTAACTCCAACTCTAGTGGCTGTCTACAGCCACTAGGGGGACTTCCAAGGCATTGTGTTTTTTGGTCACCTGATGCTAGACATCCTCACACTATGGACGAAGGCATGAAAACATCCGCTAAAACCCCACAGGAATCATTGAGGGAGAAGGGGGCACTACAGGGTACGATAGTGCTCGGAATACAATTTTGTATTCCTAGCCAATCGTTTCCCTTTAAAGTTCTGTCAGCTACTAGCCCCAATCTAACACAGGCTCTGGGCATGAAATAAATTGAATGCTGCAACATTATGTATTCTCTATTTCCCTATTTTTTTAATTTTATTTTTATTCCAATGTAGATACTGACAAAACCTGGACTGTTGGTTGATCATGAGGACTGGCTTGGGAACCACTGGTCTTGATAACTTAATTCATTGCACTAACAAAGTGTCTCTCTTCTTCCGTTTTTTTTTATTTTTCTCCACGTGCTTTCTCTTTGCAGTAAGAGAGGGCAGATGAGCTACCAGTTGCCTATCCCTCTGCCCCTTCCCAAACAGCTGGTCCTTTTCAGCCTTGGTGACTGGAGCTCCTACACCATTGACACCAGAATCTCTGCCCAGCTCGTTACAGGAGGAATTCAACCCCAGTATCTAGGGAACCTTTCATCTGACTGCAGGTGAATTGAATCACCCAAAGGAATGCCCATTTTAAATTCTTTAACGAGCCTTCTGCACACTGTGGAGGTCGTTCTGTGCCATGTCAGTGGGTAAAGTGGCTTTTCATTGTAGGTGTCTCGTGTGGGAAGGTGAGTGGAGCGTGGACATCACAGAGGAATGCGTCAAGATGGCAACACAAGGAATTCCAGCAAAATTACTCCTCACGGTAACGGGGCAGGTTGTATTCATGCTTTCTCCACGTTGCAGGTAGCACTCTACTGGTCACACATTTTAGAATCCCTTATTGAACTATAACCACTTTAATTTTATATGTCCCTCCAAAATCTGATAAATATGTTGGCTGTGTCCACACCACATACAGCTTTTGCTATATTTTAAAAAAAAAAAATATATATATATATATGTATCATTTCTTTTTTTTTTTAATTTTTTTTTTTTTGGGGTGTTGGTGGGTCTCATTCCAGGTGCTGAAAAGTTCAGGCTTCAGTAGCAGCACTCCAGCTAAAAGACAACTCCGTGTGGGTCTCCCAAGTTCACCTTTGCTGTCGGAAAGTACTATTGTACCCGTGAGACTCTTGGACATGGCTCTGGAGGTTGGTCTTCTTTTTAATGCTAGTGTAGAACTTAATTTATCTAATGAAGTCACACGTCCATGTTTCTTATGAACAGGACAAGGTTCAGTGTTCGGAGGTTGCTCAACAGGCAACTGAGGAAATACTGAAAGATTCTCCACCTCTGAAGAAGGCACAATCTGTTCTTCCACCCCATACTAAAGAGGATGAAGCTGGGGGCCTCGAAACCCTCAGAAAGATGAGTTGCAAGCAAAGAAACCCCCGTAGACTTCGTTTTGGTATGAAGGGGTCCCAGGGAGGATCTCCAGGTAACGAATAATGGAGGCTCTGCATTCTTTGGCACATGCAAAGGAAGGGTGCTAGTTGGGAAATATTTCCTAAAAGTGTGTTACAGTAATTGCACTGAACAGACCAAACCCCATTGTGGTGAACTATTGATACCCTGCCCTCTTATTACCACTCCAAAAATTCACACCTGCCTCCACTCAAACAAGCTTCCATTTTTTATCTCTACTCCCCACCGTCTAGAGCTTCTATTACTGTCCGTTACCTTGCCCATACCTCTCAACATTTGAAATGGACAAAGAGCGACACTTCAAATTTAGGGGAGTGACCAGTTGGCGGGGCTATTGGGAGAATTTAGAAAAAAAAATGTTTAGTCAACTATAATGTAATTTAGAACAAGAACAATGTATCTTATTTACACAGACTGATTTCTAAAAACATTTATTCTAGTTTAAAGACACATTAGTGTGAAGCTCTCTTATAATATACACAAAGACACACCAGCAATATGGAGCTCCTAGTAAAGGGGAATAGGGGATAGATGGATTTGGGCTCAAAATAGGGACTGCCCCTCCTAAGTAGTGACACTAGTGAGCTTTGCATGCCTCTAAGCCTCGTGCTCATTTTGTGTTGTAATTTTTATTGTCCCTAGTGTGCCCATCTGTACGTACAGGTCACAGTGTGTGCTTGTGTGACCCAGAGACTGCAATCCTAATTGGTGGAGAGGGGACCAATGAGCAGCCGTGTGAAGACTCTCTTTGGAAAATGGAGTTGGGTAAGTATGTATTCTCTATACATTTTACACTAGCATCCCTTTTACTTTGCTTTGATACCGAAAACGTTCTAATTAATTACTAATCATTCATGAACTTTTTATGACTATAATTTACGTATAAGATGCTTCCAACCTGTAGCTATTCTTTCCTTTGAAGTAATGTACTCTTTAAAGTATTCTTCTTCTAGAATTCCTTCCCATTGTTTTCATTTTTTTTTTTTAATGAAATTAAAGGGACACTATAGTCACCCAGACCACTTCAGCTCAATGAAGTGGTCTGGGTGCCAGGTCCCTCTAGGGTTAACCCTGCCTGCTGTAAACATAGCAGTTTCAGAGAAACTGCTATGTTTACATTTGGGGTTAATCCAGCCTCTAGTGTCTTCCGGACAGCCACTAGAGGCGCATTTGCAACACTGGAGGCATATTATGCCTCCCTCACGCAGAGCGTCCATAGGAAAGCATTGAGAATTGCTTTCCTATGGACCTTTGAATGCGCGCGCGGCCCTGCCGCACATGCGAATTCCGCTCCGCTGACAGGGGAGCTGACGTCGGTGGGGAAGGAGAGGTAAGGGAGCCCGGCGGTGGAATAAGGTGAGTAACTGAGGGTGGGGGCACCCTCAGGGTACTATAGTGTCAGGAAAACCGATTTTGTTTTTCTGACACTATAGTGATCCTTTCAATTCGAGAGAATAATACATACTGCATTTAAAGATACATAGACCAAAACAAACGGCAAGAAAAAAAGGCACAGATTACCTTTTTTCTTTTTTTTCAAAAAGTCAACACACCGTGCATGTTCCCTACCCTTTTTTACATTGAAATTATCTTTCTGGTCTATCTGGCAGACAGTGAATTCTGGGTTCCGATGGATGGCATTTGCCAAGGCTCGTCCCCTCTCTCATCCAGGGGCCACTCTGCAACCTTTGACCCCGAAACCAAGAAAGTGTATGTATATGGAGGGATGCGGGAGAGCCGCAGGTTCAGCTGTATATATGTCTTGGACACATTAGACTGGAAGTGGACATTGGTGACAGTGAGTGTCCGTGGCTGCTGTTCTCAAGTCGGTCACATAACTTTATAATGCTGGCTTTTTGGATGTTTTTATTTTCTCCTTATTTATACGTGTATGAGTGAAATGACTGTTGGCATTTTCTTGCAGGCTATGGGCAAGGTCCCCACATTGTCCTTTCACAGCGCCATTATGTACCAGCGAGAGCTGTACGTCTTTGGCGGTCTTTGTCCCCAGCCTGGAACAGAGTTGGGTTCGAGCACCAACTCTCTGTATATTTTCAACCCTGAATATAAGATCTGGTACCAGCCTATGGTGAAGGGGGTCTTGCCGCTGGCCAGGTTTGGGTGAGTAACATCATGGAGATCTTTCTGTCGCTGTTATGAGCGCAAAAGGATTTCCCGAAACAAAGTTGTGTTTTTTTTAGTTTTTATAACTTTCTATATTTGTGTACAGATGTTTGGATCACCATATGCCCTTTTGGAGTGACTAGGGGGAACATAAAAACAAATTGTAAACAAAACTGCAGCTCTAATAAGCTATAGGGCAAATGTCAGATTAGAAAAAGCAATGTCCTGCTGGGCATCCATCTCCTGGGACCGGTCTCTGGGTTCAGGACAGCCTGAGACAGCAGAAATCTGTATGAAACAAACTACACAAGGGACATCCAGTCGTGTCCAGTCATTGACGTCCCAATGCATCTCAATGAGCTGTCTCTGTAAGTCAGATGCTCTGGGCATTTGCTGCCTCTTAAGTTTAGCTCGACTGATCTAACCAAACCAGGAAGGACCAGTTACCTGCTTGAAAGTCACGAGGATGTAACCAGGTCAATTTATAAAAGTCAGGTTTTTTTTTTTTTGTTTTTTATAAATTTACACTTTTTTTCTAAAATAAAAGGCACACTTTACACACAAAGCTTTTCTGCAAGCTAAAGTGCTTTAGGGGCCTGGAGTGTCCCTTTAAGTGAAAAAATAAATATACCTTGCACAGTGCTAATATGCCCAGAGCAACATCGTAGCATCACAAACTTTCTGGTGCAGTAATGTGCACTCGGACATCTACATACAATTGTTTTTATAACCCCAGTGTAAGTATGGATAGATAGACCTATAGGATTTTCCCAACAGTTTAATACTGTTCTGTATATTTCTATAAAATGTTTGGTGTGTTTTTTTTTTTTTTATTTATTTTAATTTTTTTATTTATCGCACACAAAATGTATTTTTCTTACAGCCACACTGCAACACTGCTCGGGAAACATGTTGTGATATTTGGGGGCAAACGAACACCTTCTCCAATTTACCTGAATGATGTACACATACTGGACTTGGGTAGGTACAACCGCAAGATCCATAATCTGTAATGGGGTATTTAATTTAAATAAGGAACGCACACTGACTATCTATGGAGGGAGGACCTGAAAGTCAAAATATTTAGATCTCTGATAGTCCAGTGACCTTTTCATTCACAAGATGTTTACATTGCAGTTCTACGGAAATATGAACAGAAACTAAGATCTCTTATCTATCCTACTGACCTGTAGGAATATATTGGATCCCTGAAGCTCTAAATGTGTCAAGACTGGAAGAATTTTTTTTTATTTTTTTGAATGAATCTCAGTCAAAGCTGCTTTGTACTGAACAGATTATTTACTTCCGCTGTAGCTCGTTGGTTTGTGCTTTTCGCTTATTCTCAATTTGGCCAAATATATGGACTCCTGCTTGTCAAACATTCCATTACACAAAATATGTGGGTTAACTGTTTAAATTTTTTTTAATTTTTATTATTTATACTTTTTTAAAGATCAACCTTTATTGAATACTTAAGCCTTATTTTGAGTAATGACAATATAAACCTGTATATCTAGTCTAAGCGTCTCTTAATTTCCTTTTCGTGACCTAATAATATTAAGCACTAGTTAGTCCCAGAAATGGCCACTTCACAATCACAGCAACTACATGGTTGAAATGACTGTTTGAATTGTTGGGAAAGTGATAACCCACGTCCACCCTGCTATTCACTAAGCTGTAAAGTAAGGGCCTTTCCACTGACCCTATTTGCAGTATGTGAGCTTGTCTTGCAATGGTTGTTCTTTAATTACATATTCCCTTACTAGAAGAGCTGATTGAATACCTTCCAAGGTATAGTTTAGAATTAACATGTGTATCTTTATTCTGTATATCTGTAATTCCATATACTTGTTCTCTATAGGTTACATGGAGTACGCACCAGTATCTTTATCAGTTAATGCTGAGAAGCCAGCTGCCCGCTGGTAAGTGACCATTAGGGGTAGGGGTAGTGAAAGGGATAGAGGGTAATCCCATTGTACAGTGCTACGGAATTTGCTGGCACTATATAAATAAAATAATTTCTGAATGACAAAACAAACTTTTTATTTTGGGAGGGGTTCACATATGCATCAGTATTGATTTCTCAAGTGTTGGTGTTCTGTAGGGGTTAATGTTTACTGATAGTGTTAGGGTAGCAAAGAGGCTAAACAGATGTCTTTACTCACAGCATAGTGGTGGGACATTAATCTTTGTGCTGCATGAGATAAGTAGGAGTTATAATCCCAGGTCTCAAACGTGTAACTCGCACTGATCTAGGGAGGACCCAAAATTAGGGCCTTCATATAAAGAGTTGCAATTCATGCATTACTAACTGTTAATTACAGGAATAAAATTGTTTTGTTTTCTTTTCTGTTTCTAACACTTGTCCATATTTTTACCATCTCTCTCTCTGGTCAATGTTGATGGCTACCTCCAGTTTCCATGCAGCGATGCCAGTCTCTGATGACAGGGTGCTGATTCATGGCGGATCTTCATCACTTGGCACCCTTGGAGATGTCTTCCTTTTCAGCCTGGGTAAGTATTGAGACTAAGGTAGGTTCCAATGGAATGTAGAAGACTAACTGTGGTACAATAATCTTTGACTGGGATTTTCACAAAATATTTTTTTG